>NC_137501.1:8232500-8832500 GCF_041902795.1 Electrophorus electricus | reverse complement strand
AAAAAAATAAGTTACAATACAATGTAGGTAGTACATAACATAGTGAATATTTACAGTGCATCTTTACATAGTATGTACAGGATAGATATAAACAGTAGTGTATGATGTGCATACACTATATCCAGTATGGTGAATGCTAAATATAAATAAGTCCAGGGTACACCAAATAGACAGTGTAGGGGCAGCAGTATTTATTGGTGTATATCGGTGTATAGAGTTAAGTAAAGTGATGGTGAATGGAAAGAAGCTGGACCCGAGCTGACTGGTTCTAGCATGGATGCTCCTGTATCTCTTCCCAGATGGTAGGAGGTTAAACAGTGTGTGGTTGGGGTGGGAGGAGTCCCTGATGATGCTGCGTGCTCTGCACACACACTGCTGGTGGTGAATGTCTATAATGGTGGGGAGCTGTGCACCAACGATGCACTGAGGAATCTTCACCACCTTTTGCAAGGCCTTCCTGTCAGCCACAGCAGAGCTGCCATACCACACTGTCACACAGTTGGTCAAAACACAATCGATGGTACAGCGATAAAAGTTAGTCAGGAGACAGACGGTCCTTCCTTAGTCTACTCAGGAAATAAAGATGCTGGTACGCCTTCTTAACCAGATGAGATGTGTTGAGTGTCCATGAAAGATCCTCAGAGATGTGGACACCCAGAAACGTGAAGCTGGAAACAGGCTCTACTTCTGTTCCGTTGATATGAACAGGAGAGTGTGTGCAGCCTTTGGTCTTCCTGTAGTCCACAATGAGTTCTTTGGTCTTTTTCGGTGTTGAGGGAGAGGCTATTGGTGGAACACCAGGTTGCCAGATGCTGAATTTCCTCCCTGTAGTCTGTTACCTCATCATTGCCAATGTGTCCGATCACGATTGTGTCATCTGCAAACTTAATGATGTTAGATCTATGCAGAGGCACACAGCTGTGGGTGAACAAGGAGAAGAGCAGAGGGCTCAACACACAGCCCTATGGCCCACCAGTGTTCAGAATGAGGCTTGAGGACATGTGACTGCTCAACCTCACAGCCTGGGGTCTGTTGGTTAGGAAGTCCAAAACCCAGTTACACAGGGGTACTGCCTCCCAGGTCACTGAGCTTGGTAACTAGCCTGGTGGGGATGACTGTATTGAAAGCAGAGTTAAAGTCAATGAATGGCATGTGTAAGTAGGTGTTCCTATTGTCCAGGTGGGTGAGGGTAGAGTGAAGGGCAGTAGAAATGGCATCCTCGGTCGATCTGTTTGTACAATACGCAAACTGGTGGGGGTTCAGTGATGGTGGAAGCATGGCCTTCAGATGACTGAGAACAAGTTTCTCAAAGCACTTCATTGTGATGGGTGTGAGTGCAACAGGGCAGAAGACGTTCAGACATGCTGCAGAAGACCGCTTTGGCACCGGCATGATGGTGGATGTCTTCCAGCATGTTGGAACAGCAGCCTGAGCCAGTGACAGATTGAAGATGTCAGTGAAGACCTGAGCTAGCTGTTCTGCACACGCTCTAATGAGGCATCCTGGAACGCCATCAGGGCCAGCGGTTTTCCATGCGTTTACTCTGCTCAGTACTGAATGCACATCTTCAGTGGATAACATGGGAGGTTCATCCTTATGAGGAGGATGCCCATCCCATTATCAATACATAAGCAAGCCAAGGGTGTGACAAGGAAAAACTCTCTAGAGCACGAGGAAGAGGAACCTTGAGAGGAACCAAGACTCAAAGGGGGTGGTTCATCCTCCTCTGGCCGACAACTGTCACCACAATAGTAACAATTTTAAGAAAAATATAAATAAATAATAATAAAAATGAAAAAAAGCAATTACTGTCTAGTCCAGTTTTCTATAATTCCTAGTCTGGTCCCGATGGTGTGTGCATGTCCGAAACCCATCCCGCACAAGAACATCCATCAAGGTCAATGGAGAAGTAGTTGGCTGGGGTGGAAGTGTGGTGGGCTGCAGCAGGGGACATCAGGGGGTGGTAGAAGTAGCCATGACAGCTGAGACGGGTTGAGGCTCAGTAACATGAAAGCAGGTGTAGGTGAACAAAATAAGTCTAGCAATGATTTTTTCTATGTATAGCATCACTCTCATACCTGAGGTCACCTCAGATAACATAAAATATTAAGAAATACCAAAAGGAACCAAGAGGAACTGCATCTTATCACATTATAACTTCACTATGAAGGATGCTTTTTCAGGTTCTAAACTGAACTTTCAAATAACAAAATGGTTTTGTCATCTCATAACTTAAATATGTTACATTTATTTATTTTAAATTTGTTATCTGTTATGTAAAACAGATCAGCTCAGGGAGTGATTCTGATGTAACTGAATGCCAGTGAACACTGCAAAAATAAAAAGAAACCATAAAGACAAAATGTCGGCGTCAAGACAATGTTTAAACATAAGCACGTATGTGTATAATGTTTGTGCACTGTTAGAATTTCCTACAAAACAAATCCTTTTCATCTACAGTAAAAAAAAAAGTGTTTTCTATCTAGATGTATTAAAGATCTATCCTCTATCATGTTAGCATGTCTAGTTTTAGATAGGTGAAAGGCTACTATGGTCTGAGGTAGTGACAGACGGCTTTCTCATTTTAAATACTGCATATTCTATCAAGTCTGAACATGCTGCACCTGCTATAACATTTACATATTTCCACTTATTCTTCTACCTTGCCATCTATTTATACTCATGTATCTCTGAATAAAGTGTGCGTGCTTCTCAGAATCTTTGACTCTGTGACACTCATTCTGAGCAACGCTCCCTAGGGCCCTGAGGTAGGACAACCAGAACAGGTGAGGCATACAGTGGGACTAGAGGGACAGGTTTAGGAAAATTTTCCTTACATGTGAACATTTTATTATCAGATGAAACTATGGTCTCTGTGGATTAGATAGACTGAATAGTTCAGACAGAATCAGGGACACTTATCCATGAAATATAAATGAAAATTACACATTGCAAAATTTGAAATTCACAAGAATAATCTAGTTTAATGATGTGGTAATTCCAGTTCTTGAGTGGTAATTCTTGCTCTCCTAAAGGCACATTTCCAAGGTAGAGGTTCTCTCGTCCTCACCGTATTCACCAGTATTCAATGACTGAAGGCATAACCAACTTTAGATGTAAAGGCATCCTGTTCCTGCAGCCTACCACTGGAACTATGGATGATGTCATCATACCGTTCAAAATAAACATACTCACTTTTATCACAAAGGTGTCTAGACCTTGTTTTCTCCTGTTTAAAAATGGTGTTTTAAAGGGGTTCCCCACTAAACCCAGCACATTCCAGTGAATAAAAAAAACCCCTACATATTTGCTATGATTATTTAGATTCACAGTGAAAAGAATTTATACTTTGTTGGCATGGCAATTGCAGCTTGCAAGTTGTTATTGATATATATTTTGACATAAATAAATAGTGCATTTGTGAGTAAAATATGTGATTCACACAACTGCATGAAACATGATATGTTGAAGATATGCTAAGATTAGTGAGGCCTTCCCTCCACCCTCTCAAATCCAGGGTGGAGGAAATGGCATCAGAGACTAGATTGAGCAGCCTCGAGCTCTGAAAATGAAACATGATTTGTGAATAAAGAAATTAGGTTTGCCCTTACGCAATTTCTTATTTTGACTTGTTAATTATGCTTCTCTCCATTTCCACTTTGAATTGTATGTAGTGCTGGATGACACCGAAAGCAGGCTGAACCTGAAGACATAAATAAATGCTACCACTTGAGACACCACATTTAGGTTCATCTTTATAAATACGAAATAAATATTAATATGAAATAATGAGAGCTGGAGTAAATCCTCGAGGAACACCAAATGGTGTAGTTCTAAATTCTGTGACAGCACCATCCACACCATCCACATGTAGATGAAATGTTACACAACAGCAGCAGTCATCAGAGGTTTGGCTTAAACACAGTGTTTAGGAAGAGTGTTTTGTTCATCACTCTTCCGGATGTTTCAAAAACAGACGATTGTTTGCCAACCACACTTGCACTGATGATTAACTTTATGAACCCCTTATTTTACCACATAGACCTACGACCGTTATCACTGCAGTAATCACTTCTGATGACTAAAAATTGCTAGCTTTATTTTATTTTAAACTGCACTCAAACACTTGGTTTTGATCTTATTCCTCATTGACATATTCCTTCATTGTTATTTTATGGACACAGACAAATTCACATCTTGTTGCATCACAGGCTTAATGATATATGAAGAGATTTTTGAAGTAATTGATTGTAATCAGCAGATTTGCTAGCCATGCATGTAATCGGCAAAAAAGACATGTGCGTTGGGACTCCCTGTCAGTTAAAAATGACCTATAACTATGCGGATTCATGTAACCAGTCACTCTCCCATTATTACCAAATATTTTCAATGTTGAGGTATGACAGGCTCATCACTTTAATTTGATATTCATACTGTTACCTTCTGTAAGATCTCTTTACTACCTCAGAAATGCATCCGTCTTCATTGTCCTTATCTGATGTAGATACACTGATATATGCACTCATTACTTATAGGTTAGATACTATAGGTTAGATACCCCGTTGGCTGGAATTCCTAAAAATAATATCTAGCAGTTGTGCACCACTTTTAAATCTAATAAACAGGTGAAAATATTGTGCCAAATGAAATCCCAATCTGGATTTACATTCTCTCTATTACAAACTAAACATAAAACAGGGTATTTAGCTTTAATAAACAAATTGTGCATATATAAAACCAGCCCACAGGAAGTGTTAAACAAGTTCAGATGTCTGCATAATGGATGACACTTTAACTGGGAGTAAGAAATACCATATGCTTGAAGAACTGAATGTAGCCTAAGATATAAAAAGTAGCATGTTGTTATTATTATTATTATTATTATTATTATTATTATTATTATTAATAATAATAATAATAAATTTGATGCTTTTTCAGATATGAATGCTTCTTGATTTTAGTTAGTAATTTAAAGAACAGAATCAGACTCTACATAGCATGGCAAAAGTATGGGGCAAGCTATGCTTATTCAAATTCATTAAACATTTTATTAAAATTTTAGTCTAGCTATTTCATGCCCACAAAAACCCATGATATGTAATAGACAGCATAAGACTGAATTATGACTGGAATTACAATCTAATCTTAGTCTGTATCATTGCGCTTTTTCCTTTTCTTTCTCATTTTCTTTTTCATTTATTTTCATCTTCAAAGATACAATCATAACAGACATATATTGTCTTTTGCAGATTCAGATGCATTGTTTATCCCTTCAAGCAAAAGCTGACAATATCAACGGCCACACTTATAATTGCAATTATCTGGATCCTGGCTATATCAATCATGTGCCCCTCTGGAGTCATGCTTCAAGTGACCAAAGAGCAAAGCATTCGTGTGTTTCTTGGAAGTGGCAACAGGACAAGTCCTTTCTATTGGTGTCGGGAGAACTGGCCCAATCAGGAAATGCGAAAGATATACACCACTGTTCTATTTGCCAACATATATTTGGCCCCTCTCTCCCTCATAGTAGTCATGTATGCAAGGATTGGGATCACTCTGTTCAAAACTGCCGTGCCAACAGGGGGGAAACGTGGCCATGACAACCGTCACAGTGTATCCAAGAAGAAGCAGAGAGTCATCAAAATGCTCCTGATCGTGGCCTTGCTCTTTATCCTGTCTTGGCTGCCTTTGTGGACATTGATGATGCTCACAGATTACGCTAGACTCACTGAGCACCAGTACAGGCTTATTAACATCTATATCTATCCTTTCGCCCACTGGCTGGCATTCTTCAACAGCAGCGTCAATCCAATTATTTATGGGTTCTTCAATGAGAATTTCCGCCGTGGATTCCAGGCCATTTTTAAGTTCTGGCCATGCGTGGCTGGAGGGCACAGGCGAAAGACCTATTCACACAGGGTGCAGGGTAACTCTGTGCTGCCAGCTCTGCAGCCTTCTACAGAGCCTATTTCTCTTAACAGTGTGGACAACAGCTCAAGGAGGGTCAATCACGTCAATGAGCAAGACTTGGTCATGGAGGACCTGGAAAAAGTATCAGAAAGCAGTGCTGAAGGGGCTTCTCTCTAAACAGATGGTTAATGGAATTAAGGCAGCCCATCTGTCACTTTGTGGCAGCCAAATAGTGTTATATGATGTGTTTTAGCTGTGTGTTGTGAAATATCCATTTGACATGTATTTCTGTTTATGGACTAAACTTGCTTACAGTCAGTGAATTCACACCCTTGTGCATGAGCTATCAGAAATGGTCAGTTATCAGTTAAAGTATTCAGGAATGTGGAAATGGGGTAAACATGGCATGCCAGTGAGATTGCTCATACTGTACCAAGCATTCAGTGTTTGAATTATTTAGTGTATCATGCTCTCTAGCTATAGGTGTTTGTTAGAAACTTATGTTGATGATGCAATAACATAATGATTGTTTACAGAGAAATCTGCATTCACTCCAGAAAAAAACAATAACATGTTTTGTTTTTGGTTGCATGGGGTCTTGGGGAATTCTATACAATCATTTTTCAAACACTTAATCATTAAACTGTGGGATACTCAGCCTTTGGGCTGCTGGATAAAGAGTGTTAATGAGAAGTGCAGTTTCTCATACATGCTTGGTGACCATTCACTCACAAGTGGTGTGAATTCAAATTTTGGTCATTTACTGACCACCATACACCAGGGTCACTTTAATGTTAAGTTTTTCTGTTTTCACATGATTGTAAATTTAAAATATGTTGGATTCAGAAATACTGTTATGCTAGTGATGCATTTGCTATGAATATACTAAAACTGTTATATCAGGAGGATCTTAAATTTCAGAACTACTGAAGCACTGATGTATCACGATTAGTTATTCCAGTTCAAAGCACATTGCAAAAACAAATGGAGGATTCATTTAGAAAGGAGGCTATGATAGAGTGCAGTATGGGACTTTGTGTTTCTCACATGTAATATTCAAGCATGTCCACTTGGATTTATAATAATTTACAAACATGCAGAAACATCTGGACTGCATTATTTACTTACTTACAGTGCAATTGATGAGGTAGATGTTTGATTTATTGTTGAAAGAACATCAAAAAGAATTTGTCACCTGAGGCATACTAGGCAAATTTCAGCTACATACTCACTTTAATTGCTTCTGACATAAATGCTGACATGTTGAGTACTGAGCTGAAAGTCATTGGTGAAATTTAATCATAATGATTTTCAAGTGAAAATATTTTCAGTTTGTGACATAAATTTGTAATGATTACATATGAGATTATTTGCGTGGGATTTTTGAAACCTGCTCTTATTACACAGTATCTTTTGGCTTCTTCCTTTTAAACAACTGGCAAAACATTCACTGCTACCATACAGTCATTGTGATGGATGTCTTGATGCCATATGGTGAAATGTAGCCCATAAGTCTGATTATTTACATGCAACACGTAAAATTATGGTGTAAGGTTTTCTGCAGTCCAATGTCACCACTTTTAAAAAAGAGGAGTCCTGTCTTGGTGTAAGTGATTACCACAACTGATGTGCATCAGCTGCAAAGACACCAGAAAGACTGGTGAAGTCTCTGAACATCATTAAGAATGGCTGAGTGATGGCCTTCCTTCTGAAGTGAGGTAAGACATTAGATTGACATTAAACTACATAGAAGTGGGAAAATATCTCCAAGCTTTATCAGTTCTTCTCAACAATATTGAGTTTTTTAAATTCTGAAATTAAATTTGTGTATTGCTAATGGCAAATATTATAGTTATGTTATAAAGGGTACAGGGCTTTGTAATATTTGTGATAATGATGTGGACATATTCTGTATATATTTTTTCAATCTATTTCTGTTGCCAAAAATGTTATGAGTGATCTATAAATAGATGTTTAGAAGATGGTCTAGGCCAGATCCAATGCCTTTATTTGTCATACAGTACAATGAAATACTTCTTTTTGCAAATCCCAGCTTCTTTTTGGAAGCTGGGGTCAGAGTACAGGGTCAGCCATTATACAGCACCCCAGGAACTGAGAGGGTTATGGGCCTTGCTAAAGGGCATTGATCCCACAACCTTCTGATTGATAACACAAAGGCCTACCCACTAGGCTACCACTGCCTCCAGTTGTTGATGTGTAGGGCCCACAAAAGTTTAAGATCCATATCCACATGGGTAATGATGAGTCTAATAATGAAAGTTTAAATGTACAGTTTACATACAATCACTAACTTAAACATAATACATACATTTTAACTAAATAACTAAATAAAAGCAATTTTTCCTGTTGTACTTCAAAGTACTGCTTATGTCATGGATACACCATTTCACTACTGTAGGATTAATAAACCTGTGACAATAGAACCTCTTTTGCCAGTGCATTTACTTTGCCCGTCTATGACACAGAATATATTTTTTAACCCCACAAGAAAGATCTTCATGAATGTCAACATATAATGACACTTGTGTATTTCTTAGCTACTCAGTTTTACAATGAAATATAACCATTTTTCCTCATGTACTTATACCTGGTTAAGATGACCTCTGTACAATGGTTGAATTAGTGTCTCCTCAGGTGCCTGTTTAGGACATGCTAGCCTAGAATGTGGTGGAGCCAACCATTCCCTTCATCTTGAGAAAGCAGTCAGACTAAAAATCCTCTAGAACATCTTACGCCACAGAAGCTATATTCCCAGTTGTAGCCCTTTGACATGGTACACAGTATTCAGCAGTGAACTGTAGTCTGTAAGTGGACAAAGAGAGGTCGAGCTTCCTTCACCTTGGTGAGACACTTCATTGTGCATCATTTGGGTGAGTGAAGGGTAATGAATCCTAGTGGCAACTTGCCTTTCACAGGTGACAACAAACTGGGCACGAGGGGGTTTGAGCAGGCCACATGTAGTTTATGTAGTTTATGTGGTGTTATGTGGTGTTAGTACTGAGGGATTAACACCACATGAAGGTAGTTTATGTGGTTTTAGTACTGTAGGATTAACTGAAGGCCTGAACCCAAACCCTGCACATTCTCATAGTAATGGAGTTTTCACCAGTCTGGATCCAGGTTAGAGTCCTGGATGAGCATTTTGTATGGATGGAGAATAGTAGGCATATGGATTGCAGAGAATGCAAACATCAAATATCTGCCCTTCTATCAGTAGAAGTCATTCTTGCTTGTGTCAGTGTTGGCCCAAGAGCCAGAAACACAGGAAACTTTCTACTGTGGTACTAAGCGTGAACAGCCTCAGCTCCACTGAAAGTGCAGACGTTTTGTGGCCAGCTGCTTCCCCATCTAATTCAGGATTTCCACTTGGTATGCCATAGGGAAAGAGGTGGTTTTCAGGGCTCTCACCAAAAGGAAAGAAGATCTTTTAGATCTTTGGAAACATGGAGGACTACCTTTCTGCCAAGATCTGATGGGCTCCACTGTGAGGGAGACGAGAGTCTGAACTCATCTATGTCACAGACATCCTTCATTCTACAGGTTGGGGATTGAAGAATCTTTCCATGAGGCTTCAAACTGAGCTAGCATTACAATGGATGCAGCTGCTCGGATCTACTAAGGGGATAAGACAGTCTTGAATATCACTGTTTGCTTCTCACTTTTTGTTTTTCCTGAAAATGCACCAAATTAAATAATTAGAAACCTAAATCACTAGGTAGGACATGTTTGATCCTTTAGTTTGGGTCCTTGAGTGATCTTATCTTACATTGATTTTCCCTTCTATCTAAGGGAACCATATGCACAAATAAGAGCAGGAAGCTTTTACTAACAACTCTTTGAGGTGGCTGGTGTTCATTACTGTGTTTTGTTGTTTTGGGGAGGAAACACATTCATAGGTGATACAAAGAGTAAGTATATTCATGCTGTGCATGCAGCACAAAGCTTACTGTTACTTCATTACACATCATACAATGATCATATATGCTGTCACTAAAAACCTTTATCAAAAATTACATTGTTACATGGCATAGGTTTACTTTAACAGTTTAACAAGCAGACTTGACAGTTGATATTATTTAAAATTATTCAAAATAAATAAATAATAAATTATTTAAAAATGACATTAACAACTAAACAATCCATAATGATGCATTAACAGAGTAAAATAGGAATAAATAATTATTTAGATTAGATCATGAAAATGGGTCATAACAAGACATTATGATGCATTATTGCTTGTAATAGTTTGCCATGGTAGGCCAGTGGTCCAGCAGGAGGGACACACCCACTCCTGCTCAGGACCGTACTACACACCTGCCCTGCTCACAATCACCTGATTATTAACCCAACACACCTGTTCCTTGTTTTCCCCTTTTATTTAAGCCCACAGATACCTGAAGTCAGCGTTGTGCATTAGCAGACTATAGAGCGACTACTGAGCGCCACCGAAACATTGACTTCTCCTTGCATTTGTTTTTCCTTTTTTCTTCTTGCTCTTTTTATTGTCATGGACAATAAAGACTACCTCACTAAGAACTCACCTCTCACTCCTTCTGTGCCGTACACGTCACAGAATGTGCAGCCTTCTGGGAATGAATCGAGCAGCCCTCACTGGGCAAGCCTGCTCTCTGTTCAAATGACAGCAATTGAACAGCAGAGACAGGAAATAGGAGAGATCCGCTCCACGGTACAGGGTCCTGGATGATGCGTGGAGAACCGTTGCTAGTCCAGAGAACAGAGTGAATCCGCCTACTACTCCTTCAGAGCAGGAGCAGGTAAGATGTTTGATTGCCACCCCTGAGGTTTATGGAAGAGAACCCGACAGCTGTGAAGGGTTCTTGGTTCAGTGCGAGTTGTATTTTGGCTACCAGCCTCATCTGCCTGACCACACCAAGGTGGCCTTTGTGATATCCAGGCTTACGGGGAAAGCCCGTGTCTGGGGCGCAGCTCTGGCAACCAACTCCTCACCGCTGCTGAGCAACTACCCTGGTTTCTTCTGGGAACCTGCTGATAGGACCTGCTACATCTGTGGCAGGGTTTGCAAACGGCTGCTGATTATGCCTTGGAGTCCTGGACACTGGCGGTGGGAACACGGTGGAATAAGCCAGCTTTCATGGATGTGTTTATAGGTGGCTTGAGGGGAGAGTTGCAGGCTGAGCTTGCCTGCAAGCAGGAACCAGCCACGCTAAATGAAATCTTCCACTTGGCCATTATGTATGACTGCCTTCTGCAAGAGCGTCATCGTCACTTTCGTCATGGGTCACCCCATCGAGAGGTTACCCCAACAGCCAGACTGACTGAGAGTTCAGAGGAACCCATACAGCTGGGCGTAACCAGAGTGCGACGTAAGCCAAGGGCACAGAGAGAGGAGATTCGGTGAGTTGCTCCCCAGAGCTTTCATTGTTCTGTATTCTGTATTCTGTAATGATATTGTACAGGGGCTGTCCTCTTTCTTCCATGGCCTTGGTGGACTGGGGAATGGCAGGGAATCTAATGGACGGGAAAATCGCGAGGAGGCTGGGGATAAAGGCTGTTTCATTACCCTCCCCATTACATGTACAAGCACTTGACGGAGGACCTGTGTGCTCTGGGTTCATCATGCATGTCACTCCTCATGTACGCCTGGAAATAAACAGTGAACACGTAGAGCACATATCCTTTTATTTACTTTCTTCTTCTTCTCATCCGCTCACATTAGGTCTTCCCTGGTTACGTTCTCACAACCCTCACCTGTCATGGAACAAAAACCGTATCATCATGTGGGCGCCTTCCGGCAATAGGCATTGCTTCCCTAACCAGGCTCTGCCCCTCCAGTCTATGTAAATAGAGAGTCCCGAGGCTGACAAAGACATCATTGTCCCTCAGGAGTACCGAGACCTTACTGAGGTATTCTGTCCCATTAAAGCTACTCAGCTCCCTCCTCATCGTGCATGGGATTGAGCCATTACCCTGAAGGACGGGGTTGTTCCTCCTCGATGCAGGATTTACCCCCTCCCCCAGGAGCAAGAGCTACTGATGGAACAGTACATGAAGGAGGCTACGGCTCAGGGTTACATTCATCTCTGCATATGTCCCGCATCAGCCAGTGTATTCTTGGTAAAGAAGAAGAATAGGGGTTTGAGACCATGTGTGGATTACCGGGGACTCATTGAACTATTGGTCAAATATACCTACCCTCTTCCCCTGGTTCCAACTGTGCTTGAACAGCTGAGGGTAGCCAGGTATTTTACTAAGGTAGACTTACGAAGTGCATACAACCTCATACGTATCAGAGAAGGTGACAAGTGAAAAACAGCCTTCAGTATGTTGTCAGGACACTGAGTATTTGGTTTTGCAATATGGTCTAACCACAGCTCCCTCTGTATTTCAAGCATACATAAACGAGGTCTTAAGGGAGTTTCTGGGTAGATTTGTCATCACTTACATCAATGATATCCTAATCTACTCTTCCTCCCTTGACCAACATGTGCGTGCTGTACCTGCAGTTCTCCATACCCTGTTACAGAACCAACTGTACTGCAAATTGGAGAAGTGTGAGTTTCATTGAACAGAGGTGAGTTTTCTGTGGTATATTATTAGGGAGGGTAATGTGCGCATGCAACCCGGAAAGGTGGAAGCAGTAACCAGCTGGCCTCGATCTCAGATGCGCCGGGAACTACAATGGTTTCTAGGGTTTGCGAACTTCTATCGGTGATTTGTTAGGTCCTTCAGTATCCTGGCCAGACCCCTCACCGACATGCTTCAGGGCTAAACCAAAGGGATTAAATGGACTTCCAAGGCAGAAGAAGCCTTCGCAAACCTAAAAACAGCCTTCACAACCGCTCCTGTTTTGCAGGAACCCAACCCTGAGAAACTTTTCGTAGTGGAGATCAATGCCTTGGATGTAGGAGCTGAAGCTGTTCTGTCCCAGCATGGGGGGAAGGAGGGCAAGTTGAAACCCCTTGCCTACTTCTCTAAAAAACTAAGCCCGTCAGAACAGAACTACGGGGTTGGAGATCACAAGCTCCTGGCCATGAAGCTGGCATTCAAGGAGTGGAGAAACTGGCCGGAAGGAGCACAGCACCACTTTACGGTAATCATGGACCATAAAAACCTGGAGAACCTGCAAACCACCAAAAGACTAAACTCCAGGCAAGCAGGGTGGTCACGCTTCTTTTCCCGGTTTGACTTCCGTGTTACCTATAGCCCGGGAGATAAAAACATAAGGGCGGACGCGCTCACGCCAGTTCGGTACTGAGGCACAGTCTACCAACCAGGAGCCAGTTCCCTCTCCCTTGTGTTTCGTGGCATCGATTAGCTGGGAATTGGATCACAGCATGGAGGCAGCCAACCCATACTCTCACTGCCCTCCTAATCGACTCTATGACTATATACTGATGGCCTGCCATGCAGAAAGAAGTGGTGAAGTATGTGGCGTCCTGCTCAGAATATGCACGTTGTAAGATGCCACGTACACTGCCTGCAGGTAAGCTGCTTCCCCTGCCTACTCCACAGCGCCTGTGGTCCCACACACGTATAAATGAGAACACTGATAAGGAACTGATATGAAATGGAGCGCTTTAATGAACACATTACTTTTAACACTTTTAATGGCACACTAATTTTAATTTGCAATACACAAGTCAAAATAATGATTATGAATTCATCACCTTTGAACATAAAACTATTATAACTTGCTACCTAAATTAAGCTCCACTGCGATGATAATACATTGTAAAACATTTGGTGTAACACCTATGAACAAAGTGAACAAACTTCTGGATAAAAAAAAATTAAAAACCCTTTACACTTTTCTTTTCAACCTAAATATGCGTAGGGTGCAGCTGGTTCACTAAAGTAAAATAATGTCTTTCTTCTGTTTTTGATTTTTATGAAATTATTTATAATACTATGTGACCTTTCATGCATCAATGTCATGGCTTTCTAGAGGAATGATTTACAATATACAAATATATAATATATGAGCTATATGCATATATAATATGTATTATATAATACAGCTAATATATGAGCTAAGACGGAGCTATGACTGAGCTTGTGTATTATGACATAATCCTGTCAGACATACACATCTGTGTATGTTTTCTTTTTCATTTTTAAAGCAGGACTCCACCAATTTCTTCATCATTCAATGGTTAAATGTCATCAAGAGTGGTTTGGTTGGATGACCTCGGACTCACATGGCAGACACAGAATTACATGGTACACAAAGATTTGTTTGGATGTCCTAGAAAATACATGGCACATACACCAGGCTCTCACCAACATGGCAATCTTGCAGAGCACAGTTAGCATGCCTCTTTGTCACCCACTGAAATGAAGGCTCTATATGAAAATGCTGTTCGGTGCAAAACCCACAAAACCCAAAGCCTCTGCCAGGCCATGTGATGTGTGAAATTTGCTTGGCACTTTGTAGAGCCAGCGTGGGTTGGCTTATCTTAATGCTTTTAGAGCCACGTTTAGGTTAGACGGAAGGCTGGTTAGAACCGTCAAAACCCTCTTGACAGGGACTGTAGCTTGAAATGGGAGACTGGGCTTTCATTCTCTTAGTTCGTGTGAGGCACAAAAAAAGTGGCGCAGTATGCTTTGTGCCATCAAACTCTTTGTCTGAAGCTGACTCTACAGGCATCTCCTGGTAACATGTGAATAGTAGGAGGTTGGATATTTGGAAGTAGAACTGGCATTAATTAGTGTAACTTGGGTATTTTATCAAGTCTGTGCACACTCTAGTGTGCTAAACTAATGACCACTTTGTTTCATTTATCTCAACTGTTTTTGAAAGGAAAGCCATTGTTTTTATGTTTCTTTCTTTTATGTTTCTTTTCTTTCTTTTATATGTTGCAGTCAAGAAATTGACTGCAACAATTTCTTCCTCAATTGTTTAGTCATCAAGAGTGTTTTGGTGTCAAATTGTGCCTTTCTAAAGAAATTACGCATTTAGCCAGCTACAGAGTCAGAATAGTTCACAATAGTAGAAATATAGCTATTTTATGTGCTATTTAAAATAACCAGTGATCAATTTTGTGAACAATTCCGACTTGATGCAAAATTTCTCTATGTAGGTATACATGAAATGACATATGCATGCATGTGTAAGGGTGAGATGTGGTAGTAGCAGGCTTCAAGTTGGTAACAATGCAGTTCTAAATAACAGCGACCAGGCTGAAGTTCCAGTATAGGCTATCATGTGCATACAATAATACGGCAATACAGCAATGGGTAGTAGTAAGTAATGCTATCAACCATGGAGCAGCTTCAGATGTTGTCAAACTGGATAATGTGTAATATATATATATATTATACTATACCTTAGATAATATACATAGTGTACATAATATATACAGCGAACAATGCAAAAATGGGCATATACTATTATTGATTGAGATTCCCACGGTAGTTTCTGCTCCTGGTTTTGCTCGGTTATGTTTTGACCACACTTCCTTGTTTGGTTTCATTCTGTTCCACCCCCTTGCTTGTATCCCCACCTATAATCATGTTCACCTGTGTCCTGTTAATCTTCATAGATCTCAATTATTTAAGCCCTGTGTTTCCCAGGTTGTCAATTATTTTGGTTTGTTTGGTTGTGTGAAGATTTGATGTCGCTAACGTAGTCGCTGTCATTATGGCTTACTAGTTAATTCCTGATTCCTACCTACTTCTGTGCAGTTGATGGAGAATGACAAAAAATTACTTAACAAACTATCATTTTGTTTTCCTTGCCTTTTGCTTAATTCATATGTAGGTTTGCCTTAGTGTTTGCCTCATGCTATGCATCTGTTTTAGTCTCTGTTATCCTCCTGTGTTTGTTAGTTCTCTCACGTTTATAAAGAACTCCTGCACTTGCATCCTGCCTCTTTTGCCTCATCCCTTTTAAATGTTACATCACCAAGAATGTCCTAGGGAACTTCAGATCACCCATAATTCTCTGATGATTCCTGTTGGCGTATGTCTTTATGTTATATAGCAGAACAATTCACACTCCTATGATTTTTTTGATGTATTGGGAAAGATGTACTGATAATATTCCACAAGCATATTTTAAACATATCCATCTTTATTTTAAAAAAGTCAAAATCCATAATCCATATGTTCAAAACAGATATATAATAAATATCCCGAAGAAGTTTACTAGATCATCTGAAGCTGGAAAATAATACTTAAAATTCTGAAATATGTTCTCTCTTCAGGTATTCAACCACATCTTTTACACAGTACACATCTGTTTTTTTATATATATATATATATATATATATATATAGTGAATTTCTTGCTATGATTAAAAAAAAATTATGTTAAACACAATACCTATAATGCGGAGCAATCACATGAGAAATGTGAAATCTATTATGGGCAAATCAAAACCAGAGTCATAACAGTCCAGGGTCAAAGAGCCAGCATGAAGAGGTCCAGAAAACATGATAAAACAATCAAAGTAAAACATGAAAACTACCAACAAGCAACAGAAAACAGGCTATGTACAAAAACAGGCAGGGTGAAAACAGGGCTAGGACATACAACCGAGGCTTAGACTAACAGCTACGTACAAATGCCATGGGCTAGAATACACACAAACGGACAGAAGCTAAAACAATGACCAGCAAACTAACAGGGAAAAGCACAGGGTTTACATAACAACAATAACAGGAAAGAAACAAGGAAGAGGTGATGCAAATGACAGTCAGAGAAACTCAAACGAGGGATGGAAAAGACACAAGACAGGTTTACCATGGAGACAGGAAGCTAGGACGGGCCAACCATGACAATACTACAATATAATGTGCACAATATAAACAAGAGATTGTTTATCTGTTTAAGATGAGACAATGCATATTTGTATATGACATTATGCACTAGTCATAAATAGATTAATTTATATTGCAATTCATTTACAATCACTAAAATTAAATTAATAATTTTCTTCTTATTTTGCGCAACCTACCTACTTCAATTTTTTGTAGCATGTGGCATAGCAGCCAGAGTAAAGATTTATTCTTCCTAAGTGACAGTCTACATCACACCATCCTCATCTTCAGAGAGTGACGGTCCCCATCACAATGCTTTCACCTCTAGGGAGCGCCTCTGTGCACGTTTCCCTCCGCACACAACTGTCCTTTCCATCAGGGCTGCACCCATGCCACTCATCAGGGGTCCTCACACTGGGCTAGACCATCCTTTCACAGCAGGGGTGGATTCATCAACCTAGGGCACACTCCAGATGGCCTCGCTGCCATCCCACTTCTCAAACCCAGGCCTGACAGGAGGCAAACAGACGTTCTGACCACCGGACCAAAGACACAGCTGCCCTGGCATAGCAGCCAGAGCACCCATTTATCCTTCCTAAGTGATGGTCTCTGTCACAGTAGGGTGAAATTAAGAACTAAACAATTTCCATAAAGCTTCACAGATGTTAAAATCACACTGATAACAATAATGCACTGATCACTACCATTGTGAGTAAAGCAAAGGCAAATAAAACCTTTATGACAGTGTGATGGTCTGTTATTTTATACAATGATAGTGTGAAGTTCTCCTATTTTATACAATCCATAGAGACAAATGGACTATTTGAAAAGTATATGAGCTGCTCTGTTTTTGTTTTTAATTTGCACACATGTGAAAAAACAGTTAATGCAATGTGGTATTTTAACATTATGTTTTATATATTCGTCCACTAATGTTGATCATACTGATTAACATGTGATTATAATGTGTAGAGCAGCTGATATAATTTCACACATTCTCAAAAGAACTTTTTTTGAATGCCCTTCACAACAATATTTTGGTTCTTTCTTAGATTTATGGCAATTAGCATACTTATCCAAAGCAACTTACAAATATGAGTACAATTTGAGTAATTGAGGGTTAAGAGCCAAGAGTGGACCAAGAGTGGTAGCTGGACAGTGGTGGGGTTTCAACCAGCAACTTTCTGATTACTAGTGTAAAGTGGAGCTGTTAGGAGGCGGATGCATACGCGGAGTAGAGCAAGATTTATTATGGGCAAATCCAGAATTATATCATTATAACAGTCCAGGGTTATAGAGCCAATGCAGAGAGCCTGTGAATACATGATAAACAAAAAGGAAACAAAATACACGATGACAAAAATGGGGAAGAAGGCTATAACAATAACACATGTGATGAAAAGAACAATTAACTAACACTAGTGATAAACAGGCAGAGAAAACATGTGGCTTGAAATATGAAGCAAGGCTGGTATTCACAATGACCAGCAAACAAACAGGGAACAAGACAGGGTTTAAATATATGTGCTAATAAGAATGAACAAAACACAGATGATACAAATTATGGGCGGAGAAAATGAAAACGGAAGGAAAACAAATACACAACCATGACAATGTACATGCTAGGAGGGGCCAAACATGACAACTAGTCTAATCTTTTAGTTTGAATCTTTATTTTTTAGTGCAAAGCTCTTCTAAGTATTTTTTTATGGACAACCTCCACTATGTGTAAGTCAATGTTTGATGATTTGTATCAGCTCTCAGAGGTAAGGTCTGATTTTTATTTTTTATTTTTGCTATAAACAAAAGGATCTTTAAGATATTCTATTCCCAGAGCATATATCAATATGACTGTAGACAGCTCCAATTCAAGTCCTTTAAATTTTTGTTGTTTGAACTCAAATCTCTAAAGAAGCAGGGAACCGTGGCCTATAGCGACTTTATCAGATTGTATGCATCAACTAAGAATACCTTGTTAAGGATACCAACTATGGACATCCACCTTCACTTGGTATAACTGAATCAGATCAGAAAATGGGAAAACATCCTCAATAACTGTTCTCTATATTTAGAAGTTTTAATCACTGAGAAAAAAACTGAATGAGAGAAAAAAAATTGAATGAGAATAAAATATTTGAACAAATAATCCAGGATGTCCCCATGTCTGACAATTTTCCCCAAGTGAGAAAACATCTCGCTTCTTCAACTGACTCATTTAAGAATCAGCTCAGAGAAAATAAAAAAGAATAAATATGAAGAAAAAAAAGGTGACTACAAAGAGGGAAAAGTCTATAGTGTGCAAAAAAAGAGAAAATTACAATGCTCAGAATAATCACCCCTCTGTACAATAAAAACGAAGTATCTAACCTATCTCTCTTTGGTCTGGAATTTATCCATTAGTGATGATCATTCCAAAGTTTTTTCCTCCAAAGATTCATATTCATGTCATGAAACCATTATACTATTATAATGACATTATACTTCCTTTATACTGACACCTACTGGCCTGGATGTTTCAGATATTTTCTACTAAATTTATTTTTAACAAAGCCGCCTCCATGAGGGGGACCCGCTCTATGGACATAAACCAATTCATTTGAAGAATACAAAGAAATTTGATTCTTTATGTCATATAAACTGCCCTTTATAGCAAAAAAAAAAGAAAAAAAAGAAAAATCACTTTCATAAATATTGTTTGCTTCCATTTGGTGTTTAAAATGACTTGTTCTCTTAAACATTGCTCCATGTGAAATACATCACTTAGACATTTCAGCCATGTTAGAGATACTACCTTCTAGCTAACAGTGCTGCCATTGCAGTAAATGTGATGTTAGCATCACTAGTCCACATGGCATGCAGTAATGCTTCTGTTGCATGTAGCATCCATTTCAAAGCACCTGAGGGCAAATATTTCAATCGACAGCTTAGGCATTTAGCTAGCTAAGCTTATTTACATGATTTTCCATTTATCCATTATGCGGTTGATTGGTCAAGACATGCTTAGTGTACACATTTTGTTTCTTTAGTTTAGAACCAAAGCTGCTAGCTGATAACTGCTAATGTTGCTAACAAACACCATGAATCAACAGCAACCCAAATAGACTTCATAAATACAAGGGTAAACCTCTCAAATCACATTCAGGTCTTACTAAAGGTCTCACAGACTAGTTGCTGTGTTTTAGGATGCAGTATGACTCACTGTGAAGTATGAAAGTTAAGATAAATGTCACTGGTATGGGTAGCAACATAGATACAGTTTGAACAGGTCAAGAGAGGTTTGTGGACATGCAACTTATTTACAAAGGCTATTATTTTTGCTGTTGACATCCAGCAAATATATCAGCTTTTGTTCTAAACTAAAGTTGCCAAATTTGGACTCCAAACATTGTGGCCAATCGACTGCGTCTGGGGTAAGTAAAAATAATCTAAATGTTCTTTTTCCCCAAACCATCCCTTTAAGTAGCAATGAAATCTGCAATATGATTTGGTCCTGTATTGATCAGGAATTGGTGCCATATTGTAAATGGATTTCTGTACCCAACCCAATTCTCCCCCATGAACACGTCAGTCCTAAAATTCATGTTTTCAACAAGCAAATTCAATTTTCAAAGCCATTCACATTCATACCTAACAAACTCCAGCGCAGTGATAACCACGTTTTCCAAGCTCACTGATAGAGATATTGAGAATGTCATTGAATAGGATAAAGGACCAAAGTACAATAATCTCACCAAGGAGGAATACAAAGCATTAAATGAATGAATAAATAGTCCAGTAGTTACAATAAGAGCAGCATACAAAGATCATTGCAATAATTGCATATGTTTTTCCCCCCCCCTAAAAGTAGCTAGCTAGTTTTATAGCTAAAGTCATTATGCATTTTTGACCTGCACAGGTTCCCCTTTTAATTTCTTATGTGGATTTAAATTTAATAAACACTTCTTGGTTTTGAAAAAAGAAAAAAAAAACTTCATTGGAATTACAAAAATCATTGTTTATCCAGGAAGTTGTTTGCTTGAGGCTCTGGCATCTTGTTAATTTAATGTTAGCATGAGCAAGAACAGTGTCAGAATCAGTATTTTCATCTCATTGACAAATAATGAAGCCTATCATCTTCTGATGTTCAGTTCTTGCCACTCAGCTATTAATTCAGGTAGTCTTATCCTATCATGGCAGTCTAGACTGGAAGTTACTAGCTATAATAACTAGCTATGTGGCTAGCTAGCAAGTTAAGTGTTATTTAGTAAATGCTATGAAATGTAGCATGTCTTCTAAAATGCATGAAATCCATCATTTTTTAGAAAATAGGTATGTGAAATTAACCAATTTTCCAATGAATTTATTAGGGACTTACTCATGTGGTATCTCTTGTAGCACATCTTTAGTAATACACTTTTTAATACACTTTACAACTGTATGACAACACCACTCTCTGCCTCCAGATGTCTTGTTGGAAATATTTAATATTGTGCTATCTAAAATTGTATTCTGGTTTAAGGATTGCTACTATTTAAAAGTCAAGGGGACAGCAATGGGAACACCAGCAGCCCCATCCGTTGCATCATTATTCCTCCAATGTCATTTTGGTAGAAGATCCTATATAATGCGTAATCAAACCCTTTTCACAACATAAAAGAACTGGAAAAAAATATACTGGTGACATCCTTTTGCTCTGGAATGTTACAGTTATATTTACATTTACATTACATTTACATTTGACATTTGGCAGCTGCTCTTATCCACTTATAGATGACATTAAAAATGCCTTGTCATTTACTCATAGAATGGAGAATGGTTTTACATTCCATTTGTTGAAGAGCTAAAATGTTTCATGAGTCTATGAATGTTAGTACCTCCTTTTTAGAAATTCACTTTAAAGCATCATTGACATTCCATGAATTTTTTTAGGTCTTACCATTTTTAGCCACCCCGAGGGATGAGTTAAGAGCCCCATTTACAGGATAAAAATGGAATGTAAAACCTTTCTCCACACCTTCAGTAACCATCAACAAATAAAAGCAATATACCTAAAAGGTCAGTTTATGTGATTGAGGAAGAATTGCTCTGAATGGGGATTTCAAACAAAAAGCACATGGTATGAAAAAAGATTGAGAGAGACAATAAGAGAGACAATATTCCAGTGATGTAATATGTCATGCCTACTAACATGCTTACAGTGATTCCAGGGCTGAGTTATATATAATATAAGCTGAATTTCATTAGTTGAATCATTGTAATAGGCAAGTGCACAGCATTATTAACACGCATTACATCTTGAAAGCTAAGCCTATACTTCAGGATTTAAAAAAAACACCTTTTATTTTATGAAGGGCACCTACCATAAGAGATGTAGTAGTGCACACATTAAACCAAAACCCATCCAGCACTGTTTATCCAGTTTGGTGTGTAATTATAGATGTGGCAGATGCAGTCAGTGCAGCAGTACTGCAAATGTCAAGTATTTTCCACCATCCTCATACAGGAAAGGTTTCACATCAAACAGTTTTTACCTGCAATACCATCTTTGTTGTCTATAAAGTAACCATCTCCTGTGGAAAAGCACGTGTTTGCCAGACAAAACATCCATTAAAACAGAAGATACCTGAACACCCAAAAGAGCCAAATACACAGGTAAAGTTCTTTTGCAATGACCAAGCATTACTCTAAGGCCAGCCATAGCTCTCCAGCTTCTTTAAGATTTGTGGGGCTTGAGCATTTATCTACTCCAATCAGAGGTGCTAATATTGCCAAATGTCTTTCCCAGCAAACATGTTCTAAGTTTGCACATTGAACACTATGGCCTGCAGAGTGTCTTTAAAGTTTTGTCCTGAATGCCTGTTAGGCAGAAATGTTGATATTTTGATCAACCTTTGACATGGTCTGACTAAATTAGAGTGCATTTAAAGGTATTGTCTGTGTTTATTGAGTCCTGTGTTTATGTGAATCCTGACCTTCATGCCTTTTTTTTTTGCGGGGGCTTCTTACTTAAAAATGTACTTAAAAGTATACGAAGACACTTTAAAACCCATATCATAATTTTGCTATTTATTGTTATTTCCTCAATTATCTTATGTATAAATACCCCTTGCTTTTCTGTATTTGTAGTCAGGTATTGCTGTTTTCATTTTTCCTTTGCTCTCAGTGATTCTGATCCTGCTCTTTGTTTAATTCAACGTGCTGTTTAGTTTTGTTTCACTGTCTAATGGCTTACTGACCTCTGACCGTTCTAATGATAATGGCTGTGGAACTACTAAAATACCTCATCCACTCATTTGCATCCTGCCTCTCTTCCCTGACCATTACTGTCATATCGCCTGATTCCTCATCACACTACAATACCCAGTAGGCTGTTCGTCACCCAACCCAAGACTCCACCAATCATGAACTTCACATCAGATCATCATCACTGGAATATTGAACTCACCTGTGTATTTGATTATTTGAGCCTGTCTCGAACATTAGGACACTGAAGTATTGCCTCTAGAGTCCTATGCGTACTGAGTGTTCTTTTGGATTGTTTTTCTGTGTAGCAATCCTTGACTTAGTGAATCCTGTTTCTGATTTTTGCCTGCCCCTTTTGGATTCTGATGCCTGGATTATTGGATGGTCTTTGCGGTTTTTTGACATAGACTGTTTTACCTACTTTCAAGTTACTCCTTTTTTTTGCAACCGTTTCCACTACCTGTTACTACTATAAATCTCTGTTTTTTATCCACGAGCATCTGATTTTTTCCTGGCCCGTGACAGTTACATATGGAGTGTACCACGGGTCACTATTTAAATGCAATCTCATGCATGCATTGCATTCATTGTGTTCATTGTAATCAATGCATTTCAATGATGCATATATGTTTGAAGTGGAAAGCAATAGAGTTGTGCCTTGATTAGATTTAATTGTACCAATTCTGACACAGATTCATTATTTATTTTTTAAATGCACAGCCCCATGTAATGTGTTCAGTAAATTAGGCAACCTGAATATATAATATTTTTATCACTGCTAGGTAACGTACAGTTGCTCTAAAACCTGGTGAAAATGGCTCCCTCTACATAATTTGACACTCAGGGGCAGTGAGGAACACTACATGCTTGAGGTTGAATCATTTTCTACAATTGAATAAGGGCAAGACCTAGGTTATTATATTTAGTTATACCTACTCATGTTACGTCATGTTTGAAACCTTGGCCTCATTTTCAGTTCAGCTCTAAGATTTGATAAGACAGTTGACTTAGTTTAGCTTTTTCAGCTGAGAATAAGATGTATAGGCTAGACTAAAATGCATCCTGTCTTCTAAAAACTTTCCTCCTATTTCCTCCCCTATTCATTACTACTCCCTCTACACTAGAATTTACCAGTGAACTATGTCACATCAGCAGGTGATTTAAAATGTGGCTCCTAGTTTCCTGACTGGTACCAGTAAAAGAGTTAGACTCCTGAATATTGTCCTTTTCCATGGTTCCATATAAATAATGTATTGTCTTATGGATTTATTTGTTTTTAACATGGCTCCAAGTTATATCTCTAACCTCCTTTATGATTTTTTACAATTTGAAAACCTATTTATTTTCTCTAGGCATTTGGGTCTTACTTGGGTCTTTAGCTGTTACTTATTATGTGTTTTCATATCATGGCTATACACTTGTTCTCAGCTTGTTCTTTGCTTCCATGCTGTCTTTTTGCTCCTTTGAACTATTTTTAGCTATTTGTATCTACTTCAGTCAAAAATACTGAAAGTTGATTTTATCCACCTGCTAGATTTTCTTCACTCATTTCCCTGCCCAAGTATTCATCTCATGTTGTTATGGCCTGGTCTCGACTCAAAACCAAGAAGTCAGAATGGTTAACAAAATCGGAGGTCAAAGCACACTTATAACACAGATTCAGAAGGCACCAAACAGTCAAAAGCACAATGAGTCAGTAGTCCATTGTCTAAGCATCCGAGTAGGCTTTATATCTGTAGAATCAGTGCGAGGCAGTTAATTGGGGAGGAATAGGCTATACCTAGAGGAGAGGATCTGAAACACAAAAACAAAGCACAGCTTTTTAAAAAGGGTGGACTTATCAAAACTGGACTTGAGCCCAAATGCTAACAGCAAGTCACAGACGCACCTGCAGTAAATCTGTTTCACAGTATCTCATATGCTTATGCCACACAAACAATGGCAATGTCCACGGAAAGAACCCTCAAGCCCCTTGATTTGCTCACCTGTCAAACAAAGCTGAGGAGATTAATGTACTTCTGTTCAATTCCTGCTCATAGTGGACTTCAGATCAATACACTAAGAGGGAGATATACTGAGCCAATGAGCTGGAAAACATGCTACACGGCAGTTTCATATCCTGCTTGTATGAGATAACCAATGACCCCATGATCCTAAGGGTCAGAAAAAATGGTTCCAATAGGCTCAGTTACTCTTAAATTCAGCAGTGAATTGATATTTCAAGAACAAAATGAATAAACAAACAAACAAACAAAAAAAAACCCAGCACATGTTGCAATAAATGCTTGTGTATTTAATGTATAGTAATTAATGAATGAGCTGTTTATAGTTGGTCAGTTAACTGAAACCCATGAATTAGATTATTAGAAACCTATCATACCAGACCATGATGCAGGTAGTGATCACTTTGAGACCACTTCTCTGGCTCAACTAACCACCTCTGCCCTGCACTGCCTTATGCATGCATGGCTGGCTCAGTTCAGACAGGGGCAGCATTCCATAGTGTTTAATCAACAAAACACAGGAACACAGCCAGGGGTCTTGGATCTGATACAGCTGCCAAACAATCCCTGCCCACTCTTTTTTAACAATTCATCACTGAATTGATACCACTAAGCTCTCGTTATAATACTAACTGCAGTATACTGGTGCTTAATTGGAATGAGCATCACTAAGGGAATACAGCTAAAGCCTAAAGACCCTTTTTAATTTATTTATAGCTGTTGATATTTTTGTTTTCAAGAGTGTAATGGTTATTCACTTTGGTGTCAGTTAGGTTGTATTTTGAACACCTGCCCATAGAGTACCTTGCATTAGATATTTCAAACTTTCTTTGGTGCAACTCATTTTGAATTTTTTTATTCTTTGTCATATTTGTTCACTTTGATTTTGTTCTCCTTCAGCAAGCTCCTTCAGTGGGTTGTTTTTCAATCTTTTACATTTATTTATTATTTAGTGTTGCTTGACATGATCGTATATATGATAGAGAAACTATATCTTGGATTATACTATATCCTGTTTGTACACTCAGTTGTCTTACAGAAGTGTGACTGTATTGTTATGCCTTTACCTGTCTTCGGCATGTTAACTGATTTTAAGGGCCTGAATGGATGCTGTACTGTATATTCTACACTATACATTGTCCCTTGTGCGGATCTAGTGTTGGCTGGTGCAAAAACAAAAATGAATTAAACTAAAAAATACAAATAATGTGAATACAGATTACTGGCCCCAGTGCTGAAGTGCTGATCTGGAACCCAGCTGTACAACTCATATTCAATCTTCCCAAGTTCTCCACTGCTGTGATTCTACAGAGGCAATGGATTAAAGCAATGGGGGTTCTGCTTCTTCATCCAGTGATTTCCACTGACATTTAAATGAGTAGGCAGAAAAAATGAAATATATGATCCCCATATTTAAAAAGGCTAATCAAAATATACAGATCAGACCCACTTTGAAATATCTACAAAATACTCCTCTAATCTAGGGGTGTGAAATAATAAACACTAGAGATGCTATTGCACAGCACATTTAATTAAAAAAATGAAAATCTTGCAAATACAGAATATTGAATTTTTTTAAAGTGCATCCTGCTTACACATTAAGATGCATGCCTTATCTACAGCTAAAACATGGATGTCAATATAAAGGTAGATAGTGCACTGGAAAAATGTCAGCGTCTAAGATCATCGTGAACAAAGATGCATGAGACACAAACTTTCAATTTTAAAGATGCCACCTGTGACTCACTTGATTAAACCTTAAAGTGGATACTGCTTAGATCATTCATCTTTGTCCTAGCTGAACAAGACAACACCTCTCTGATTACATGCAACTGAGCACGTTCAGCTCAGACATGGGGTGAGGGGTTTATAGTTATATAAACACTTAGTTATATAAATGCTTATGTAACAATAGCACAGCTAAATGTCACATATGTTCACTGATCTAAAGAGATGTTATGTTGCAGGTGTTATTTAAAAAACAAGCTTCATCATTCCCATCCCAATTACAAGGCACAATACTGTTTATAAGAATGAAAATTAAACGTATCACTTTTTCCTTGATGTATGTCCACAATACTGAACAAATAATAATGCATTTAGGGCACTTAATTGGTGGGGGCTCCTGGAATAACTATATGCTATATGAAACTGGATTGGATTAAATAAAACTCCAGGTGTAGCTATATGCTACTACTGCAGGTGCAGCTACATGATACTGCTTGTGAAAATTTGGTCATGCATCTATTTTAGGTAAACATATTACTCCAGAAGTACAAATAATCAGATGAAATGCCAGGTCAAATATACTACAACAAGGAATTTTCAGGTGCTACATTAGTCAAATAGCAGTGTTAGATATGTAAGAAACCTGAAATTATTCCATTAATTTGATTGTTAGGATGAATCTGTTCTTTCTCTCTCTGTCTGTCTCTACAAAAAAAAAAAAAAACAGCTGTGACTTTTGGAGTTGTAGTAAAAGATGTAATAATGCACTTATAATACCCATACGCCAGACAGTATTTGACTCAAGTAGCAATTAAAAAACAAAAGAAAGCCCTTTGATTTATATGAAAGACGTTTTTCTGTGCCGGTGTGTGGGAGATTATTTGACTATTTAGCACATCAATGGACTATTAGCTCTGAAATTAAAGTGTTGGCTGCAGCAATAAAAACTATACCACCCCTGAGTTAGTTGCTAAGCAAGCTCCCCATGTCGGACAGCTTATCTAGACCTGATGTGAATTTCACTGTGGCTGCCTCATGTTTGGGGTTGCTCTGCTCCATTTTGTTTTAACACACAAGGTACCACTGCTTTTGGTCACACAGCAATGTGGGTAGCCCATTTGGTTTCCTCTCTCGATGGCCTTAGAGCTGCCTAAATGAATGCTTGAACCACCAAAGGTACAAAGTTAAATAAAGACTCTAAAGGACCCTTTTTACCTCAAGAGCTTTGAGTATGCTCATGTGCTTGTTTTAATGGGATAATTGAACCGAGTACATGATGAAGACATAAATGATCAGAGGTGACATTATATAGTCTGCTCCATCTGATTAAAAGATGGAGTATGCTATATAAAGATCCTGCTACAGCTATAAAAGACATCAGAAAAAAAGACTAAATTAAGAATCCAGTCCTCACTTCCTCTTGGATCACGATGCCAAGATTACTCCAAATCCAACCATTCAGATTGCCCAAAGAGAGGGGGTGGAAGGGCAGTTTTATTATTAATGGAGTTTGAGCAAAGTTCAGTCAATACTGGATATTTTTATACCACTGCACCGTTGTCGCAATGCGAAAGCAACGCTAGTCATGCTCGCTGCAATTACCGTGCTGAGGCAATTTCGGTGCCAGCATGCACCTAAGCTCCCCGTCTCTGAAAACTGACAGTGGCTTTGCACAATGAAAAGAAAAAGAACGTCAGTGGAAAATGCTCCATTCTCCATGACATTTCATTAATGAGAGACTGGGATGGAACAAAAGTTTATCTGAATATCAAACTTCACCCATGTGCTTTCATGACCTGATGCTAAAAATGTTCTTTCCTGCAGTACAGTTTTGTCATATACAATAGTTTTTGGCATAGTTTTGTTACATTGTTGTGCAAGATCTGTATCCAGGGCAAGGGTTTTTGTTTGTTTGTACAACTGGAAAAATAACACTATAATAGACACGTGTCACAAGTGAAAATCACTGTGGGCCCAGTGAATTGAAATGTGATTTAATTAAAGTTCTATGCTTGTCACACTTCTCTGAAAAATCACAAGTGACCAAAAAAAAAATGTTTCTCGTAAAAGCATTTATTCTTTAAGATCATATTTCATGTGTTCTTTCGCAGGTATAGGTTGAGAAAAGAGTTTTCTAATGATTAGGTTCAACACTGAGTTTGTATCAGTCTCAAAATAGCAGAGCTGTGACTGAAAGCCATCATCCTAATCAACAGAGCTCACAACAGCAACAACTTGAAGAGCAGAGACAAATGAATGGACCAGATAAACAATAGTGTGCTACAAGTCCTTAGTGCTAGCCTTGCTGATGTGACCCATGTTCGTGTGCTACAAATGCTGCATTTATTGGTTCTTAACTAAGTAAAACAGCAGTGTGGACTGTACTGAGATGTATAGTAGGGAGTCTCTACATAGGTTTATAGACAGAGGTGGGGTTTGTCTGTAGTCTCATATAATAGGGACACCAAGTGCCTCCAACACAAATGATGGAATCTAGTAGCACCCAGCCTTGACTCAAGACCCTGTTGGTGGCCTGTTAATAAACCTTTCCCTCAACCAGGTTTGTGCCACTACGATCATCACAGAAAGCCAGACTAGCCTGTCTGAATGTGTGCTTTAGTGGCAATGGACTTCAAATTTCTGTATTAGAACGAAATTTGTCACTCCAGGCTTCCAAAGGTTAAGTACTCTGGAATTGAATGCACTGATCAGCATAATAGTGGACAATGGAAAAAGTGTCAGATTTATAAAAATTTCATCTGTAAAATAAGTGTGAATTCTAACCTTTCAGTGAGGTAAAATTATTCATGGAAAAATCATGATGAAACATTTAAACATTTTTTTCTCAAACTTTTTTGTCATAAGTACCCCTTAGGTGTGTGCCATAAGTACCCCCTCAAAATCATTTTGTATTTTCATTTACATCTTCTTTTGTAAGCATAACTAAATCTTTCTAATGTTCTTAAATGGTTAGTCATTACTTGTAAATGTAAAGTAGCATGCACATTTAGCCATCCAGACCAGAGAATATACAAAGGAAATTAGACAAAAAAATCCCATCATATCTGCACTTATAGGACCACAATTCTGGTGCTGCTTTGAAATTGTGAAGAAGAGGGTGCAAATATATTTAATGTTATGATGAAATGTGTTATGTGGCAACAATGGGGATTACAGACATAGAGACATTCCACTAGAGAGCAGCTGTAATAGATGGCCGCTCTGTGTGCTATTTGATCAGAAGGAAGTTGTATGAATCAGACCATAGATGTCAACATTAACGCCGATGTTTCATCCAACAATTTTTAATTAGATTTCATTATATTGCTTGTTTATGCTATTATTTCTCTCATAGTATTTAAAGGATAAGATCAATGCCAAGAGTGTTCAAAGAATGCATAACAAGTATGCATGATTGTTCACAGCCAAACTGTTTGCATAACATTAAAAATCTCACATATTTGAATATTATTGAAAATATGAATATTATTGCTTTGAGAGGAATACTGTGTTGTGATTTGAGAGGAACACTGTGTTGCACAACAGCTAAAAATAAAAATAGTCTTTGATAATAGGTGCACAGATAATGCATGAAAATAACATGGTGAAGAGTGAAGAAGGGAGAATAAGAACAACCAGGCCTCTTTTCTCAATTTTCTGATATGTCAATTGCAGGAAACATATATTCTTTTCATGTAAAAGTCATGCCCCTGTTTAATTTTTATACCCTTGTATGTGATATTCCCAGTACATTAGTCCAGAGACTGTAATTACAGAGTAAGGCTTACTAGAAGGACAACAGCAAGAAAGACTGCAACAATCTTTTTATCATTATTTTAGAGGAGATCATTCCTCTGGCATCTTGAAACCCAATTACATCGACACTCACTATGTAATCCTAGGCAAAAGAGGAGTGGTGAACAGATCCAGCCATTACCAGCAGAGGCTATGTGGGGAATATTTTGCTGACATCCTTGCTTGTCAGAAGCAGTTGGCATTGGCTAGTCATCATCAAAAGAGTCTGTTTGTGAGTGAAGGTCCATTAGTTGCTATCATCAGTTGCCTAATCTAACAGTGTCACTGTAGAGGAGTCGGAGACTAAATGGTTTTAAATGAAACCTTGGTTGACTGGTCAGGCAAATTAAATTCAGCTTCTCAGACTTGTCAAATTGTGTGTATGGGCACCAGTCATTATTTGAGGCTAGCTTTAGCCTTTGTTAACATGTTGGTTCAGTTGTAGTGATTTAAGTGTAGTGTCGCTTCAGTCAATTTTCTCAGTTGGTAGTCCCAGCACATGATTTGGTTAAAAACAAGGGTCTGGAAGATTATTTTCAGAACTTTGCACACTAAGACATGTTCAGTTTCACCCCCCTGCTGAAATTTAGATTTTGAATAGTTCTGCTACTACCACAGTCTACCTGTCGATTTGTAAATATAAGTGGTCCAAGTGGAGAGATTGTAGATATATATTTTCCTTTCCCAAATATAACCTGTTTCAGCCTAATCTAAAAGTTGTGAGTCTAATCATGCACCCCATGAAATTTTAACTTCCGCATATATAACCCTTTTCGTCACAGTCTGGAGCCCTGGATAGTCAACCATGGAGAGATTTGTTAAATATTGTGCAGAATTCCAAAAGGGCAGAAATATGTTGCTTGAACCAGACTTGAAAATCTTGTTCCCAGATGGCTTAGAGGTCTGACTCTTGTTGGAGTCCTGAGCGGTGCATCCAAAATGGCGAAGATTCCTATTCAGAATTGTGCATAACGTGATGGTTACTGCCTTAGCTGTGTTGGGAACATTGGCACAGCTGAAATCAGCCCAGCTCGACTTACAAAGAGACAACATACAGGGAAAAAGTGCAGATCTACATGCAGTCGAGCAACATCAGCACATAGTCAGACAGATGCTTTCTGAAGATGTCTTTGCTAGAACTGATGCTAATATAGGTTTCAAGTTCAAGTTCAAATTTGATTTATTTGTCACATACATAGTCGTACACAGTATAACTCGCAGTGAAATGGTTTGAGAGTGCTCTATCCAAACTGAGGAGAAAAAACAGGGGTGTATAGGGAAATATATATCTATATATATACAAAATATATTAACCATGTATGTACAATATATGTATAGTATGTTTATATGTACAATGTATATATGGGTATGTATAAGTGTATGTACACAATGTACAGTTCCAGCTTACAATTGAATATTTACAGTTACATGGTGGTGGTAGTCCCCACAGTTTATCAGTTTCTCTGATTCAGGGCCCGAATGGCCTGTGGGAAGAAGCTCTTCTTCAGTCTCTCTGTCTTGGTCATCAGGGAGCAAAAGCGCTTCCCTGACCTCAACAGAGAGAAGAGCCTATTGTTGGGATGTGTGGGGTCCTTCACAATCCTCCTGGCCTTGGTCTTGCACCGCTTGTAATAGATGCTCTGCAGGTCAGGAAGTTCTGTATGAGTGATGCGCTCTGCTGAACGCACCACCCTTTGGAGTGCTTGTCTGTCCTGCTTGGTGCTGTTCCCAAACCAGACTGTGATGTTCCCCATGAGGATGCTCTCGATAGTGCAGGTGTAGAAGTTCCGCAGTACCTTGGAGGGCAGTCTGAAGTCTCTTAGGCGTCTGAGGTGGTAAAGACACTCAAGAGCCTTCTTTGCCAGGGAGTTGGTGTGGCGGGACCAGGACAGGTCCTGCGAGATGTGAACACCAAGGTACCTGAAACGATCTACTCTTTCCACCGTGGTTCCACTGATCCTCACAGGTTGGTAGTGCCACTCCTGCTTCTTGCTGCAATCCACGATCAGCTCCTTTGTCTTGCTGACGTTTAGGAAGAGATTATTTTCCTGGCACCAGTTTTCCAGGTGTTTAATCTCCTCCAGGTAGGCCCTCTCATCGTTGTCCGAGATCAGGCCCATGCCGATGGTATCGTCAGCAAACTTGACAATGATGGTGGAGCTGGAAGTGGCTGTGCAGTCGTAGGTGTACAATGAGTAGAGCAGGGGGCTTAGGATACAACCCTGAGGAGCTCCAGTGCTGAGGGTGAGGGTGGATGAGATACAGTTGCCCACCCATACTGATTGTGGTCTGTCTGTTAGGAAGTTGGAGATCCAGTCGCACAGGGATGTATGCAGTCCTAGATCCTCCAACTTAGTAATGAGTAGGGAGGGGATGATGGTGTTAAATGCTGAACTGTAGTCTACAAACAGCATTTTAACATAATTACCCCTCCCTTTGTCCAGGTGGGTCAGTGTGGTGTGGAACAGATGTGCAATTGCATCATCAGTGGAGCGGTTGTGGCGGTTTGCAAACTGCAGTTGGTCCATGGAGGCTGGCAGGGAAGATGTGATTAAATCTCTGACTAGCTTCTCAAAGCACTTTCTTAACATGACTGATGTGAGGGCAACAGGGTGGTAGTCATTGAGGCCAGAGGGTCGAGGTTTCTTCGGGACGGGAACGATGGTGGAATGCTTGAAGCTGGGATACCTGAGCGTCAGGGAGAGATTGAAGATGTCGGTGAAAACCGGGTCTAGCTGGTCTGCACAGGCTTTGAGGACCCTCCCACAGATACCATCTGGTCCCACCGCCTTCCTGGTATTCACTCTTTTGAACACTCTCCTCACGTCACTCTCCGTGATGATGAGAGGGAGCTGTTCTATGGTGGGCTCTGCGCATGCGCCGCTGGCTGTGCCAATAGCACCATTAGCGTTGTTAGCGTAAGCACTGTTAGCATTAGCGCTGTTGGTTTCAAAAGTAAACTTCAAGGATGAAACTCCTGTACAAAAGACTTACAGTTAGGTGCCTAAATCGCTGTACAAGGAAGTGAAGGAATAAATCCATCTTCTAGAGAGTATGGATTAAGAAGTCATCCTCATCGTATTTATTCCCAGTTATTTGTGTTCAGAAGAAAGATCTATGGCTGTGTTTTGACTTTCAAAGACCAAACTGGAAACAGTTCCAGATTGACACGCACTGCCACAAACACAAGACTTCAGCCTCAGAGTATTTATATGGTGTTTGTCATGAAACACTTACCTCCTGAGAGTCACGAGGTTTGGCCCGTCACATGCAGTGGGAAGATCTGTGTTTGTGGTCATGCCTGCACACACCTGCACCTCATCTTGTCTAAATGTATATTAACCCTTGTCAAAGTGTGCAGTGTGTTAGTCATTGTTGAAGTAGCGTGTTGTTTGTGTGGTGGTGTTTAAAGGTAGCATTCATAACTGTTAGTCTAACCCATGTTAATGTCAATAATTGGTAATGTTAGTCATCGTCAGTGTTCATGTAGTCTGCGTTACTGTTCACATTGTTGGTCTTACATGTGAGTGCCCTGTTGTCATTGGTGTTTTATGTTATTAAATGTCTCACACGTTGAGAGAGTCTGTGTGTCCTGCTCCACGCCCTTCGGCACTTGGGCTCAGGTTACAGTGTTCAATTCTAGGCCAAGGTAATGCTGATCAGCAGGGTTTTGTAGACGAGCAATCACAACATGTCAGACCTTTTAGTTCCCTATGGGAACTGTATGAATGTATGACTGAATGGGTCCATATCCCATTCAGCCATACAAATGCTCCAGCAGGTTTTCAACAATGTATGGCAGGTGACCTTGAGTTTCTGAGACTAACATTGCTCTTCTCATCTTGATGATATTCTATGCTATTATAAAACCTTCAGTGAATATGTTCAAACAAGTCATGATGCAAGTGTTTTGCACAATGCATAAACATGGTATTAAACTGACCTAAATGTAAACTCTTCAGGCAGTTGGTCCGTTATGTTAATGGCCTGGTTTCCAGGGGTGGTATTCAAATGGATCTAAAAGGCTGGAGGTCTTGAAATTGAAGGAAAATGAACCAAAACAGTAGGGGAGTTCAAAACACCGTTAGAAGTATTTCTGTTAGAAGTCACTGACAAAAGTCGCTCACTCGTTCCTTTCATCCAACCTCATTTTCTCCTTATGCTGCAAAATGTTCACAGGAATCAATTCATCATATTTTTTACAGTCTTGCCAGTTTATCTGTTTATCTTACATGCAGAAAAGGATCATAGACAATGCACAGTGTGGCAGAGATCATGCACTGCAAGATGAGCTCATGCACTCCATGTTGTGGTTATTTTCATTACAATTTATATTACATAATCGTTTATTTGAAATGGAATGGTGAAAGCCATAAGAAAGAAAGAGATGGCAAAACAAAAGTGTTGCCTCAAAAAGCCAGCAGGAACAGCCCCTAGCAAGGGTAATGTGCTATCCAAAGCAGCAAGTCTGTCTCCTCATTACGCATGTAAACATGAATGGCACTGGCGCACACATACTATCTAATCTTTCTGAATCCATCTACCATAAGTTGCCTACAACTATAGGATTTAAACCATGGTTTTAAATAAAACCAGATACAGGATAAGCCTAGCTCTGCATTAAAGATGGAAGCCTAGATGGTTCCAAACTACACAATTTTGTAATTGTAATTTGCTGCAGAAACATTCCGCTTGAAGGATTCCACTGAATAATTTTTTCTGAGCTGAGTTTGACTGAATGACTGACTGCAAACAAACCAAGTGTACCATAGTATGAAATGGTTCATTAATGAGATTGGTGAAGAAATCAGAGCTCTACAACTGACTCCAACACATCTGTGCAGTAAATGCCTATGCCAACCAAATCCAGACTCCAGAGGAATGGTCTACAGATGGCGCTCTTGAAGTTGAGCCACTGCAGTACCCTTTCCGTGATCACATCCAGACAGTCCTGCCTCATAAATGCATACAGAAAATGTAAGCCAAGCTGAGGACCCTTGGTAGGCTGAGGACCCTTGAAACTAAACAGCAGAGAAATAACCCAAACAGGTTTGGCACACACAAGCTTTCCCAGTACTGCTTAGACCTATTTTATGTATTTAGCATATGTGCACAAACTGCTTGGATTTAAGCAGTGAGGTCTGCAGTTTTAACTGCTGTGTTGTAACAGCTTTTCCTTCAGCTCTCTGACAATGTCACTGACAAAGTGCTGAAGGAAGACCTTGAGTGTGACAAGATTTTCAAATTGTGTCACAATTTTCCAACAAAAAAAAAAGGCTTTTACAGGATTTTGACAGTATTTAGTGTGACCTCTCTTGGCACTAAGCACATCTTGAACTCTTTTGAAGAGACTATGCTGAAGTTTGTCTTCTGGTACTATTCAATTCAGATTCCATTTCATTTAGGTTTAACAGTTTTTTGGATTTATTTATTTCTGTTTTCTGCATACAAATTTACTCTATTTTATGGTTGTATTCTAATAAAGAGAAATAATTATATATGCTCAAATCTAATGGTGGCCTCAGACTTTTGCATAGTACTGTGAATCTCAAACTATATATTTCAAGATATATAATTCAGCATTTGGAGTGATTTAAAATAGTTTTCAATGTTTATTTGTCAGATGTTTTGTTTTAGTGTTACCTATTATGCAAAAACGTTTACCCAATTTTAGGTTCAAGACAGTTCAGAGCATAAACACAGTTTAGTAGTATCATATATTCAGGTTTTTGATTGTTCCATGTTACACTCCACAGGGCAAGGCACTGCACCTAGATTTTAATTCAATCTTTTATCTTATATATTTTATTCAGTATTTCCTTTTACTTATCCCAGTCTACCTCTGGAACAGTTTGTTTTGGGAACATGAGCTTCAGCTCCAGAGAGAATGTATTCTCTTCAAGGCTTTGTTTACTGGGACCCTGCTCCAGAAGCCATGGAGGCTTTCCATTTAGCTTACAATTCATGTGTCAAGGGTGTGTGTGACAACAGTCACTCCTGGCAGGTCACATCTCATTACTCTCTTTCAGCTGGCTAGTGCCGAGTGTCACGGTCCATTTCTGGAGCTTGTGTTTCCGTTGCCCTGTCACTGATCCCCAAAGCTGGTGTGTCACTTTTAAGTCCATTAAATGGAAAAACCTGTCGAGGCATGCTTAGTTGAAATAGAGGAAATAACACTCAATAAACTACCATTGTGCAGTTTTGTAAGGAAGTGTTTTTAAGAATAAAGGGTTAGAGTAGTGATTTCTCATATGCCAGCATTTTTTATCCACAGTAGTTGTATGTCATTACTTTGCATTTATATTCCAAATTTGTCTTATTTAATTTCCGTAAAACTTGATTTTCATCTTTTCTCACAAAGTTTCATCCTGCCAGTGCCAATTACCCTGTGCATCTGTTTATCTATAATGAAATGCTGTAAATGTACCAGTCTGTTGCTGTCTTACCTTTGCAAAGTTTTCAGATCTGTGTGTACTTCTGAGTGTGTTTTCTCCTGCTTTCTTTGTTAAACTGTTCCTTCTATTGTTTGTGCTTTGACCCAGATTCACCTGTGTTGTCTGCAGCCCATTAATATCATGTGTATTGCGTTAGCCCTGTGTGTACCATACCTTTCTCTGGCCACTGTACATTTTCAGCTTTCATTTGACAGTATTAGTCATTGTATTGAATGGTTATATTGGGCTTTTAATGACCTTTAATACTTGATTATCAAAATCCCTCTAGAAAAAAAACTATAAAATGCCTCAAACAGCATTTAAAGAAGATGATCCCTTTATAAGTCACTAATGATTTTTTTGCAGACTATAATGGGATTACTTCCTATTTATTTCTTCCTGGAAAAAGTAAAAACACTATTCAGTTCTGAACTTTTTAATTTACACTCTAAAACCTAAATAAACCACCAGGAAAAAACAAAGATGGCAACCAGCATTCCTTGATTTACTACTTTGGTAATCATTCACAGTACACATATAAAAGGCCTGCTATTTTAGCCACAGGTTTTGTTGCATAGTCTCTGATCTGATGTTTTAACAGGTTTGCTGAGTTTTCATTGGTGGAAAGTTGCTTCATACTTATGATGTATGAGTTCACGTTACTGTAAAGTTTTGTGTTTTTCATTTTGTTTTTTCCCCCCACTGCACCTTTCCCGTTCCCGAGCTCCTGATTATTGATCGCATGCACCTGTCCCTCGTTTGTCTTTTATTCGCTTTTTATTTGAGCCCACAGGAACGTGCGTCCAGTGCTGCGCCTTGTTTCGTCACTGCTGCGCAAGACGTCCCAAGTGTTACCACTACTCAACTATTTCACAGTACCTCGAGAGTTACTGCGAGCTCTTTGCTTTTTCTTCTTCCGTTCTTTGAAAGCTGGCCTCTGTGCTTTGTGTTTGCTTTATAGAGAATAGACACAATGAATGTGCGCGTGCGTCTCGCTTCCTCCCTGCACCCGTCACTAATGAATAATCCACAATTCACATTGTGCTGTTTTAGCTGTAGTTGGTACATGCACGCACGAATTACATAAAAGGAAATGCATTCCAAGCAAGAAATATGCGTGCAAGGCATGTAACAAAATTCTATTTATTTTTTTTAGAAAACATTTGATTATAAGAACTTAAACTAACTCAATGCACCACCCTTTTACAGAGAAAGGTCGTTTGATTAAAGAACCTTATTACTTTCTACAGCATTACCTAAACAGTGGTGAAGAAATCCTTGATGACTTATTTTGCTATAATAGATTTTATATTTCCTGCAAATTTCAATGGTTCACTGTGAACCTAAAGTCTAGGTATGGATACATGGCTTGAGAGAAGCACAAGATGAGACTCAAGATGAATCATTTAACATGACAACTCAACAAGTACCTATTACCTTATCACCAAGCTAACTTTACAGTTCGTTTCACATATGCACTACTGTTGTCAACCAATGTATACTCTCAAGCAAGGTTTAATTTCAGAGAGATATCATATGCAGTCACTCAATTTTTTTTTTCTGTACTACATGGAAAATGTCTCACCTAATTTTTTATTAGAGCCTTTCTGACAACTCTGTTTCCCAGCTCAGCAGAAATCATTTTCAGTAATAGTTTTGATGGAACTGACTACTGAGCCATATCTGGTTTGAGCTGTTATCTGTATTAAGTGCCAAATCATTTCTTATCAGTGCATTGCTTCAGTGTACCAGTGCAGCTACCCACAGTGGGTGAACAGGCTTTAGGTCTGACGGGATAAGAGACTTTCTAGGTATAGAAGACCAGAGCAGCTGCCTTCACTATGGGTGTTTATCTCTCCCGTTCAGTCTCTCTATCTCTCTATATAAATAAGAGGATGTAAAACTTCCCCCCACACAGATAGGTACATGCATACAAAAGGTGCACTAATAGAACATCTAGCAAGCCTGGGTATCAGTTCCACCCTCCATGTGGGAGAGACCTCCAGCTCTTCTGCTACTTGCTGACATTCAGTCCGTGTGCATGTCTCCTACACTAGAGGAGGAGCCCCACCAAGTAAAGCAAATCCACACTCTCCTTCTGGTTCACCCAAACACCCACCAACACAGCTATATATATATATATATATATATATATATACACACATCATTTATTTATTTTAAATGATGCTCGATATATATATATATATATATATATATATATATATATATATATATATATATATATATATAGAGAGAGAGAGAGAGAGAGAGAGAGAGAGAGAGAGAGAGAGAGAGAGAGAGTGTGTGTGGATTTGCTTTACTTACCACTGCCCTCACACAATATAGTGGTAGCTCAGTGGTTAAGGGACAAGCCCCACTACTGCCACGTTGCCAGTGTTGGGCCCCTGAGCAAGGCCCTTATCCCTCAATTGCTCAAGTTGTACTCAGTCATAATTGTAAGTTGCTTTGGATGAAAGTGTCAGATATATATGTGTGTGTATGTACACAATTTTTAAAAAAGAAATTTCAGAACAAAATGACTTCTACAAGCTTCTATAGTAAGTGACCTCTCTTGGCATTTAACACCTCTTGAACTCTTTTGGGGAGTCAGTCTTCTATTTAGGTTCCATTTCATTTAGGTTTAAGAGAGTCAGGTTATTGCTATGTCCTTGGTTCTATGACCATGACACTGAGTTGAGCTAAATTCATTGGCCTTCCTAGCTACCAGTAGGCTAATATATTGATGCAGGCTGGGTCCATGGGTTTCATGCTATTGATGTAAAATTTTGACACCACCATCTTGATGTTGCAACAGAAATTGAGATTTATCAGACTAGGCAAGGTTGTTCTCCAATCTGTCAGGTTTCAATGAGATTGTGCCCACTGTAGGTAGTGCAATCCATTTATGTGATAACATGTAAAAAAAATTTAAAAAGGAAATGGGTTTGGTCCATGTCCTTCCAACCCTCTCGAAAACATGCCTTCCCTGTATATTGGTGCAATCCAGAATAAATTTCTGGATGTTATCCTTGATGAAAAGTTCAAAAGATGACTCAATGTCCTGGATGTGAGTAACTGCCACTGTGTTGGCCCTGGTTATCACATTGGCAGACCTGTGGGGTGGCGCTTTCTTTGGGCAAGGAGACCATTCAATTTCATCATTTTTTGACATCCATATTTCTTCATATGCTAGCTGCTGATGTCCTGACTGCTGTTGGGCTGGTCCTGCAGTGGGCTGCTGATGGGCTGGTTCTGTGGCTGGTCCTGCCTGATGGGCTGGTACTGTGGCTGGCTGGTGAGGGGTTCCTGAGGGTGGTTGCTGACTTCTTCGTTTTGATGGTGGTTCAAGTTCAGTTTCATCCTCTTCAGACTCACTGTCAGACTCTGAATTGACAGAAATTTTATCTTCAAATTCAGAAAATTCTTCCTCTTCATTATTTTCCCAATGTTCTCTCTCTTCAAAAATAATTTCTAAGGCCTTCTGAGCAGGGAACCTTTTTGCCATCTTGATCAAATACTATGCATAGACACACACACAGATTATTTATTGGTTGTACTCCGCCCCCCAATTGTGAGAAAATAAAGAATGATTCCCACAAGATAGAGGGTAAAATGTGCGTGAATGTAGGATCAGACAGCTTGAAATATAACAATTGAGACAGTGTGAGAAAATATAGAATAATTCTCACAAAATAGAGGGTATAATGTGCGGGAATGTAGGAGCAGACAGCTTGAAATATAACAATGTTGCAGTCTTGTCTATGAAGATTGACAAGTAAGACCTTGTGCATGAACACACATGCAAACACACACACACACACACACCACAAACACAGACACTAACAGTAGGCCATGTAGGAGGTCACTTCTTTCACCTGTGAATCCAGTGGACCTGAAAACCACCTGTGTAATATAAATGTGTAGGTGGGGGTGTACAGTGTGAACTCATTAACAATGTATGATATATGTTCTTCACGGGAAACCACCCAAAGCCATGAAATCTGACGTTGAAATAATAATCAATCGCAGCATTTTTCTTTTGGTAAACATTGAAAACGGGTCCCACAGACCCAAGCACCACACTGAATGCTTTGTTTTTTTGCACTTTAGACTTTAGAGTCTGCTTTGAAAACTCCAGGAGATCAGCAGTTTATGAAATACTCAAGCCATGATGTTTAACTGAACATTAACTAAAGCTCCTGATGTATGTCTGCATGATATCATGCTGCTGCCAAAAGATAAGATAATTACAGGAATGTTCCAGTGTACAGGTGTTTATATATGTTTTAGATTGTTACATTCCCATCCTCAGCCCCGCCTGCTCCACAGTGTTCAGCATCACTGTCCTCTGTCCTATTGATCACCTGCTCACCCATTCAATTACCATCCTATTGGTCTTCCCTGTGTCTAAATCCTTGTGAAGCCTAAATCCCACATGAGCTCTGAGCCTCAGACTGCCATTGTAGCCTGCTGTTGTCTTGATCCTGTTTCTGCATACTCGTCTTTGATCTGTTTATCTACTACATTTTAACCACTGAATGCCTGAACTTGAACCATTAGTGTTTGTTCTCTTTTTACTGTTTCTGCATAGTCACTTTTTGACTCTGTCTTGCACTAACTAAACCATCTGCCATTGCATTCAGCACCTTCCTTAACAAAAGAAGAATTCAGAAATTTCACCCAAACTGATTCATGTGTTCACCAACTCTCTTGTAGACTGACATTATCCTCCTCTGTATAAGCATTCAAGAGAAGCTTTTGATGCCACCAGAAAATATATGCTACATAGATAAACAGACAATTAACACGCACTATGGAAATGAGCCTAGGCAATCTGTTGGCCATTCAAATCACACAACGGTCAAGAGAATTTGGGCCCGTCATGTCTTCTTGGTGCACCTTGTAAGGGACATAAAAAAATACCCACTCACCCTCCTCAGTGCGATATTTCTTTTTCCTTCAAACTTGAGGCTTCTGGTAGAGGACCGGGAGCTTGAGGGTCAGCATAATATCTTAGCTTTCCCATGACGGCACTCTTCTGGATGGAGATCTGAGATCTTAGTCCTGGGATCTGCTGTGGCCATTTTCCCAGTTTGGGGGTCACAGCCTTTAGCACTTCAATTACCACTGGAACCACTGCTGCCTTCACCCTCCACATCTTTTCTAGCTCTTCTCTCAGCTCTTGTTCTTTCTCTATCTTTTTCCTTTTTCCTGATGTTGTTATCGTTTGGGATTGCTACATCTATCACTACAGCCCTCTTCTGCTCTTTATCCACCACTACTATGTCTGTTTGGTTGGCCATTACTATTTTGTCTGTCTTTATCTGGAAGTCCCACAGGATCTTAGCATGGTTATTCTCAACCACCTGTGGGGGTGTATCTTACTTTGATCTTGGAACTTCCAGCCCATACTCGGCAGATGTTTCTTTACACTGTGCCAGCCACTTGGATAAGTGCTTTTGTGCTGTCTTTCATTCCAGCCTTTTCCAGCCATTGGTAGGTTTTCTCCATAACAGCCACCTGCCAGCACTACTTGATGGTGGTACATACAATGCAGACATACATATATATAAAACACTCAACAATTTCTATACTTTATATATAAAATTACATATACTTAAAATTCCCCACTCATCCTTGGTGTTTTTGGTGTGTGTGTGTGTGTGTGTGTGTGTGTGTGTGAGTGTATAGACAGATAGATAGATATCCAAAGAAGACTCTAGGTTAGTAACTGTAGTGTGTGTGTGTGTGTATATATATATATATATATATATATATATATATATATATATATATATATATATATATATATATATATATATATATATATATATATAGTTAAGAGAGTTTTTGTTATCTTTGTTTCAGACCAAAAAAAGTGCTGAACTACTTCTCTGGAATTTCAAATAATGAGCTATTAGTGGAAAGCAGAAACTCCTACACAAATGAAAGTGTTGGAAGTAATTACTTGTATCTAAGTTATTTTACTTCAATAAACAGTCACAGATATCACACTGTATATAACTTGCCCAAATTATTTGTACATATAATGGTCACATTTACAGTACATTCTAGTCTGTTATTTTCCCTAACCCATTTTTTTTTTCCGAAAGCAGATCATTTAAAAATGAAATCTCATTGCTTTTTGTGCACACTCTCGTTCTGGAATTAGATTATCCTTCATGGGATATTTTGTGAGTACAAGTGAGTATTATACAATTTGTACACTTAGGAATCAGAGTACTCTTCCAGGTCCTGGTAATCAGAATACTCCGGAAAAGTTAACTTTTCCCCCAACTGAGCCAATGTTTTTGGTGTAAAATGCAGGTTTCTTTCTGAATCAACCACTTTCCATAAGTGTAAGTTGGGAAATACTTTGTTACACAGTTATTTAAAAATTTTAATGTGTAATTTATGTGTATCTACAAATATCTTCAAATGACCTTTTCCACCAAGCAGCTAGCATCTTTCAGATATGCTGACTTCTTTTCACAGATAAAAAGTTTGATTAAATATTTATAATGTTCTCTGAAGTAACATGCTAGTCCATCAAAGATGAATATTTGCTGTCATCATCAATTTACAGAACTCCTCTTAAAGTTTACTGCATTGTGTGTGTGCATGTTTGTGCATGTACATATTACACCCTTTTCTGCACTGGGTCCACGTTGGGTCCCTATGTGAGGATGGGAAATCTGAAGGCAACTTTCTATGGCTGGTAGATAAGCCTGGATAGAAAATCCTCTCACCTTTATACACCTCAGGGCCCTGCTTATACAATAAAAACTGAGAAGAGCCATCATCAGTACTCCACACCTACAATCATCCACTCAAACTGTCAGTTCCCCTTGCTGTCACAGAGTATCACCTAAGGAGACTTTCCCTCACATTGTCATTGGTTCTCTGGCTCAGCAACCCATTATTATCTGCACCTCTTCTCAATTCACAGCATCAAGATCTCACAAGGATGCACATTTCTGAGGTCCTTGGTCATTTGCTAACTCCTGTCTGCTCATGCCCTCCTCCTTTACTTGCCTTTTCTTTCATGTTCCAAGTTTTCAATTTCCTTCATCTGCCTCTTCCTGGTCACCGACTGCAGATTTTCCTATGATCACCCTCTCTCAGCACTGACCTCTTTGCCTGAAATGGGTAGACTGAAACCTTGTATTAGTGATAATTATGACAATAAGGTGAAATCTCCATGTGTAATGAAGGCACACACATGAGAATGAGAGGATCCAAATGCAAGAGATTTTATTAGTATTGGGGAGTAGGTTGGGACTGAAGAGGGAGGTTTCTGGGACCTTCTGGGAACGTTGCAAACCATGTATGTGGGAGTTAGCAGGGCACTAGGTCAGGCTGTTCCAAGCTACAAAACAAGGGTCTGGATGGAGTCCAAGGGTAAGGCAGGAGACGAGGTCTGAAAAACAGGCAGAGATCAACAGGAAAGCAATCATGTACAGGAAAGGCTTGGTATTTGTCATGAGAATGACAATACTTCTCAATAATTAAATAGGAGAGTTCAGAGAGAGAGAGAATAGGCAACAGGTGTGCCTAGTTAGTACTCCAGTGAACCAGAACAAAGACGATGGTGGAAAGAGGTGGACGTGGCAGTGCTGTGATGAATGTAGTTCATGGGATCCATGACATGGGATCTGTGACCATGTAATATTCCCAGAATTCTAAAACTGTATTCTATACTCTATTCTGGTAGGTCCTGAAGTAGTATGATTGTCATTGTTGTCAGTCAGTTGTGGGACTTTTGATATAGGCATGTGAGAAAAGCAAATAAATTTGTGTATATGCACAAAGTATGAGCATTTATATTTTAAGTATGAGCATTCACAGAAGAAGAGACTTATACAGTCCAATTATTTAAACAACCTCCACTGCCTTCTTATTGATCTTTATTGAGAATACTAAAGCTAGAGGAGTTAAAACTAGCCAATTTAATCTTTTAACAACACTGAGAGATAGAGGGAATAAAGATGGCATTTATGTCTCAATTTACAGAATTTTAAATAGAGTTGATTAACAAGATGATGACCATACATAGTCTTTTGCCATCTTTAGCTCATAGGTTGTTAAGTAGTAGCAGATAGGAAGGCCTGCAGTACACAGATTTGATGTGTATTTTGGGTCCAGCAGAGGGCACTATCTAGTTCTTGAAAGCCTTTATCAGCAAAAGACCCCATGAATGAAGCTTAGAAGACATTTGGCTGTTTAAGTGCAAGGTTGAGTTAACATATGATAAAGGACAGATGGAAGGGTTGGAAAACTTGTTTAACGGTTGGATATCAGATGTTTTAAGCAAATCGCATGTCAAGCACTGGAAGTGCCAAGCAACAGAGTCTTAAACTCCCAAAAACATTCACAGATTGTGACTCATGTTTCTCGGCAGGAAACGGTGGATGCCAGCTATTCATTTACATAATCTGAGCATTTTTCATCTTGGGAAAAAGATGGCTGCAGAGACAGAGTATTTCTCTCCAGCATATTACTCACTTGCCTTCGTTGTAATAGGTACAGAGATGATGATGATGATAATAATAATAATAATAATAATAATAATAATAATAATAATAATAATATGTTTACTTTAGCGCCTTTCACAGACTTGGAGATAAAAAAAGACATTAATTGACACAATCAACACATTAATTCACAAATACGAATAGAAAGAGAGTGAGGAGTCAAAAAAAATACACCAAGCTTCCTAACCATGGATGAGGAACCATGCATAAAATTGGAGAAATTTGCGATTTTGCAATTTGGGCCAATAAGTAGAAATTCTGTTTTTATGAGAGTTTAGTTTTAAGAAGTTTATGTTCATCCACTATTTGAGATCTTGGATACAAGAGAATAAAACAGGAGGTGGTAGGGTAGTGTTGGCCTTGGTGTTAATATAAATCTGAGTGTCATCAGCAGAAATGAAGACCATGCTTGTGGATAATCTGACCAAGGGGTAGCATATAGATAATGAACAGGAGAGGGCCAAGGACTGATGCCTGGGGAACACCTTGAATGACAGTATCAGTGTGCGATTTGTATTTACCTAAAACAACAAAATGTGTTTGTCTATTTGAAATATAGGATGAGAACCATTCACAAACCATGTTAGTAATGCCAGTGGTTGAGAGGCGGGCAATGAGTGTGTTAAGGTTGTGTCAAAAGCAGCACTTAAATCTAGGAGGAGGAGAATACTCAGGTCACCAGAATCAGTAGAGAAAAGAAAATCACTGAGAACATGTAAGAGGGCTGTCTTAGTGCTGTGCATAGGACGGAACCCAGATTGAAAAGGTTCAAATAGATCCTGTGTATTTAAGAAAGACAGCAGTTGAGAGGCTACAATCTTTTCTAATACCTTGGCTAGAAAGGGGACATTGGAAATGGGCCGGTAATTATAAATGCAGGATTTAGTCCAGGTTTTTTTAAGAATGGGAGTGATAGCTGGGGTTTTGAAAACCTGAAGGAACACAATCTGAAGTAAGGGATGCATTAATAAGATGACATAGGAGCAGAAATAGCAGAACAACACTTCTTAAGAAGAATTTGGAGGGCAGGATGAAGTTGGCAGGTAGAGGAACTAGAGTTTCTTATAAACTCAGAAATTAGGAAAGGTTGGGTGAGCGAGAAGGCATAAAATTGTTCAGCAGCAGGGAAGAGAAGAGTGTTCCTGTAATCAGATGTAGGGAGAGCAGAGGGAAAATACAGCTTCATTTTGTTTATTTTTTCATTAAAGAATCTAAGAAAACCTTCACATTGTTCAACATGATAATAATAATGCATGAGTACTACTCTTAATAGTCACTAAAACAGATCGTATAATAGATAGTAAATAGGTATAATAATTCAAAAGATATTTATACAAGCAATTTATATGTTGGTGGAATTAAAAATTTCCAGAAAGCACAAATGATGTCATGCAAAGAATATGAGATACTCGAAGGGAAGAAATGCTACAGTTGCACAATGGAATTTTAATTTATGATAAACCCAGAGAGCTTTAAGAGAACATTCATTGTTCTCTCTGAGCAGGGCTGCAAATTTGGTCTGACAAGTGGGGGTGGACCAGAATGAGGATGCTACAGCCACTATACATTTAAGTTATTAAATGTAAAACTATGTGAACAAATGATTCAATCAGTTAGTTGCCATATTATGACATCATGGTTTGTAAATCCATATTTACTTAGACACCATGCTGATGAGTGAGTGGGGGTGATAAAGTCTGTGAATAAGGAAAGCATCATTTAGAACTGCATTTCCCGGCTCTGATCCTGGAAGCCCCCTGCTCTGCACATTTTTTTGATTTTCCTTTCTGCTCCAAAACACACATAATCCAAATTACCACCTCATTAATCCCTTCATGTGTGGAAGTGAGTGCCAAAGCAACTAAAGGTCTAGTACGTGCTGGTGGTAGCCTTCCAGACTAAGGCTGGGAAACACACATTAGACACATTAGCTCCACAGAGTGTTACCCCTTTTTGTTTCCATACTGTGAGTGTTACAAATGAAATGTAAACTTTAAGTCATGGTCATTTTGTCCTGAACATTTCTTAGCTACCTCAATATCATATGACAACAAACTTGCCTGTTTTCTGGGTCTACCACCATACTCCATGATCATCTCATGAACAGAGAGGGGCCCCTCTCCGGCACTCTGCTGTTCACCAGGTTCCTTTCCTCAAAAAGTGGGCAGACCTTTAAAAAAGGGTCATTGATAATCTTTGCATTCTCCACAAGATGAATGGGTGTCATGTTCTCATCAAAAGTTTCATGCGTAAATGAAAAAAAAAAACATTTTCCTGAGAACAGCTTGTTAAAAATTCCAGAAATAGCATTAGAAATGGCATTCTCTAAATGCAGTGAATAGTACTTTCAATCTCATCTTCATGTTGTCTACAGGATGAATGGATACTATGACCTTATCAAATCTGTTGCATAGCCTGCTTTATTTCCATGTTTGTGACATCATCCTAATACTACAGGAAATGGTGTCATGAGAGAGTGCTGTACCCAGTTGTCCATTCCATAAAATGTTAATGAAGTCCATCAAATGTTAAAGCTCATCATGACCAAGATTGAGTGATTTTCCTTTCTGAGCAGTGTGAAGATTTGACAGTCGAGCGTGATATCCCTAAGTCACTAGGGATAGAATGAAATAAAGATGTCAACTAGATCATCAGAAGAGATAACTGACACCACTGGCTTTAGTGAGTAGGTAGGAATAGGACCAGAAAAACTGCAAGCTTTTCTGAACTGGATTTTTGACTTTTTTTTTTTTTTAATTTCCTCTCTGTACCAGACCCTTCCTTGTCTCCTCCTCCCAAGCCCACATAACCCTTTAGCATGTGGCTTTTTTTTTTTTTGTGTGTGTGTGTGTGTGTGTGTGTGTGTGTGTGTGTGTGTGTGTGTGTGTGTGTGTGTGTGTGTGTGTGTGTGTGTGTGTCTTTCCTCTTATTACCACACCCCTGTCTTGTTAGTTATTCAGCCATCACACCTGTCCCTAGTCAGTCTTTGTTAACGAGTACATTTAAATCCCCCTGTTGTTAGTTTTCATTGTTAATGTTTGACCTAGCTTATGTCATACATACTATGCTGAAGCTGCTCTCCTGTATTGTTTACCATTTCCCTTGTCTAGTTATTGTTCACTGTTGTTTTAGTTTGTTACATGCTTAATAAAAGTCCTGATTCCTTGTGTAATGCTACTTTGTGTATCACATGAATCATTTTGAAAGAGGTTAATCATTGTTTGATGCACTGTTGATCTCCATTGTCTGTAGATATATTTTCAAGAGCTGTATGAGTTTCAGAATCTGGCTTTTTTTGGCAGGTATGTTCATATATCCAAGGAATTTGTTCTTGGATACAGTAGCTCACAACATACAGTTGATTATACAAAGTACTATTTCTACCACACACACAGTCATACTTGTAAATCTTACATGTGCATTCAGCTGCAATTCTTAAAAGTGCTGAGTGCAGCAGTTTGGAAGATGCAGTTGTAGAATGAGAAGTAAATAAATAAATTGGGGCAGATAAAAGTAGGGCAGATTTAGAAGATAACAGTGAAGTACTATGTCAAGATCAAGATAAGATGAGATGTTCATGTATGTAATTATGTGTACTATGGGGAGTTAGGTACATTGTGATATTCAATAGTTCATGAGTTTGAATAGCATATGGAAAAAAAAAATTCTCTGTTGCTGGGTTGTCGTGATCCTCATTTAGCTAAAATGCTAGCCTGAGGGAAGCAGCTCGAACAGGTGATGGCTGTGGTGTGATGGGTCAGCTTTGATTTTCTGTTCATAATTATTAATGAAGCTTTCTCCTTTTAGCAGATGCTTTAGATGGTGTCACAGTCAGTATTACTACCCTATTTTTCAGACAGAGGTGCAACTGTGATAATGGTCACAGTTTCAGGGTGGCTGTCAAGGTCCAAAAGGTTCAAAACCTCTGCCCAAGTGTAACTGAGAAAAAAAAAAAAGGATGTAGCACTAGGAAGTTGGCTTTATCACAACAGATGGTGACATCAGGTTCCTGTACATTTACAAAACTCATTTATACCATTGTATTCTTTATATGCAACTCTCAAAATGTTTTAGAATGCTTGCTAACATTGATATAGAACAGAAAAAAAGGAACATAGCAAGTGGCATATAAAGTTAAATGGGATAATTAGAGAATTTACGCTTTGTACAATGTTAATTAAACATCAAAGAATTAAAGAGCTAAAATGTTTGTTATAAAAAAGCAGTCAGCAGCTAACCGCAATGCATTCTTTTACTTCGTTATCTTAAGTATTGTACAAAGTCTCTTCAAATGCAGTATTGGCTTGTCATAGAAGTCTGCCATCTTGAGCAGTTACTTCATATGAGAACATATGTCAGCTTACTATTGAGCATATAGACAAGTTTCATTTTTGTTTGGTCAGTAATGTGATTATTGTTTGCAATTAGGAGCTGTTGTGTATTACATTCCAGACTTCTTTAATATTTTAAATATTTCAGTAGCTAATATGCTACAGTACTGTATTGAATTGGAGTAGAGCCATTGATCCAGTGCTGTAATACTTATTAGTGAACACTCCCTGTCGTGAGAAACCTGAAATGTGTGTCAATATTTTTGAGAGGCTGAAGTTAGCTAGTAAGGTAGCTAGCCAGTTACAAAACAATGACATGGTCACAAGGCTTATTAATGTACTGCTAAATGTAGCATTATCTTTCTAGTACTTAAAATATTTTTGACACATTGATGCTGACATTAACATTACACATACGTAGCAAAGGCAATCAAAACTATCTGAAATTACTTATCACATTTTTTCTGTCACTTCTGTCACATGAAAAAAAGCAAATTAAGCTGTCTTTTCATTTACAGATTTTTTTTTTCTGGTATGTAATTCCTAGGGAGGTTTAGACAAAGGAGGGAGAGCATTTTCTGAAGTGGAAACCAGTGATTACAGATTACATTCTCATAAAATAGACACAGTTTGGGTTTGTGGAAAATATCTGAGTGAAATCTACATGCATTAAATGCATTAACTGGGGACAGGATGAAAAAGTGGCAAATTATACCCCAGTGAAACATATGACAAGCTTGGACAGACACTTAGAGAATCTCATTACACATTCTATTAAGTATGGGTGACAGACTCCCTCATACAATTAAAAAGAGCAAACCTATGGTCCCACAGTTGATCTACCATATTGATTTCACGGGTTAGTTTAAAACATGCAAAAGCTTTCTGCTTATTGACAAATTCAGGCTGTAACCTCAGCCCCTGACATCTTGCATACTGTCTCCTGCATTATAATTCTACCTGGACCCTTATATCATCCTTGACCGGTCTCCGTACCATTTCATCCTCGAAATTTCACAGCTTTAGTGACTGAATCTTCTCTACAATATGCCCCTGGAAATTCTCTTCCTCCAACGGCCAGACAATCCCACTCATGGTCCATATTTAAATTCAGTTTCAAAACAAGATTCCAAGCCTGATGGTGTTGGCAAGGCTTCACAAATACAAATATAGCAAGAGCTTTTGCCTCAGATGTCTTCTTGTATAGTGCTATCATGGATTCCCCTCTCTGTTGTTGTAGTTCCCATGGGGTTTTCACCATGTGGCTTTGTTTATGTCCTTGTTTCATTCAGTCTTCATGTTTTGTATTCTCTGTCCTTTCACCTATGTCTTGTTTCTCCATAATTTACATATGTTGCATATATTACTCTTTATTTCCTGTCTTGTTTGGCTGATCATTGTGTTACACTCATTGCTTGACTCTTTCTTTGTTTTTCTTTTCTTCTTTGTATCCATGTTTAATTTCATGCCTTGTTAACAGTGATTTCTATTCTGACACTATGTCAACTGTCACAATGCGCCTGCCACCCCAGGCAAGGGACATGGCCACTGCCACACACACACACACACACACACACACGCATACTTTTCTTTACCCACTTCCAATTTCCTGATTACTAACCACAAGCACCTGTCCCTTGATCTCCTTTGTTTTTTCCCCTATTTAAACCCCAACAGGTGCTCTGTGCATTGCTAGCCTGTGCCTCGCTAAGACTTGAGTCTGGTTTGCTCCCCTGTGTCTCCATGCTTCAAGCGTTTACTGCCAGCGTGTTTTCCTCTCATTTAAGTGCTTTCTAGCCAGCTCTATGCTGTGCCCTTTTGTTTTGTTCTACAAATGGAGACTACAGAAACTTCTTTTGTTCACTTATGTCTTGCTTCCTCCCTCTCAGCATCACACATACAATCAATTGCATCTGTTTTATTTTTCCTGACTGGGGCACTGCAGGTCCTGTATCCTGCCAGAAACACATAAACCTTTTATATATTAACCGGAGCTGAAGTGCAATAGGTCAGTACTTTGGCTATTATCCTTGTCACACTATGTTCACCTCATGAAGCTTAATATAACTTACCTGTAAGTGTCTTCTTTAGCATGCCATTGACTCGCTCTCTCTGCATTATCAGTCTCCTCATGAACTCCATTTTCACAGAAAATATGAGAATTAATCTCCTACTTCTCAGTGAGTCCAGCCATTCTGAGTCTGCCAGCCTGGCTATTTCTGTGTTTTGCTTCAGGATCTTGGAATCAGCTATTTGCTTGCAGATAATGCAACAAATGGGTACTTCACCACATGTCCATTTGCCAAGGACTTGTTATTAGCAATTGGAATATAATAACATGGTAGTTTTGCAAATGTAAGTGATGAATGGTTGTAAAAAAAATAGATGGAGAGGACTATGCTAAATACTGAAATAAATAAGTGGAATTTTGTGCTAAAAATTTCACCTTAAGGAAGTCAGGGTACAAACATTCAACTTCATAGTACTGGACATGTGCAGTGGACATGTGAAAGGACAAACGTTTAAATTTGTCATGACGGTTCCCCTGGTATTAAGAAGTACTATGTGGTTTTGTTTTTAAGGTTTTGATATATAAAATGTAAATTACTTGCTTGACTATGGTGTGTATTCTTCCTGCGTTGTCACTACGTTTTGTGTCACTGTTTATCAGTTATGTGTCTCTGTCTCCTGGCTACTTGACCTTGGACTGTGTCTATGTAAATTATATTGGAATTTATGTGAATAAACATGACTCATCTTCACATGTCCTGTCTTTTCTCGCTTTTTAGGTAAACTATCCTTTATTTAGGACGTGAAAGTGAATCAAGCATCTAGTAAGGAACGTGTATAAATATCCCTGACAGTAATGCAAGATTTACATTGATATGTTATCTACATTCTTATTTTCAACACAGACCTGCCCAATCTATGGTATAAAATTGAAATGTAAAGGACCCTTTTGTTTAAGAGCACCCCGGTGACAGTGAAGTGTTTCATACGTTCTTTATTGCTATGTGCTCCCCATTACAACAAACAGCATCAGTAGTGTACACTTCAATTACAGCTAATAAAATAAGTACAAATAAACAGATAAACGACTGCAAGCTGTTAGAAACTGACATAGCTAGTCAGAGCATTAGTTAATTCTTAAATGCACAGGCAGCACTGGGGATAGATACACTCATATACAGCGGATCTGTCTGAGGCTCAGGGATTGTCAAGGGGAAAAAAATCTACAAATACTAAAGTACTAGCATCCTCTTGGGACTTTGCATAACATTAGCAGCAAAGTTGTCATAGGCAGCAACATCATAAAAAAACAGTACAATGAAAATGTTTCAAAGAGGTTTGTTTAAAAAAAGCTGTTCTATAAAACCACTATCTACGTTTTCCATGTCTGCCCATGTTGGTAATGGGAAAGATAATCCATTTGTTAATCCATGTGGATTACATCAACTTTTCAATTACTCAAAACTACTAATTAACTGAAAGAACAGATTCGTTGGGGATTTCAATAAGGACTCTTCAGAGACAGCTGTGATTGACAACTTTGTTGGATTCTACATGCTACATGCAAACAGCGGAGTTTGACCGCTTTCTCAAGACTGATTTCAAAAACTGGTTTTGTTTAGTGTCTAAAAGGTTACTATACTATTACTAATTTATAGCTTGCTAGATGTGAAAATTCAGTGAAAACTTCAAGCATAAATCTGCAAATTTGGTTTGTAAATAAGGAATACTGGACATAAAACAGTCTAGGAGCTCCATCTTAATAAATATCCTAAAGTTTCAATCCTATATACAATAGCTATACAGCAGCACACAGGTGAGCAGGTGTGAGATTTCTGTTTATACTCCACTGACACATACATTGGGGCTATTGCAGTCAGATGCATTGTGGTTGAGACATAATCTTTGTTTATATATATATATATATATATATATATATATATATATATATATATATATATATATATATATATATATATATATATATAAAATATATTTCCCCAAAAATGCAGGTAAAAGCACAGCACATTTTACAATATGTTCCTCTTAATAAGGTGTAATTCCTACATAATGCCTTCAAAATACAGTCTTGCATGCCCTATACACCTCATTGTGCATGTGACAGGCTTGACCTCGAAATGTCTCTTGGCATTCAGTTCTCTTGCTGCTGAAATATGCTTTCAGCTACAGAAGAGAATACAGTACAGAATATCAGGAAGAGGAATGAGATACCAAGGGATGGTTTTGACATTGATCTATGCAGTTACAGAGACAAAAAACTTATGATTAAATAATCCCCTTGATGGACACAGGTAATTAAAGTGTTCAAAGACTGATGACTGCATTCTAAGGTTTTCACACTAGCTGGGGTATTTTGACAGGAAAAACTGAGAATAGTTACATGCAGGTACTGCGCTCATGGTACCTATTTAAAAAATGTATTTAAATCTTACATAAAAAATTTGCACCATGTTTTAGTAAAAAATAATACTGACTTTTACACATACAGTATTTACAGGAACATTCATAAATATCTGCTTGTTAAACAAAGAAAATGTTTGCAGCCAGTAACAGGAGCTGGATTTTCTTGAAATTTTATATAACTAACAAGTACCACTTGTGTCTTTTAGGCACTAATGTGCAAAAACCCCGTATGATCAAGCTGTTCAGAAAGGACATCTGACTGCTTTCAAACAATCTTTGGTGCATTCTGCTGAAACAGCGGTGTTGTGTGGATGATTAGTGTGATTCCAGTATGTCACCTGTGAGAAGGACCTAGAAACCAGAAAGTGAACCAGCACTTTAATCTCTCACTCTCTTTTAAATCTCTCACATGTATGATCTAAAGTAACATGAGGAAAAAAACAAAAGAAAAACAAAACAAGGTTTAAAGTTCGCCTTCATCTTTCCACCTTGGACATCCCCTCATGCCACCTGCTGTCTCGGGAATTATCCAAGTACCGTGAAGTAGTGTTGGTGGAGCTGTCATTCCACTGCCCATGGGCTGCCAGGATGGGCAGGTTCCTGATGCTGGGCTTAGGGGCCTGCGCAGGGTGTTTCAGGGTCTTGGTACTGCCATTCAGCCTGTGGGGCGTAGCGGTGGAGGTGTGCTTGGTGAAACGGCTGGGCAGATTGGGTCCGCGTGGGCCCTGGGTGGACAGCTTGAGGGTGGCATTGGCAGAGGCCGAGAGGGTCTCCAGGAGCTGTGAAGCAGGGCCGTAGCGTACCTCCTCTTCTGCTTCGACAGCCTCGGGTGGGAGAGGAGACAGGGTGCCACTCCTCTTAGCGCAGGACTCGCAGCAGAGCTTGCTGTAACCTGGGATGGAGCAATAACGAGCCAGGACTTCCATCTGACAGAATATGGACTTGTCTCCTCCACAAGGTTCATCTGGAATAGAAATGCTTGTTAATTATAATATGCAATTTAAAACTTAAGTTTACTTTACGGTTGCTACTTAAAGAATTTATAAAAATTGTCTAGTCACATTTATAAATGCTTATAAAATTCTTATGATCACATGCAGGGCTGGAATTTACATGTGAAAAATCACAGGTAGGACCAAAAATGGGCTACAGTGCTTAGTGTCACATGCCAATTTTATTTCATTTTGAAAGCAATCACCAAGAAACTAGAGAAACTTGTTCTGTCCAACTTGTTCTGTCCATGCTAAGTTGATAATCTGGCCCCTGACGCCAAAAAGCCACACGTGCTCTTTGGTTTTCTTGCTGTATAACATTCTGAGCAATGCATCTGACTGGCTATTGTTTGTTAATGTAGGAGGGTGTTCTCTGGTTTCATTATCAATACATAAGACAAGTCTGCCTTAATCCTTATTATGGCACTCATTTTTCTGTCCACTATTGAAGAAGTAAAAATATATCACTGTTTTTTTAATTTATTTATCTCAGTTTGTCACATTGGATAGAAGTGAGGTTAATAAGTAACGTTTCAAACTGGCTGTAGAATAATAATTTAAAAACGACAGCTGAACAATTTACCTTTATGAGGTTTTGCTAGTTGGTTAAACATGTCAAGATTGAAGATCATTTCAGTGGTTAAATAATTTGATCGTGAACTTTCAAGTAATTTTGGCCTGGATTTATCCTTCAAAACATTCAGTATTAAACTAAAAACTAAATCAATATTAATTTGATAATACTCTTATGATATACATTGACATATTATTGTATGTCCCTCTGGATAAAAGCATCAGCTAAATGCCATAAATGTAAATGTAAATGTAATATTTAATGCATTATCATAAATGATGTATTTATGCATTTGTTTCTAATTTAACAGTGTGAAGAAATAGTGTGAATTTTACACCAGTAAAATCACCAACATACAAATACAAGTACAAATCCAGTCAGAAATGTAACACTATTACCAAACAATTATCACTTCATTACTGATGATCAAGATGTAGAAGACATCAAAGAGGGAGGACAGACAATATTTAAATAAAAGATGAGACGCTGATCAAAAAGAAGACCAAAAAAAGAAGGCCAAAAAACACCACAAATTGGAGGTATGCAAAAATAGTTTATGAATTACTTTATCTCATCTGTCAAGTACAAATAGGAATTAGTAGCCAAGAGAGTTATTACACGTAGAGTTCAGTTTAGCCATAAAAGGTTTGGAAATCCTATATATATATATTTATATATATTATTTTATTTTATTTTATTTTTTATTTTTTTGAAACTCATTCATAGATAAATTGTATTAATTCTACCATGTTAGAAAACTTATTTCTAGACAAAGGGTGGGTGGCCTCTAGGCCTCTACTGTGTGGCACATCTGTTTGGTTTGGTGCAGCACATATCCTCAACAGGACAGTCAAAAGAATTATTGTTTGCCTGGCTGGCAACAGCAGTCTTTGTTGCTAAGCTTGAACTGATGAGAAATGCTCTTGCAGAGCTCCAAGGTCAATCCCCAAAACTGCAGAATGACTCATTCAATTTTCTGCAGCCCACATGCTAATCAGTCAGATGGAACACTTAAGGGTTCAGCTCCCCACACAGGTAGAAATGTTCACGTGACTAAAGACACTACAATACAAAGTTTTTTCTTCTCTGAGAATATATTTTATGAGCACATTCTCATGGACGCCATGTAGTGCAGGTAAACTCTTCTGAGTACTAGGAGGTATCTATTCCAGGTGCTTGTGTAGGAAATTGTAAAATTCTGAAAAAAAACCCCAAACAAATATAACTGGCTTCAAAGAATAACCAATAGGGTGGAAAGAAGGTTCTCAAAGATGTCAAAGCCCTCATCAGTAGTCTAGAGTCAGCAGGTATGTTCAGAGCTGAGCTGCAGAGAGGCCTATGAATACTATTTTAACTCCCACAAGAAGCTCCCTTTGTTGGCAGACTAAGCATACGAGGCTTTGGAGGTTGAGGGGGTGTTGTTCTGATCATAAGCTCTACAGGAATAGATCTTCATAAAAAAAAGCACAGGATGGTTTTTGCTTCAACTTGTTCTACTCTGCTTGGTGGAAGAACTGTTCAATGTAATTACTATTATATATTATTAATAATGAAAATTATTCACTGAACATTTATATGCATCTCTTTATATTGTATTAAGTTACAGTTTTATAAACACAATAAGCCACTAGAAGATTATTGCTTAACCTGGTTTTTGTGTTGTGAAGACAGCCCTCTATCCTTTAATTTACTGTCATATAATTTTAATAAATTCATATTGATTATCACTGGGTGTGTCATGGTATTTTATTAATACAAACATATATATATATATATATATATATATATATATATATATATATATATATATATATATATATATATATATATATATATCTTACACAGACCTTGCTGACCTGAGCAACATCAGATCTGGTGTGACTATTGTTTCAAACTCTCATTGTTGAGTGAGGAAAGTGGATAGTATTAAGGATCTTGCCCAAGGGACCACACTGGAGCTGGTCAGGATTTAAACCCCTGACCTCTTGTACTGAAGTCAGCCATATAGCCCACTGAACTATCCAGCTACTAATAGTATGAGTCACCATCAAACCCCCTCAGTGATATCATCACTGAAAAGGCTGGATTGAAAGACGCAAGGGACACTATTCATGGCAGCACAGGAACAAGCTCTGAATACAAGATCAATAGAGGCTGTGATCTACCACACCAGGCAGGACCCCAGATGCAGGGTGTGCAAAGATGCCCCTGTGACAATCCAGATGGATTTCTAATGTCTGCACATAACAGCGGGCAGAGCATACCTGGAACACCACAACCAAGTGGCTGGCATAGAATACAGAAACATCTCTGCTGAGTACAGGCTGGAAGTTACAAGGTCAAAGTGGGATACATTCCTGAAGGTGATGGATAATGATCAAGCTACAGTCCTGTGGGACTTCCAAATACAGACTGACAAAATGGTAATGGCTAACCAGCTGGACATAGTAGTACTAGGCAAACAGCAGAAGAGGGCCATAGTGATAGATGTAGGAACATCAGGAATAAAGAACACAAAAAGCTTGAGAAATAACAAGGGCTGAGAGGGGAGCTGGAAAAGATGTGGAAGGTGAAGGCAACAGTGGTTCCAGCAGTAATCAGAGCACTCGGGGCTGTGACCCCCAAACTGGCAAAGTTCCACCAGCATTTCCATCCAACATTTCCACCAGAAGATCGTGGTCCTGGGAACAGCTAAGATATTACACAGGACCCTCAAGCTTCCAGGTCTCTAGTAGAGGACCTGAGCATGAAGGAAAAAGACAGAAGAGGCCTAGTGGGGAAATTTATATATATGTACACATAGACAAAATGTTAAGATCTAACCTGCCTGTCCTTTTTCCTGGATATGTTTATCCTGGATATGTTTAAACTATGAAGTCTGACAGGCAATGGCATTTGTGATGGTAAATATTGTGTATGCTAAATATGAACTAGACTGGGCGCAGCTTCTCAGCTTCTTGAAATGACCATGAATTAGCAAATAGCCATGAGATGCCTTGAAACATTCAGCTGAGCTTTGGGGAAAAGCCAAGGCCTCTGATTCAGACTCACTTCTGCATTCACTTTTCTAGAAACATCGAAGAAAAAAAAGCCACAACAAAAACTTCACTCAAGAAATATGTACAGTTAAGAAGATTATGAGTAGAAAGCAGCATGTGTGGGGACAAGAGCTGTGAAAAGCAGCAGATTATATAAGAAAGCTAAAACTCCAGAGTTGCCTTTTGTGTTTTTTTACTTTTTATCCTTTAACTTCAGCAAAATGATAAAGCAATAAGTAGTGACAAAGAACCTGGCAGGCTCAAGGATTACTGGTTAAATAGACCTGTTTTTTAAGCTTTGCAAATTTATTCCCACATGGTCCTAAAGAAACATTAGCCCTATAGAGCGATTATAGTGCCATATATACACTGCCTTGCACCCCCAAAAAAACATTCTAATATTTCGTTGGACCGCCTTTAGTGTTGATTACGGCACGCATTCACTGTGGCATCGTTTCCACAAGCTTCTGCAATGTCACAACATTTATTTCTGTCCAGAGTTGCATTAATTTTTCCCCAAGATCTTGTACTGATGATGGGAGATTTGGACCACTGCGCAAAGTCTTTTCCAGCACATCCTAAAGATTCTCAATGGGGTTCAGGTCTGGACTCTGTGGTGGCCAATCCATGTGTGAAAATGATGTCTCATGCTCCCTGAACCACTCTTTCACAATTTGAGCCCAATGAATCCTGGTCTTGTCATCTTGTAATATTCCCTTGCCATCAGGGAAGAAAAAATCCATTGATGGAATAATCTGGTTGTTCAGTATATTCAGGTTGTCAGCTGACCTCATTCTTTGGGCACATAATGTTGCTGAACCTAGATCTGATCAACTGCAGCAACCCCAGATCATAGCATTGCCCCCACAGGCTTGTACGGTAGGCACCAGGCATGATGGGTGCATCACTTCAGCTGCCTCTGTTCTTACCCTGATGCGCCCATCCCTCTGGAACAGGGTAAATCTGGACTCATCAGACCACATGACCTTCTTCCATTGCTCCAGAGTCCAATCTTTATGCTCCCTAGCAAATTGAAGCTGTTTTTGCTAGTTAGCCTCACTGACAAGTGGTTTTCTAAAGGCTACACAGCTGTTTAGTCCCAATCCCTTGAGTTCCCTTCACATTGTACATGTGGAAATGCTCTTACTTTCACTATTAAACCTATCCCTGAGTTCTACTGTTGTTTTTCTATGATTTGATTTCACCACACGTTTAAGTGATCGCCATTCACGATCATTCAAGATTTTTTTTCCGACCACATTCCTTTCTCGAAGATGTTTCCCCACTGTCCTTCCACTTTTCCACAATGCGCTGGACAGTTCTTAACCTGATTTTAGTAGTTTCAGCAATCTCCTTAGATGTTTTCTCTGATTGATGCATGCCAATAATTTGACCCTTCTGAAACAGATTAACATCTTTTCCATGAACACAGGATGTGTCTTTTGACATGGTTGTTTAACAAATGAGAAACTGCTCACTATATCTGCTAGGATTAAATAACCTGTTGCCAGCTGAAACATAATCACCTACGCAGTAATTATCCAATGGGAGGTTCTTACCTATTTGCTTAGTTAAATGCAGATGGTGACCTTTTTTTGGCCATACACACACACACACACACACACACACACACAGTGTCATTGTCACACATGTAAAAATGAGATTCGCACGCATGTAATATTTGTACATTCAACACGAGCCATAGCTGTATATCCACACAAACACAGGCCATTGTGTCTCAGACACTCCTACATTATCTCTAAACTGTTTTTGTACCTTTGTCATTGTTTATGCTTTTGTACATTTGTATGTTTGTCAATGTCTGTCTGCGGAAAAGTATATATACAGGTTTAGACTTACAATTTAAGAATTATATAGTATGAGAATGGGTTATGTATCATTTCCTTTTGTCTTTACCAGTGGGACTGGGCTAACTGTTTGCTCCCTCAATATCTCTGCAGAGATACTGTTTATTCCTTTTCAGAGTGTCTTGTATCAACTTGCTTCCCCCACCTGAGGGGATATTTTTGCGTTGGTTGTGGACTTCAGGCGCATGCCCAGGGTGGCTCACCGTGGCAGGGTCCTGGCCGGCAGGGCCTCTGTGACTCCGGCTTCTCCCCACCGCATTGATCTCCGATACGGCACGTGACCAGCCGTCGCACCACCCCCTCACCACAGGTCACCGAGCACTGGGACCCAGATGGAACAGCAGGGACCGGGGGACCAGGAGGTTGAAGGAAAAAAAGGACATTGAGTCAAACACACTAGGCAGTCTGACAGTTAACACTAATCTCACTGTCAGAACTGTATGTACTGGAACTGAAGTCATGGTCATTTCAGTTGGAAATAAATAAGTAAATAAATAATTGACTGGTTGTGTTGAAGTGTTTCTGCTACTGCAAACAATGTGTTCCTTAATGCCACTTGTGCCCATTAATCCCTTTATCTTGTGTTCAAAATCAATAAGAGAAAGTAAGGCTCACTGAGCTGAATCGAAATCTTTTTGCTGGGCACTCATTAAGGCTACACACTGATTAGCCTGTACAATTACGTATGTAATGTAACTGAGAGGTTTTTATTTTAATCTTAAAGTTAACTAGACTTTTATTGGAATATTAGCAGACGTACATACTACAATTAAATGCTATTATGAATGCTCTCCAATAAGCTCCTCTATTAAAAGTTACAGATTAAATATGACAGCTGTCTGGAATGATTATGACCACTTGCAAAGTTTATGCATGTAACTGACGGGATTTATTCATATACCGTATGAGGAACAAAATCTTCGATACAGAGTACATGATGTGTAACACATTTGATGATAAAACTAAATAGAAAATAATCAATGTTTGTGCAATTTTTAATTCCAGACAATGTAATTAAATTGTGATGAATGCATGACTTGTTTTAGCCAAAACACAATTTAACCAATCAGCTAAAAGGAACAGGCAAACGGGCCTACCTCAGACCAGGCTCCAGTCCTCCATTGGGCAGGGCAGGGCACTCTGTTACAGGGTCGTCTAATCTCAGGCTTCTCCCCACTGCAGTACTTGCTGTGGATGGAGCGATTGGTGCCCTCATGTAGGAACTGGACACAGCGCACAGTGCGCATCTGATATCCCAGGCTTCCGCAGGTCTTAGTGCAGTGCTCCCACTCTTCAGCTATCCACCTGTTTGGAAGAGCACAGGATCAGGTATTTGTTGGCATATGTCCATTTCCTGTTCACTCTCCAATCTTTGTGCCCTTCGGTATGTCCGGACGTCTGCACTCAGGTCACAGTTCTGCTACACAGTCAAGCAAACAGTCAACCACCATCAAAAGGTGGAAAGTGGAAGAGGAGGTCCACCTTAACTTTTGAGTTCAGTGCCATATCACACAATGCCAGTGTATTGGCCCAATCAGCCTCCAGGCCCAAGAACAAAACATGATGTGGGAGTGGCCTAGGGTCACAGAACTAACCTGCAACTCTACATACACTCTGCAACTAGCTTACATTTTACTGACACATTCCCAAAATAATCAACAGCCAGCAAGGGGTGCAATTCACTGTAATCAAAATATGTTGTGAATGTCATGATGATTATGATTATGATGCACAAAAACAAATGAGGAAAAGTAAGCAACATGAAATTAAAAACACACAAGAGAGCATTTATTAGAGATAATTATATCAGTTCTCAATTAAATTTTGGCTGAAGTCATTATTTATACCAGCAAGGACCATCATGTTCAGTGTATAAATCCATAACAAATCTCACTAGGAGAGTCGTTTTGACCAACAAACCATTGAGATATAGGAGGGTGGTAACTGGCCTGCATGCACTGCTGAGGTATACCTATATTCCATCTATGAAAAGCTTTTTTGGTTCAGATATCCACTGTTCAAGGGGAAATTCTGCATAGGCTTTTCCACAGGGACAAGTTTATATGCTACACAAGTGGTGTTTGCAGTTAATTAACTGTTGAAAGAAGAACTGCCGACATGCCTGAGAATGTGTAAAATATTTCATGTTTATTATATTGTTGCAATAACACATCTTGCATGCTGGTTTTAAATAGGAGGCGTGAGATTTTAAGTTTAAAGGTGTGCACCACTATTGTAGATGGATAGGAGTTTTAGTTCAGTCCTTATGTTTAGTTTCAGCCTTAAGAATATGCCATAGTTTACTGATAATACAGCATAATTGCTTGTCATAAGGGTTGAGTGTAAAAATGTAGTGAAATGTAATGGAGGAGTATATGTGCACTTTGCATTTATTTCAAGAGGATACTTTGGTTAATTTTCATACATTCTGCTTATGCTTTAAATATTTGATCATTTTTGCCTTAAATAAAAATTTTACTTGTAGTTTGTTTTTTTATGTTTAGGGTGGTTGCCTGAGGCATTAAAAATTGTTTTATGCTGTGTGAGCAAATCGTACCTTCTGCTCATCTTTTTAGGGGATGTAAGTAAAGTTTTTATTTAAATATGTAAAATTAATGTAAATAGGATACATTCAAATGATACAGCCAAAATGATGACAGCCAAATATAGGCTTTGCTTTGTGGGATAGTTCATTCAACTGCCTGGCAATGACCAATACGTCACTGGCTGATGGGGGCAGAGGGTGGACACATTTCCTTTCTAATGGGAACAAGGCCAGTGGTGTTCTTCAGGTTCTGTGGTACTATATACAACTATTTTCATTATCTTATGTATTAATTGCAAACATACAGTTTACTAACATCTTATCCCTTAAAATAAAACTATAATTTGTTTAACTTAAATGTATGAATCATAGCTCCACTATTACCTGATGTATAGAAGAATAGGAGAGATGTACATCTCACAATATTTAAACACGGAGTTGCACAGCACTATAAGATGCCCATATTCTGTTACTGCATCTCTCGTGGAAGCATCTCTGTATCATCTTTTATAAACTGCTCATGGTGCTACCTTACCATTCTCTTATGAGATGAGTAATATGATAATGTGATAATATGTGAGATAATAAATCGCCACACCCTCCTGGTTGTATTCCACTTCACCCAACCTTTTTGCATAGTACTTCTGAATCTACCTGCCTGAAAACAGGGATTGTCCCTTGTGTCTCTACAATATGGAGTAGAGCTTGAAAGAGACCATTGCACATTGTGTTATGAATATAGGGCCATTGGATTCACTTGCACATAAATATGTCAGATTACAAGGAAGAAAACTCGTTTAAGAGAACTCTTAGTTCTAAATGCATTTTTAGTTCTAAAAGCATGTCTGCCTTCTTATTTCTAAATGCTTGTCTGCTTCTTTCTGTATATTACTGTATATAACGTTTTCTTACATTGTACTATAATTCACATCCACTTAATGTGTAATTAATCAGAATATTTGAGAGTCTTTTACCAACACAAAACCATCAGAACACCAATGAGAAAGTTACACATTGACAGTGCCACAAGCATGAGGAAGCGTGAATTATGTCTTTTAGGAAGGTTTGAGAATTGTCTGGCTGAGGGGTGATTTTGAACTATGTTCATCTAGTGGCAGGAATCTATCAATCTAACAGTCTGTTTATCATCCTTATCACTGGCTTCTCTTTTCCTATGTTGCTAACTGCAGGCCAAGGCATTTTTAGAGGATATAGAACACAGCTGCCTGCTCTCGACAGGCTCTCCACATATTTTTTATACCAGTTAGCATACAAAGGCTTAGCTATCACCTCAAACATTTACTGTTTCATATCTATGCAGAACTCAGATATTTAGAGAATGAGGGGGAAAAAAAATCATTATTGTGAAACTAATGAAATTAAATGAAATATCACAATATATTTCAATATATCAGCATGCAAAAGCTGGGAACTGCAAAAACAACAACTTGTGGATATAATAATCAGTCTTTATATGGCCACCTGAGGAAAACAATCACCACTGCAACATAAAGGGGATTAAAGATGTAAAAACACAAACAAACATGTAATCTGTAATAAAAATCACCACCAATATACACAGTGCACACATTATTATCTTATTTGATTAGAAATATAAAAGCTAGAATGCAAGAAATTTAGAATTACAATAAAACAGTCTGTTGTTATTGTTTACATTCCTAAAAGGTACAAAGATGAGCATGTAGAAATATACGCTAGTCCTACGATTATTTGTAGTTTGTAATTTGGCTAAAGATGCCCAGAAGATGGGCATATAATAGTGACTGCATACTGAAACACATTTTTTACAATTTTCTGGGAAATGTCATCTGAGTCACCGACTGGTCTGACTACAAGGAAATGGCAGGAAATGCTGTCAAAATATCTAAGGACGTGGAATCTTTTGCAGTCACCAAGTCAGTCTACCAATTTGTGTCCAATCAAGCAAGTATTTCACTTCCTGAAAAGAAGCCTCAGCACTAACAAGAAGTGTATGCAAGCCTGGCAAAGCAGCTGAGAGCAGAGCTACAGCAAGTTAGGTTTTTGCTTCAAGGCCTGTGGTTAAACTCTATAACTGTAAACAGCTGTAAACTATTCCAAGTGTTTATTCTTACTTTGACCTACTTAGGCCATATATACTGTATTTCACACTCACAACTCCCTCACTCCAAATCCCCTTGTTATCTCATCAAACTGTGCAAACCCGCCCTCATTAATCTCATTATTTAAGCCCACAGGAACTTGCCTCCAGTGCTTCGCATTTGTTTCCTGATTAGAAATGCCATCTTATTCTGAAAGGCTTTGCTACCACCATTTTTACTACCATTGTTTCAATGTTTGCTTTTTTTCATGCAGTTTGCTGATTTTCTTTAGCTCGAGTTAATAAACACCCTTCATCAAACTGTACTCACACTTCGCTTCTGCGACATTTGACCCTGAAAGCGATTTCAGAAAGGTAACATTTAACATTTAATCCTCAAGCTATTAGAGTCTTAAATGTAGATCATAATCAGGTGATTATTGAGTGGAAATATGATATGATTATTTTTTGCCTGAAGAGTGAGAGCCAGGAACTTGCCCCTTCCCTCTCTGCTCATAATTAGCTCAGTACAGTATGTAGTTAGGATTAAATGCTGTTCTCAGTTTCAATGGCAGATGTACCACACTGTGTGGCTGAATCGCTTAACTGTTTCATCTGAAATGTTTAATCATAAAAGATCATTGAAATGACTTCCAAAAATTACTGTTAAAAGAAAATAATTGTAAAAATTATAACCTTAAAATTGCCAAGAAGACAGACACTTTGGTGACATGACACCACCAATTACAACAAAACCATTTTCAGAAAAAACAGTGAAATTGTTATGCTATTACTGCTTGGCTTATTGATTATGCTTATTTAACCCATTACTATTTAAACATAGGTTTGGCTTGCTAGGGTTTTACCAATGTCAATGCCAATCTGTTTTGCTCTCATATATTATAATATTGTTACGGGATGCTCCACCCCCCCATGAGTCACGTGGTACAGCCTGCTGCGTGCAGGGGGGTTCACTTCACCCTCGTTTGTAGCCATGCCCTATGTGATGGCACGCACCTGCACGGGGTTTAACATTGAGTGTTTTTCTATTTAAACCTCATTGTTGATGTCGATGTCATTTGCTTATGTCACGTTGATGTTTATATAGTCTCCGTTGTTAGTGTTTAACTGTTTTTGTTCATGTTCAATGTTCTCACTATGTGAGTGCCACCATTGTCATTCATGTTTAATGTCAATAAATGTTTCACCACATCAAGGGAGTCTGTGTGTTCTGCTCCGTGGAATGCGGCACTCGGGCCAACGTTACAAATTTGCTCTGTCATATTACAGATCATTTATATAGTACATATAGTACTCGTATTATTTTGTGTACATTTTGCAGTGGCAAAGCACTCTGTAAAAAAAAGACAGAAAGAGAGGATTTGCATTTTCTGCTGCACTGGAACAGAATGACTTAAAGTAGAGAGAAGGGGCTTTGTCAACCCTACTCATCAAAAGAGAGATGTTTTAGATTTTTCACTTTAGACATTGCTTTAGTCTCCCTTGGGATGGAGGGGCTATGTGAACACTTTTTTTGAACACACCAGCTTTTTATAAATTACTTCAGACAAAAGACAGGCCAAACTAACGTTTCTTTTGCCTTTAAGTAGATTTTTTTTTTTGAGGAATCTGATTCATTTAGACACCATGGACAGATGAAAATGATGTTTCCTGAAGTAGCTATAGGCATGTTCAGTGAAACCTGACATGCAGAAGCTCTAAGATGGAGAAAGAGGGACTCAAAAGCAGTACTTTACATTTGTCAATTTTAGGTTTTCTTAACAGTCCTGGGTCATAAAGTTAGGATTGGTGACTTCCTTCCATGAAGTGAGCTCCAAAACAAACTTCATTCTCAGCACATAAAGTCATCCGTAAAATGTCTGTGAGAATAAATAAATAAATAAACAGCTGCCAACAATTTTGGTGTTCTGAAACATTTAATATCTCCTCTGAGGTTCTGGCCAGGAATAAAAATATTTTTCCATAATCCTATGGGCATTCAGTATATATGTGTCCATTCAGAACAAGTGGAGACTAGATGTTAGTCAAAGGAATAATAAAATTAAAGGTATTTACATTCCATATTAATATTTAAGAAAAGACATATAGGATTAAATTGTCAAACCCTTGTATTGCTTTAAAATATGAAATATGCAGAAAATGTTTTTGAAGAAATGTTTTTGAAGAACTAAAATGCGCAGAACACCAATTAAATTAGTTTTAATTATAGATTAGCTATAAAATACGAAAATATTGTACTGAATAAAGATTATGTTTTGGTGAGTTTGTTAAGAGAATTGCCAGGAGATAACCGGGATCATGGCAAGGAGATAATTCTGGGAAGGACACCTACTTATAATGCAGCAATATGGACCATGAAGCTGTGTGTTAATTTGTTCTCTTTATTAAAGTCTGTTGATATGGTTCTGAGAACTGGAAGGTTACTGGGTTTATAGAGATTACTGGGGTCATAGGATCTGGAAGCCGAGGTATATTACAATTCTTTTTCTGTATGTCTGTCTTGGCTTGTATGCTTTGTATTTGTTTATCTGTCTGATCATACAAGCAAGGGTGTCAAACAAGGGTGTCTGCACCCAGCCCAGAATCCATTCACACCAGCACCAGTCACACTTCACAACCACTTCCCCGCTTTCACTCACCAGTTTTATTGATTATCACCTCCACCTGTTCCCAATATCCTCCCTTATCTGACCCCACAGGCACCGTACTCCAGCGATTTATATTTAGCCTATTTAGACTACAGCCTAGCTCTCTTTCTCATCTACGGAACTGCCTACTTGCTCCTGTAAGCATTGCTTGTTTTCGTTTTTCCTGCCTCTCTCTCCTGTGGTCATCATGTCACAGAGGGCTTCTTTGAATTGGGAGCATAATGGTTACAATGGAAAATGTCTGGGATGCCTGGAGTAGCAAACAGAATAATAAATAGCTCAGATCTTTTTATATATTCTTCTAAAGTTTCCACATCATTTCATGTATGGATTAAATGACTAAATCTAAGCATGCTGTCATAGTATTGTCTATCTTTTATAAAGTCTGTTTTTCTGTAGTACATGGCTGGTGCTGCTCAAAGACCCATGCTGAAACAGATCCACTTTTTAAAAAGGCCTTTATTGTAAGCTACTGCAGTCAAGGTTTTAATTTATTCTCCTCATGGTCATCAGTCATCGTCAGCATTTGCACTTGAGTCAAACATCTGAAAGGACAATGCAGTGTCAGTTTATTTTCTAATTATTACATGTATGCCAGATAGCTCAAATACTGTGACCTTTTTTTCAACAATAATCAGAGTTACAATATCCAAAGAGAAGATGATGCTCTATAGAACATGCAATTTCACAGGTAAAGCTTTCACTTATTTTATTCAGTAAATTTGTATTTTTCCAAATTAGAAATGACAAAATGTGCTCCCAGCCAAGTGTTAACTGAAACTGAAATGTTTAAATAACTAATACTAGCAGTACAAATGAACCATGTGCTAAATACCCACAACCATCCAGAATGGCTAACAGAAGGCAGGACAGTACTGGTCATGAAGGATTCCAACAAGGGCCAAACACCATCTTACTACAGACCAATAACCTGCCTGTCCACATCACGCAAGTTCCTGTCAAGAATACTAGCCACAACCTGAATGAGTATATGTGTAAGTACATGAGCACTACTCAGAAGGGGACTGGTAACAACACCAGAGGCTCAACATACCACATACTGACAGACAGAGCTGTCCATCAGGATTCCACCAGACAGACAGACCAATCTAAGCATTGCCTGGATTGACTACAATAAAACATATGACTCAGTGCTACACACCTGAATACTCAAATCACTATCTCTGTATAAAGTTAGTAACACCATAAAAACCTTCATCCAGAAGTCAGTGGCACACTGGAGGACAACACTAAAAAAAACAATGGGCCAAATACAAAATTACACAATTGCATAATATTAATCTTGCAATGGTCTTAACAGCAAAAAAAAGGAAAGTATTGAACACCTAGATATGTATATGTGCTAGTTTGAATTTCATATAAAACATTTAAATCATAACCCCCCCAGCAATTTGCTGGAGTGATGAACAAACGGCGGACCAATGATTTGTTGTTAAGACCATTAAATTTAATTCTGGGTTTGGCCCATTTTTCTCCAGGAGTGAACATCAAAGGGATGCATTGTACCCACTACTGTTTTGCATAGCCCAGATGATGTCACATCTCAGCCAGATGATCAATAAGAGATGGTGTAGGTGCCAGAACTAGTATCAGGCACCTCCTGTACATGGATGACCTCTAGCTGTATGCTAAAATGGAAAGAGGCATTGTCACGAATGGCCACCCTCCTGGTGTACCTGTTGTCATGGTTTCCCTGTTGTCTGTTTTCCTGCACTTCCTGATTCTACTCCTTGGTTTCGTTTTCTCCGCCCCTCGTCTGTTCCTTCATTCCAGTCCTTGTTTTGGTTCTCCCTGTTCCCATGTTCACCTGAGTCTGTTTAGTGCCTGATTGTCTTGGTTATTTAAGCCCTGTGTTTTGTCTTCTACATCGTTGGTTATTTTGGTAAGTTGTGTTCCTTCTGTGACATGTATGTTACACTCCTAGTACTGTTGTCACCATTGCTTTTCCATTTACTCCATTCGTATATCAGTTTTACCTTCAGCGTTAAGCTCCACTGGCATGAAATAGCTTTTAATGAGTTGCTAATACAAAGGTTCTCTGTTTCTCTGTGGTACTGTATACTGGGAGGGATGCCAGGAGCTTTCACTTCAACTTCAGAAGTTCAGACATCTGCTTCCTTATTGAGGAGCTGGTGAAAAAAAAAAAGCCCAAATGGCTTACACTTTTACTAAATCCCCCATTTACATATTTGTATCAGCATATTATATATATATGCGCTGTCTGTTGATAGAAGAGCTAAACCTGCCTTTGCACCTACTCTGCTTCCATGGTGACCAGGTCCCCCATCTTCCCTCATCAGCTCATCCTTGGCGGCCATTGCTTAGATGCATTCATGGATGTTTCGTGTCTTACCCTGGCCAGTGGATGTTGCATTTTGTAGGCTTCTTCTACTCTCCTTCCAGCTGGCATACTGCTTTTGGATGTTGGATCCTGGGCAGAGTGCCCTTTGCGTTGGTGGGAGTTTTCTGGCCTTGATGTCTGCACTTTCCAGTTCTTCTTTTGGCCAGTTTATTGTGCCTGAAGGTAATCTGATGACTAGCAGGGAGAACGTGTTTATGATTTGATCTTATTGTTCCTTTTCAACTGACTCTTAAGGACCTCCCTTACCCTGTGGAGGTTCTTGGATATTGCTGTCCTTCTCAGTTTTGCCTCATGATTCCTTTGTGTTTGGAGAATCCCAAGTTATTTGTAGGTCTCCTCTATGTCTGTTATATGGCTTTGTGGAAGTTCAGTCCCCTCTACCCTGATCACTTTTCCTGATTTCTACACTTCTCTAGACAAAATAAAATTCTTATGTTCTTACTGTAGATCCTGCTCAGGCAGAAAAGTTAGTCAATGCCTGTAACGATTCCCATAGGAACAGGCGAGAGGAAGAATGCATGTGCAGGGGGTGGTTTATTAACAAGGGAAATACAAACACGAAAGGCAAAATAACCATAGGCATGGGGTTAACAACCTCTGACTCACTGATGTACTACTACTGCGTCATAGCCTACATATATAATTTCTGTAAAGCTACTTTTCTAAGACAAGCCTTGTTGTAACCCATGCTATATAAATGTATTAGAATTCAATTTTACTTGATAAGATTAATAAAATAAGTACATTACAGTGAGAGGGGTTACATTAGACCATATTATCCATGAAACCACTTTTTGTTAGCAGTATTAGACTAGCTGGTAGTGGTATTGTTTTAACCAATTTGATGACTCACTGTCTTTCCTTATATTTGAAACACACCACCATGATAGTCAAGATGACTTTGCATTTTTTACCTTTGCATTTACATAAAACAAATAAGGTTACACAATCATCATTTTTGTGCATGACCTACCTTTTTGAATGATTTAGTCCTGGGATTTTTTTTAGCCAACTTCAATAATCAAGTAGGTGTGGTGTACAACAGTGGTGCCCAGCTCCAGGTCTGCAGAGTTTAATTTCAACACACCTGACTCCAATATTCATAATACTGAATGCCTTGATAAGCTCCCTGCAGGGCACTATAACCCTAGATGTGGAGTGGGGCACCCCTAATGTACAAGAACAAGATGGTGGGGCAAAAATATGAACATTTCTATTTCTATATCACGCCGTGGTCCTAAACTGTGCTTGTGTATTAGCGTTCTCATGAAATCTGTGTGGTAATAATAAAAAAAGAAGATAAGAAGATGAAGAAGAAGAATATTTAGCATTAATGTTAGAATAATGGTATGTAATCACTACATCAAGGGGCCTACATAAGTGCTTTGCAGAAAATAGTGGATGCGACTCCTTGCCCAGACACTCCGAAAGCAATGAGAAAATGAAAATATAAACAAATAAACCAAACCTGCAGCCTTTTCTATAGCCAATGATAACAAACTTACTATGCATCTGTAGTCATAACTGACATTGCAAAACAAGACATACAAGGAATCTCACTGGAAGAAAGCATAATGAAAGCAAAGCAGTTTATATTCTTTAATGGTTAGAGTGAATACAAATTTCAGCAAAATCTATATTCACTTTGACAGCAAATTACTGTACGAAACCAGATCTGCTGTGAAATCAATTCCTGATTTAGCAAAATGTCAACAGACTGTTTAGGTTATATCACACACTCTTTGCAATTGTGAACTGATTGATATTTGCTTAACAGTCAATTTTAACCAAACAAAATTTTAATCTATTGTCTGTGTTGAAATGAGCATAGCTGGAGAGTTTGTTGTATTAGCACAAGGGGTAGAGCTAAATCATATCTGAAATAATCTTATGGGCTTTGGTATTACATAATTTTTTTCCTATATCAAAGATATTATATTTTGCATTTATAGCTGCACTTCTGGGCCATCAGTGGGAGTGGCACCTCAACCATCAGCACCATCACCACACCAATTCTTCAGTTCAGCACTGCGGACAGCGCCTGGCCCAGCTCCAGCACCGCTGGCATGGACAGCGCCATGGCAAACAATCAGAAGGCAGAGCGGAATAACCCAGCATGGCTTCAGGATAATAATGAGGAACATCTGCAGCAAATAAATGCTGATCAGTGGCAACACAGACCACAGCGCTAACTACGGCACTATCCTGTCTCAGTACATCCTGATGACACAACTCTTCCACAAATAGAGGGGGCAAATGTATCTGCACACAAAGGAGCATAAGAGAACACTGAATTGTTTTTATACTTTGTTGGATATTGTATATATTATATAGAAATGTTTTCCTACCCTGAGCATAAAGAAAATGAAATGTGCTTTTTTTTTGTGGAGCAGTAATCTTTCATTCTCATTTGTACAAGTAAATAAAATACGCAAATAATATTACCATGCAACTAGAGCACATACGATGCAGCATTTTTGTCTAATGATGAGAAATGAAATCTGCAGCACTATGAAGTGTATTTTAGCCAGAATTGCCACTGTTATAACTAGGCATTTAAAAGGTGCCTCTATTCCATGGAATTTGACATTTAATGGAAAAACCAGTGAAGGCTGCTTAACATTTATCTAATGTAGAATTAATTAGCCTGAGAAGGCTAAGCCTCCTGCACCTAGATAAAAATGTTTTTGAAGTGAAAAGACTGTGAGGATCTACTGGCTGATGTCCTAATGGACATATTCAACATCTGCTTGAGATGAGCATTAAGGCTATCCCACAGTGCTTCAAGGCTACCACCACCAGTAGGAACAACCATCAATCACTACTGACCCATAGCACTTACAGCAATAATCATGAAGTTCCTTGAGCAGCTAGTCATAAGTCACATTAGGATCAGACTCTCCACCACGCTGCACCCTTTGCAGTTCATATACTCCCCCGACCATTCCACAGATGATGCAACATTGTATGCTTTTCACCTGGAACTATCCCACCTCCAAACAAAGAATACACATCAGAATCCCATTTATAAGACTTGAGTTCAGTGTTCCAACACAATCATACCCCAACAGCTGACGGCTAAACTAGACCTGCTATATTGCACTGGTCGTCCTCACAGGAAGACCCCAGTCAGTTTGGGTCTGCCTCAAGATCTCCAGCAGCCCTCCAGGGCTGTATACTCAGCCCAGTACAGTTCACACTGCTGCCCCACGACTGTGCTGAATTTCCGGATCCAATTGAATCATCGACCCCACAGCAATTGGCCTAATCAGTGACAGTGCTGAAACATCATACAGAGAGGAGATGGAATGGCGCATGGCCTGGTGCAGGAATCACATTCCGTCCTTGAATGTCGACAAAGCAAAAGAGATGTTGATCATTCTCTGCTGTGCATAAGTGGTTGCACAGTAGAGTGAAGTTCCTTGGCATTTGCATTGCAAAAGTCCTCACATGCAGCCCAGCAGTATTTACATTCTCTCCAGTCCCTCAACAAGGCAAACATTCCTCAATTTGTGTGTTCTGTGAAACTTACTGTTTACAGAACTTTGACTACTGTGACCTGAACTGGCACATTTAAATGTTACTTTTAAATTAAAACTTCACTCTCCTCAGCTTCAAAACCAATAATGTGCTGCCACTTTATACTGGCACTACACTACACTTGACTTGACTACTTGACTTCTGAAACTTACTCAAATGACATTGGTTGTGAATTGCAGATAAGTACTGTGAAGCTGTATGATATCTGACTAGAACCTGAAAAAAATCAGTGAACCTATATGTTTAATAGTATTAGAATTTGACTGTGTATTATCGTGGCTATTTTAGCATGCTTTTGCTATATTAAAATGCTAATTAACAGTGATTTTCAGTAACAATACCCAAATACACTCAGTAATTCTTAGTGGTGACAGTGGTGCCCTTGTTTTGTTGGTGCATAAACAAATGATATAATAAATAGTTATTCTGTACTAACAATACAATAATAAATTGTTCTTCTATAGTCCCAAAAGAACCCCAAAATGAGTCATTTTTGCACAGCACCATGTGTAATACATATGTCTGAACAGTAGGGGTAAATGCAAGCTAAACTTTTTGCTGCATTCCCAGCACAAGACTTGACAACCCTTCAAACAGATGTCTGAGGTTAGGAGCCTCCAGGCTGATGCCTGCATTCACATGCACACCCAAAGACTTTTCTTGTCACCTAGCATTAGAAGTGAGGCATTCAACCTTGTCCAAAATCAACCCCCCACTCCAACAGAGTCAGTCACAATAGCATTATAGTTCATTATAAAGTCAATGATTTACCAATGGATCCCCTTCAATTAAACAATCAACAGATAAAACATATAAAAGATATAAATACATAAATGCAGGTGCCTTCCTCAAATAAATTCCTTTAATCCAACATTGATAAGAAGCACTTACAACATTGCACATCCTCCACCTAAACTAAACCTGCTGCAATCATTTTGTCACCTCCGATTTGGTATGGTCTTTGTTCTACTTTGAGGGGCTAAGCCATTATGTAAACAAGAAAACATCCCATCACTGTTTGTATATTCTGGTTATATTTGCAACTCTCTGTGACATGCATGCATGTTTTTGCACCCTTATATAAAGAGAAGGATAAGAACCAACATCAGAGTATAAAAACATTAGATTTTAGATTCAAGAGACTCAGATACATAGGGAGGCTGTGCTAAAGGAAAAGAAAAAAGATATCTAAATCTAAAAGATAGGCCTTTTACTCACTGTGGTTGTGTGCAGTCTTGAAGGTTGCACATCCTACGGATAGGTTTGGGCTTTTTGCTGACGTCACAGTAACTCCTATGCACCATCTTGCTATCTCCTTTCTTTCGGCATCCGTATTTGGTATACTGGAATCCTGATGTCAGAGAAACAAAAAAAATTAACAAAGAGACCTCTCTATCCAGTCAGGACCAGCTTCAATTAACACAATTAAATTTCCATTGCAGTATAAATCACAAACCTCCCTGTAGCCCTTCTTTTCCCGAGTGGCAGGAAGTTGAAAGGGAGTTTCTTAATGAAACGTTAGCAGGTTGAACAAATGTGTGTTCAAATGATGTTACCTCCAGCACAGGGACGTGAGCACTGGGACCAGCTCTTCAGAGCCCACTCATACGTGTCTTCCTGAATCACATTGTTGTTGTTTACTGGGACCAAGTCTTCATGTATGATGTATTTGTACATCAGTGTGGATCTTGTCTCATTGTCCTTTGGTATAATCTTGCATTAAAAAAAAAAAAAACCAAGAAAAAAATGTAGGTGTAACTGGTTGGCGGTATACACTAAAGTCTGCATTGTGCATGAGACTATTTTAGTATTCACAAATATTTATGAAAGTACATGCAGATTTAGACTTTTATAACTTTTTTGTAATCTCATTTGTAAAAGAGAACATGCAGAATGATATGCATATATATCAAAGGCAACAACATTCATTCTAATTTCACGCATTTCTAATTAACATTTTCATGTATTCAAATCATAAACTGAATTAATCTTTTTATGGTTTCATATCTCATTTCACACCACAACTGAAATTCTGTGTACAGGACACATTATATAGTGATTAACATATTAGATTAACATGTTGAAAAGGATAAGATTAATCTTTTAATAATGAATATGCAGACTGTTCAAACTTTGGTATACAGAGGAAAAACTTTATAGCATGCGCTATAATAAGATAGGTTTGTGAAAAAAAAATTATATGAACTTTTATGCCAGATTTATGCAAGATTTCTTCATGGATAATGGCAAATCAGGATTCTCTAGTTTCATAGTAATGAATAAAAACAAACAAAACAAAAACACATCCCAGTCAGGTGAGGCAGTGATGCAAAATTAACATGACTGATACAAAATAATGTACACTATCTATAGGGGTGGAAATTGCTATATTAACAGCAACTCTGTGGATGCAGCAACATTCTGTGCAGATACGTGTGATTAGTTTGAAGGAAAAGTCAACAATATTTTCAATAGCTCATTTCATTGAACAACAATCTCCCCATTGTAGAATTTCATGGGTCTGGAAGGGGTAAGGCAATTATGTCCATGCAGTCACTGGGAAGCACCCCAGTTCTACAGCCTTGTGAAGGAGGACTAATACTGTGGCAGAAATCTGTAATATGCCACTATCATGTGGAACTGGCATTAGGGCCTGTGACATATCAGGCCTTTCGATTTGTTTTTCGTTTTGAGTCTAGCAATTACCGACTAATGCAAAGCCAGATCTAATGAGTCATTCAAAATATGTTCTGACTCTAGAACCTGGTAGCAAATAATAATCATAAATGCCAAAGATCACACATTATGCATTGGTATCCATGGTTACCAATATAAATAATGCAAATAGGATTTTGCCATAAATGATCACTTTATTTGCCCAACCCCAAAGAAGAGAAGAGAATTAAGGATGCAGCATACAATGGACACAACATACAGTGCAGTAAATAAGTGTAATGCAGTAAATAAGAGAACATTCTTAATTGTACTGGCCTAATCTGTTCCTGTTGTTCCATGGGAATGTCTAATTATTCAATGGTCGATTACACTGTAAGACATAATAGGCACAGCACTTAAAATGTTCCCTCAAAAGTTACCACTGCTCATAGAATTTAGAAAGCCTTCTGGTGGAAAAATACATTTGTGGATTAAAGTGCTTGAATCTTTAGTGGTAAGATAGCAATATGTGACTCAAAAATGAACATGATAAACTTATTGCATCCCTTAAGCTTTTACAGGCCTGCTTGGCTCTAATACATGCTCAATGACAATTACTCACCCTCCACTCTTCCTAAGCCTGACTCATCTCCATCTCATTTAACAGATAATCTCATGTTGTGCTTCGTTTGACACCCACAGTGAATCAGCCAGGCATGAGCTCTCTCCAAAGACCTAATTTTCTCTCCCCATTGAGAACATCTGTCAAAGAGCACCACATGCACGCTCACTAGGGCAAACTCAGGCCATGAGCATTACTGCTGTCGGGCATCACTGCCCGCTGCTGCTGTGGTTGCCACTATCTAAGCAACACCTAACAATCACTGCTGCTATCCTAGCAACTCCTAGTGTATTAGGTGACACTACCACCACCTCCTCACTCTCCCAAAACCTCACACTGTGGTGTACCAAACAGGTCTCTTGGTTACCTGAACTCCACTGCTGACAATGGGCCCAAGGGACATATTTTGGAAATAGCTGGTGAATATTTTGGTGTAAGGCTTGCACATTCAAATGTGGAATAAGATTGCAGACCTCGCAATGAGATTCTGACTCATGCAATGACATGGAATACAAAAATATATAGCACAAACAAACTGTGTGTTTGTGTGCACGTGTGTTAAGATGGTAGCAGCATTATTTCACAGCAATTTGCTTTCTGGATAACGCAACACACCCATTGTAACTTCCAACAATAAAGTAAAAGTTTTCAACATGATCTTTGACTGTTTAGTACAAGACTAGTGAAATATGCTTTTTTCAAATACTGAAAAATACTGTGGATAAATATCTACAAAACAAAATGATCTTCAAACTTGACTAATTGATTGAAAAATTATGTGATTAAACAGCAACTGTTGCAAGTGGGACCCAATACCACCCAAAAAAAAAAAGTTGCCAATTTGTGGCAACATCACAGAACAAGGGGAGCTGATATTTTGAATAAACTTGGGGTTTGAAATTGTGCAAGGACATTGAATGACAATCTCGCCTGACTCTGTGGAAGGGGACTGGGCAGAGTCTCACAATTTTTGGATATAAACCGGCAGAAGGTCCCGCTTGAATGGGATGGAAGTGGACAACTACTTGGGTTTAAAAAAACATAGTGGGAAGTTGGATGGCCAGGGCATAGATTTGGTATGTGGTCTGACTGGCTAGACTTTAATTATCTTTGCAGAAGAACAAAATTATCATAGTCTTCAGCCAGTTAAGAATTAGTGTAGGTCTCTGCACAACTTCACTGGCATGAAGCCCCAGGGAAAGTCAGCCAAACTGTCAGGGGCTGATCACTCAGTATAACATGCAATCTATTAGTAAGGAGCTTCTAATTTTCTATAGGTTCTTATGAGGTTCTGAATATAATCTTGCAGTGTGGTACCCATATATTCATACAGTTTGTTTCATAACCATTCTCAACATCTGCAGGCAATTTCACGTATTCTTAATGATGGCACGTCTTTGAAAGGGTTGTATACTAATAGATATGAGTTTTAAGCAACACATGTATATACATGCATATACATCAGATGTAAACATCTCGAGCCACACCAAACTTATGCCTGAGTGGTTAATACAACTGACATCTTCTCAGGAATTGGAAATATAGGCCTACCAGATATAATTTCTATCTCCTTGCCTCAAAAGAAAGTTTTCATTTTTGAAATTTAATGTGCCTTTGACTTATTCTTCGAATAGTCATACACTTCAAAAATAATTAAATGCCAACCATTAACTGCTGCCACTGACAATTTAGGATTTAAATGTCAAATTATTATCTTAGTCATTAGAAGTCTTAAACATGTCCACAGACTTTGCCTTGGAGGGATTCACAAGGCAAAGGCCAAACATTTAGCAAAAATATTGTTCCTCGGCCACCATAAGAAGCATGCAAATTTTTAAAAGATGCTGCTTCCTCTATCCTTAAACTGTAGCACCTATAATGACCTGTATATGATATTCAGTTATTTCATTTCCCATTTCTATTTTATATTGAATGTGATTGCTAAGGAACATAGTAAGCAAAAACTGAAAAAAAAGTGCCTATATCGTTAGCAGCAAATTATCATGGGGTGGTGTGCACATTCAAACCTGTGTAGGATTTCTTCTCTTCCAGCTATTAACTAGTAATATGATCTAAACTAATTTTTTTTTAAACTAGTAAAAAAAAGACTAAAAAAAAAAAACTAGTTACAACTAGGTCATCAGATGGAACCATACCTCTTCTGTACCTCACATACCCACCCAGTTAATCACATCAGTCTTGTTTTATTTCTGCTGTTCTATACATGTACACATTTTTTCTTGTTTTTTTACAAGAAAGTAGCTGGCTCCCACTGATGGATGAACAGAAGAAAGACAAAAGGGAAAAAGCCTTCTATACGAACAGATGTGTGGAAATAAGGTGTGACCTGATCAAGACACTTGCTGCCTAGCAATCGTTGCCTAGCAACACTTCTTTGACAGAATGGTATCTTCAAACAATGTAGTGGAAGGGGCCATTTCTTACACAAAAGAGTAAGAGGAAAAAAATAGACAAGACCAAAAAAAAAAAAAATCTGCAGTCCAATATACAAACTTGTGCTCTAGCTAGGACACTTAGATACAGGTTAGTATCCCACATATCAAGTTTGCCGGTATTGATTAGCTTGGACAGCCCAAGACCAGTGTGCAATGACACAAATCTGGACAAACCTTTTTAATTCCGGAATTACATTAACCACCACAGCAGGCCATGAAGTAAACTGACCTGGGTTAAGAAGCCAAATCAGCTAAGCTTTCTCAGTGATGAATTACATAGTGCTACCTGAATATGCTAACCTGTTTACCATATAATGTTTTGTTAGGTTGTTCATATTACAAAACTAATACACCACAAGTTAATGAACTGGCTAGCTGCATGCACTGCGTGTATTACAATGAAATAAAAACAAAGATGTTGAAATATGTTCCCTTAGCAGCGTTTATGTCTGTTTCATCTGTTTATGCTAAATAATTAGTATAAACTACCCAGTGTTACTAGAATGTACTAGTTAGTGTCACGATTAGTCCCTCCTACCGTTTTCCGTGTTTTCCCTGTCTTGTATATTTTAGTTCCATGCAATAGTTTTGTTTTCTCCGCCCCTTGTTTGATTGCTTACACCTGTCCCTCGTTTCTACTTTATTAAGTTCATGTATTTATACCCTGTTGTGTTCCCTGTGTCTTGGCTGTTCATTGTTTATTTGAATGGTTGTGTTTCTTGGAATCCATGCATTTATGTTTATTTGATGGTTGCGTTTGTGTGTTTGGTTGTTTTGATATTTTTGCAAACCCGCTCTATGACCCTGGACTGCCCTAACCACTCTGATTTTGGATTTGCCCATAGTAAATCGGCTCTTCTCTGCACGTGTCCGCCTCCTTACCGCTCACCATTACAGTTAGCTAGTATATCAGCATACAGAATGCAGATATGCCAATCCAAAAATACCTGATGATGTTAACACTTTTAACTGAGAAGCTCTTGATTTGGCTTGCCATGACTCCTGCTCATCACCAGTGTCTGGGTTGTGTTAGCTACACTGTTGGTGCCTGTGGATATGAAGTCCATGTTTCTTCTTGTTTCTTCTCTGCTGTCAGGGCTCACAATTCCAAGTCAGTTCCCTCGGTCCTTTTTCCTTCTTTATTTCTAATTAGTCTGTTTTTGTCTGAGTCTTGGTTATAACAGCACCTTTGAGATTCATAGGGTATATACATTTTTTGACATGGGTGCGTGTATATTTTGCACTTTGCAACTGCATTTGCATTCTGCATGTGTTTTCTGATTTCATAAATTACAACAAAAAAAACCCACTCTCAAAACATATGAGTATGCATGTTAACAATTCCTTACAGGGTAACAGTAATGTGCTAGTTTGTTACTTTTTGATAAGTACATAAAATTACCAGAACAATGACTGCATCGTGTAATGGTCCGTCCGTGTGGAGGGTCTCAACCTCATCTTCGATGATGTAGTCCCATTCCACTCCGAGGTCAATGAAGCTGCGAGACCTCACATCCTCCCCTTTCCCATTCAGGATGTAATGTCCTGTGGCTTGGTTCTTCACCGCTGGAAGCAGTGAAGTTACACATGATCAAATGGTAAGATCAAAAGAAACAACTCTCCACAATGTACAGATCATCAGTGCCACTTCTAACTTATTTCCTTTTTATGCCATACAAAAAATCTTTCTTTGAATGGATGTAAAATCTATTTAATTCATGGTATTTTCTTAAATTATTTATAGTAAGATTTTGCAAAACTTGCACAATCAATTAGGAGACTATGAAAATATGCAGCGACTTTATGACTATGTCTGCATTATCTATTATTGTCTATTACTGACCCTACTGTGTAGCATTGGCAGAGAAGTGATATGAGTCATTCAGTGACATGGAAAAGTAATGATGCACTTTGGATTGAGAACAGGAGAGACCAGTGCAAGCATCTGAATAAATGTCAGTGAAAGATTACTGACAGAGAAGCATGTCACGTGAATCACCATGGCTGTCATTAAATATCACCGTTGCAAACAGGGATAAGGACACTGGGCAAGTGCTCTATATTGCACTAATGCATATTATTTTGCATCTAATTTGGTAAGGCATTGTAAAGCATGTGAGGCATACAAAAAGCTACAGTATTAAAAATTAAGCAACACTGGAGCAAAAATCAAGTTAAAACCAAATGAGTTAATAGACTTTACTGATGGTTTAGTGCGATGTGAGTAGTTAATGGTTTCTTATTCAGAAAAGAAAAAAAAAACACAAATTCCTACTTAAACTGAATCACCGACTATGGACACCAAGTCTTACTATACACTCATTCATTTATCTTCTAAATCACTTAATCCAGTTACATGGGACAGGAGCATATCCTACTAGCACAGGGTTCAAGCAGAGAACCAACCCTGAACCAGGCACCAGTCCATCCCAGAGCAGCTCACTGTACATCTAAACCTTTTATTATTATATTTATCCCACTGCAAACCATGTTTGCTCTTTTTGAAAATTAGTAAAATACCATGTTGAAATGTGCACCTGGTAGAATCAAATTTCATCAGTAAATAGTAACTACGAAGAAGGCTTAGCTTAAATGTTCAATGGGAAGCAAAGATAATTTCATTAGGACTATTTTGACATGAACAGAAAACTAGTTAATTAATTATCACTAAACAGTGATAAGGTCAAAACTCTTAAGCAGTGGTGAAGGAACCATTATCAAATATTAAATAATTTTACATGGTTAGGAATTGTGGGAAATATATGCATAAAAAGCTAGGAACTTGTGCTCAATAGCACATTTCTTATAGACTATTTATCTCTGGGGTCTTTTTAATTAGTTAAATTTTTTTTAAATTAGTCCATGACTGAGAATTTAGCTCACATTGGGAGGAAAAAAAGCCTGAATGTAGATAGATGCTGTTCAAATGTACTTTGAAACCAAAAACTCTCTTTTAGAGACATTGAATGGCATAAAATGATTAACATGAGTGTAATGAAATATCTTTTCATGTTAATATCAGTGTAATTGTTTTCTTCATATCAATGAAATGATTACACCACCACACTGAGATAAGATGAAAGGAAACAGTGACAAGGATCAGATATGTGTAACAGTGAGTGTGCATATATTTTCCAGGCCAGAGAGCCATGAGGACAGCCGTCACTTACCAAGAATGTGAGGGGATGCCTCATGTTCTTGGATGATCACATGTCTAGCCCCAGGGGGGATGAGGAACATCTTTATGTAACCTTTGCACCAGAGCCAAAATGGCAAAAAAGGCAAAGCATATAGGGGGAAAAGATAGCAGAAGTAATTAGTACGCAAAAGTAATGTCTCATTTTCCTTTGCAGAGGTGGACATCCTTTAATTAGGAGGTGTGCTGTTTTGCTGCTAGGCTCCAGAGAGGCAATTTCAGAGAGTTGCGCTACTGAAGTTGTCCATCAAGCTAGGTCACACAAAGGCTGTGAGAAAAAGTTACTTGAGAATGTGGCCAAAGGTTCTCCATTCAGACTCCATAAAATACATTCATCTCCTCATAAATGTCTCATGAATGGCACAGGTTCTAAGAGCATCAGGGCTATGTGAGACTGAAGTAGTTCCAAGCAGTGCCAAGGATTTCAGCAAATCAGTCAACGGTTGAATCTTGAAGGGCTGTTGAGCAACACTATCCTGTTGACAAATGTATGAAAGAAGTTGAATGGAAGAACCACTTTCCAACGTATCTCACACAAGAAAAGAAAGCGCTAAAGACACTAAGCTGCCTCCGTAGTTCTGCCCTGCTACAGATGTCCACATCTCTGCAAAGTCCACACCACTCACCAAGAACATTTCTAGAGTCCTCAGATTCATTCAGAAACACATGCCGTGCTCCCTTGGGCAGCAAGAAGGCTCCTCTTGTTTTCCCTTGAGGACAAAAATCAGCTGTTACACCATCTTCCGTAATGCAATCCTTTGCCATTGGCTTGCGAGGTCACTCTAAAGTTGCTGTGGGCAGTGTGGTCGTTAAGATGGAGTAATGATGTGATAAAGGATGATTGTAAGTACAATGTCTCATGACAGCAGCGGTTCTGACCGTCTCGACCAGTGACTGCTGTTTGGCCTTTTAACCGGTTAATGTGAACAGGTATCTACATGCCAAGAAATATATGTCTCGATAATCTTGGTAGGGGAGATGGGAGATCGGACCTTAATTGCAGAGGAGAAAGGAGAGGGAACGGGAGGTCTGAAATGGCAGCTGTGGAGATCATGTGAGCAAATACAGACCGATAAAAGGTCAATAGTGTGTGGTGTGTGCAAAATGAATTGTGCACACTGCAATATTGTGCTAACCTTTCTCAGCTGGGGCTTGGGGTCACAGATCAATTCTAAAGAATCAAATCTTTCAGACCTTTAACCTATTTGATTTTAACTTGGTGTCTGAAGGGGAGAAGGTACACAACTGTACAACTACATACAATTAACCCAGAGTAAATCTTACCAACCTCAGTGCTCAATGGTAAAGAAAGCATTACATTTGGAAAAAGAGTAAGATTAGGTAACACAGAATACTTGCAGATTGTGTTTTCCAACAAAGGGATTTCTTTTTGGCACCTCTTGCTTAACTGTTTTCCTGTTAAGAAAGTGAGTAATTGACATTAACAACATCTTAGAGAAAGTGATGACTTCATTCAAGCCAACTATACTATGTTCAATTCTACAATAACATATCATTAAGAATGCCTGTTATGACATGTTATTGACATAACGTTATCTACAAATAAGCAGTCGTGCTTTCTCATGACCTCTTATATCAAGTGAAACATGCCATGACATGCTGATTTGTGGTAATTAAGAGACAGACTTGGCATAATGAACAACATTACACTGCATGTGTCAAAGAAACTTTAGAGCAACTACATTCCAAAACTTCTACACTAACAAGACACTCTTTCACATGCTCAATGCCAAGGTAATTATACCATTATCGGTCACAAGTCTGAAACTCACATTAAGTCAGGAAATGTGCCAAGAAGGAAATAGCCCTCGATGATTGATGCATTCTGTTTTTAATCGAGCCACACCACAAATGCATCAGAGGCCACGGGGCAAAACACACATACACACACACAAAAAAATCAATTTCCATCGGCGCAACAGCACTGTCATCTTTGCAGGATTCATATTGAGCATATTTCCAATAGTGTGCATAGTGTGCATCATCATTATTTTGGGCTGTATGTCACAGAGCTCAGGGGTAATTAAGGAATAACAATAGGATGGCCATAGAGTTCAGAGGCTTGGAAACAAATAGCAAAGAGGCAATGGTTATGGGCATGTTTTCCAAACCAAAAAAGCCTTACTTATATGATATCTTCATAGGATATGGTATGAATATGATATCTATTGAAGTCAAAAAATTTATAAAAATAATAAAGCCTAAAATATTTTCTGGTTATTGTAATGGAGCTTTATTACACTAAAGCAGCTTTATCTTGGGATATATATGTCATCCCCCTCCACAGTTTCTTTGTTATTGTTTGAGTTTTTCTTTTTAACCAATGTTTGCTTGGTTCTGAGCCCATGAGATTCAGTAAGTATTAGCAGTAAGTAAACAATTTAGCAGGATTTTGTTTCTCATTGTTTCTCACAGAAGGTCTGACAGGGATAAACATGAAAATGTATTAATTTATTATTATTAAATTATTATCAACCACAAAGATTTATATGTTTACATAAAGTACAGAGTATAAGATACTATAATAACAAAATTGTACAACTATAAAACTGTAAACTATATGGCAAGAAGACTCATACTGCAGGAAACTGCTATTGTCTCCTGTACCTCACATTTGGTGCCACTTCAAATTCATATTTTTTTCCACTGTAATCATACTCATGTTTAAAACTAAAACAAACAAAAGCACTTAAAATCAAGGTTGTTTGGTTTATATGCCATATACTCTGAACAATGAAATTATGATGCTATGTTGGTGGAGCTGTGTCATAATGATAACAGGTAGTCGTTGTGATGCAGTTCTGGTGAACCCTGCTGAATATAATTAACATAATAGTGACTCGGGGTTCTTGAAAAGCAGTATATCATCCTTGTGTATCATTATAAGTAAACTAAATGCAGTTGTATACCTGAGAAGGTACTCAGTTCTAAAAGTTTTTACCCTCTGGTGTCCAGAATTATTTGTCTAGTTTGTCTTGAGAGGGGAATGCATTTCAATGCCAAACCAGAGTCATCTTCTAACTAACAAATCACAGAAAATGGAGGTGGGATTAATTTATTAAGACAGCTGTATTGGCCTGTTGAAGCTGCCATATTCTTGGAAAGCTTTATGACATTGCAAAAAAGTTGGGGAAAAAATTTAAAAATTGAAAAGGTATTTGATGTGATTTGATGTCATAGCATGTGCTTTTTGCATTCAGTGCACTATATAGGTATTTTCAGAATATTTGACTTGGCAACACAAGAACTAAAAATTTGAGCTAAAAGGGAGATAGCAGAACCATATCTCCATATTGACAATTTATCAAGCATTGATATGGATACATGTACAATGGCATGACAGAAATTCATGAGGAAAAAAATCTTTATATATATATATATATATATATATATATATATATATATATATATATATATATATATATATATATATATATATTCTTGATCAGTTCCATGATTAATACATGAAATTGAGTTTGTGCCTTGTTGACATGATTCCCTGTGATAGATACTGTCACAATCACCCCCTTCACAGCCGTGTCTCCTTTTACATGGCACTGGAAGACATGTGATGCTACGTGACAGTTTCTGTTTTTTTTCCATGCTATGTCGCCATGTGCTTGTATTTTGGTGTCTGTCTGTGCATCATGCTCATGTTATTTGTTACCTCTCCCAGCCATTATGATTTTCATGCCTTTCCTGTATGTTCCTTCAGTGTTCATTCTGTTTTTTTCTGTGGCATTTTTATTCATTTTTTAAATAAAGGACTCGCTCCATAATTTCAACCTGCTTTCCTCGAATCATGGCAGATGCCAATGGGTGGCAAGGATATACAGTGCCCTTAAAAGTAATCAGATTTATCTGGATTGATAAATGACACACAGATTGTTCCAGACTATTTTAAATGCAAATCAATATGCTCTTAAGGTAAATTTTTGAATGTCATCAGAGCTTAAAAAAACCTGAACATGTGGCTTTCATAAGTATTCAACATGTTCAGACTAGTATTTATTAGAGTTATATTTTGCTGGAATAACATCTATGTTGGGGAATGTTACTGCCAGCTTTGGAAATGTTTTGGAGTGGTTTTTACACTTTCCTCCTGGAAGATTTGCTCCAGCGTTTTGAGTGTGGTTGCATGATGCTTGTAGACTGCAACTTTCAAATAGTCTATCAGACTCTCAATTTTACTGAGGCAACTAGAACATTCATCTTTTGGTTGTTCAACCATTTCTGTGTTGCTTTATCTTTCTTGCTAAAAGTTGCAGTCTCTCCAAATTTTTAGTTCTTTTAGCAGACTGAACAAGCTGTCTGCCTATATTCTGCATCATCCATCTCTCCAATTTAAAAAGATGTCCAGTCCCTGCTGAGGAAAAGCAACCAGTGTTTACCCACCTCACACACAGCATTCTGAATTTTGGTAAAAATCTTCCATTTCTGCTTCATCTTCACACAAAACATTAACACTGAAACCGGGTAAACTCCAGACTAGTTTTAATGTGGTTCATCTTTAGCATTTGCATCTTTTAGCCATCCAGACGAGATGCGGAGCTCTTGATATTGTTGAATGGTGCATCTTCACGTCATTCTCAGTCACTGAACTCTGTATATCCTTCTAGCTTTGACACTGAGTTTTGACAGCCTTATCTAGGTAGTGCCTGGGTGTTATGAGGTAACTTCCATTTGGATTCAACAACGCTTACTGGGATATTCACTTGGATATTATTTTGTAGCTTTTTCCTATCTTCTGCATGTCTATAACTTTAATTTCTTTAGAATGCTCGTTGGTCTTCATATCATGCAATATTTCCATATCACAGCCATGTACAATTGTACATAGTGAGATGAAATGTAGTTCCTCCTGGACCCATGCCTAACATGCATGACATAGACTGTGCTGTTAGTACATGAAAATATCAATGGCAGTAAAAAAAAAAAAGGGGGGGCGGGGGGGTTTGAGCTTTTAACATGGCATTTAACATGAAAGGACATTTCCATGTCTGTGAATTGAAATGAAGTAATGAAGTGTGTATAAAGTGCAGTATAGTGCCAGCATAAAGTGGCAGTGCATTAATGGCTGCAGGCCTGAGAATGAAATTTGAAAGTGACATTTAAAAGTGACACTTAAGCACTGTGTGAGTCATATCATTTGCACTGTGAACAGTAAGTCCCACAGAACATGTACATTGCTCGGGAGTCTGACCATCTGGGGTAGAAGCTGTTGGCCAGCCTGAAAGTCCTCAACTATAACCTACAAAACCTTCCGGATAGCAGGGGAGCAAATAGACTGTAGAAGGCATGGGAGGGATCATCCTCAGTGCTGGACCAGACAGTGATGCTGCTGGTTAAGGGGTCTTTTTTCCAGAATTTGTGCGCCTTTGTTATGACTCACAGGCAGAGGGTAATTGTAAGCCAACTGTGTCCTCGTTAGGGCAATATCTTTCATCTGTGTAAAACTGGAGCTTCCCCAGGGGGAAAACATGTTTCACCAGTCTTAACCACTAAATTCTGTAGCTCCTTCAAAACACCTTCTTGCTCCAACATTGAGTTTTGAGAGACGTCCTTGTCTAGGTAGTGTCCTGGGTGGTATGATGCAACCTCCACTTCCTCATCTATTTTAACAGATCCAGCAGTGCTCACTGAGATACCCCAACACTCATTTACATACTTTTACATGAATTAACTATTTATGAGTCAGTTATAAATAAATATGACAGAGCACAACTATCAAAGTGTCATTTGCAATCAAGACGAATCTTGTTACTTTTAAAAACTCGAATATTTAATAGCTGAATATTTTTCCAAAGCACTTTATATTTGAAAATCTTAAGAAACATTTATTATTGTTTACTGTTTTTGACAGAAAAATATTCTTTAAAGACCCTGTAAAACTTACTGCAGAGCTGGCATGTTTTTATGGATATTATGGATCATTTTTACCTGAGCTGACAGTTCAGCATTACTCAAATTGCCACAGTACTACAGCTCATTATTATAATAACATCTATTAAAATTATGTATATGCATACATATTTCTAAATGTAGATTACATTTAAAATTTTGGCAAAAGGTTAATGCCAAAAACAGCACAGCACAGGCATTGTGTTCATTTCCCTGAGAAACACAACTTTGGGCTTAAACATTAAACATTTCTTGGTAAGAAGAAAACAAGAAAGAGCTGTCCATTGATGGGCAGTATATTGTTGTTGTTGTTCTTTTTCTACTTTTTAATGCTTTTAATGCTTTCTAATGCTAAAAATTTAGCATGTCTATCATCTTATATCATCATGTTATGTAAATGACTATGGTTTTATTGATTCACCTGAAAGTTCATAGTTATTCAAACTCTATTTATTTAATCTTGTGATTTATTGAATATTCTCAAACTCATTAGACATTATTAACCATTTATTCTCAAACTTATTAAAGATGAATTAAAGATTATTAGATGATATCATTTATCATTAAAGATTAGTAATTTTGGCTCATCCTTAACTTGATGCAGGAGGTTTGAGGAATGATTTTTGGAAAACACCCACCATCACCAAAAGGCTCACACATCCCACTTGCCAAGTCCACTAAAATGTGCAAGACATTTTGTGTGATGTGCTTTTACCCCAAAACAAGGATGCAGTATTGGGACATTGCTTTAAAAAAATGATAGGACTGTTGTGCCAAACAGATGTGTTGAGAGATTCCAAGTCTAGTAAACAACTGCATTTGCCCATGGACTGTCCTGAAGAAAGAGAAGCGTTAGGGTCATACCTGCTTTCTTGGGGGTTCGGGTGAAGGTTCCTTTCACAGTTCTGCAGTGGGAGTTGTCACCCCCGCACACACCACACTTGTCTTCAATCTTGTTGGAGTCAATTTCTCTGTCACAGCCCACTTTCTGGAAGAGAGATATTCCAGCTAAATGAGATGCCGGGCATAACACTTCTTCTGAAGCTAGTTTTGACTCGGATTCTTTGAATTGGTCCCTGTAGATGCTTATGTTATGACAGCATGGCCCTAGTTTAGCACTGTAAAAATCATTCCCATCTGACTCTGTTGGAAAGAAGACATGCACAGTCCTGGTTAAGTCCACATACGCACTAGAACACAGACAGACACAGACACACACAAACAGAGCCCTCTGCTGTGTTCTTTGCAGTGGACATTTTGGCATCTCAGGAAAACTTTTTCAAAGTTTGTGGTCAAACATTTGCTTTTCCTGAATACTTTGGAAAATCATGACAAGTGAGTGGACAGTTAGCTATTTCCCCAAAAAGAAACCTTTTTAATAATAAATTATCCCTGTCTGGTGAAACAAAAATTACCAATATGCTCCTTCCAACCATGGTGAAAGCAGCCCATTAGTCATACAACACTATCACTGCTGAACGGAACTCGGATATAGCGAACAGTACTCTGATGTATTGATATCAACAGTGAAGTCATCATTCTAGACAGTATCACATAGGCTTGCGTTTTCTCCCCTGACAAACTGCTATCTGGGTTTTTATTTATAGATTTTTTTGGAGTTGGGCAATGCTGCCGGCAGAGGTTTCACCATTGATGTGAAGAGCTTTGAGCGGCTTACCACACACTCCCCCCGCATGCATATGCTGTAGGGGTCCTTGTAAGAGCACCTCGTGCCATCATGCACCAGTTGCTTCATGTACGCCACGTCACCTGTCTCCTTCGACTGGCAGTACAGGTGACATCTTTTGTTGGCTGAAAGAAAGGAGGAGGTGTTTAGGTGAGGGCCAGTGGAGATCTCACTGGTTCTTATCTATATGTGTGCTATCTGCTACCATGTAGGAGGCAGATCTGTTGACATGGGAAGCTAACAGTGATGGTGCTCGGAGGCTAAAATAATTCTCTGATCTCTAAGCCATGGTATGTTTCACACATTTTCTCCCTGTTTATGGAGTCAATACCACCCAGTGGATCATATTAAGTACAGCATATACAGAAATCACAGGAGGTAAAGTAGTAAGAAGCCTTTTTGAAATGCTTCAAACAATGTGCTGTACTATCACCACAGATATAATCACATGGAAATGAGGTATAACCATGAGGTATAACCACATGAAAGCCCAGAAATCCAAGCACCAAAGATGTTGTCCTTGGTATTCCAAATTGCTGCAAATACTCTGAGCATGAACATTATTATATATGTATTCCAATAGGTGACGCAAACAAATAAAAGACACATGCCTGTATATAAATGACAGTATATAATATGGATACATGGAAAATTCTTTCTTCTACAGTTATATGAAGAGTCAAGGTCTTTTCACCATCAGACGAAAGCATTAAATCTTTCCTTTTTTCCTCCATGACTAGTGGTCAAAATCCTTTGAATAAGCGTAAATACCATTTGAATCAGAGGATCCATAAAGACCACCTGTATTAAGTTGCACCTCTGTTATAGAACTATGTCACCTGGGGTGAAGGTTTTTTTTTTGTTTTTTTTCCAAGCATGTCTTGAGGAGCAATCCATCAGATTATACGTGAGGCTCCATTTTAGGGGCATGGCAGCTTCTTAGATTCACTGGGAGTCATACATGGCTAAAAGCGAGGTGAAGGGCCGGGGGGGAGGGGAAGGTGGTGTGGGGAGAAGGGAGAGTATAGGGGTGAGAGATGGCCACTTGAGCATGCTCCTTGATGATCTGCAAAGCACACCCACGGCCTGGCCCCTGTTCATGTGTGATGGTTTTTGCACAGAGATATACATGAAAAGAAGGCCGATACAGAAAATTCCTTTTCCGTAAAATGGATGAATGAGTGCATATTTCTACTCTGGGCACAGATGGTCAGCTCTTTGAGTCCAAACCTGATGGCCAATAAATCAAAGCATATTGGAGGACCAATTTCAGAGGATTCATGTTAGGAAAAGCAGTTTTATTGTCAACAATGTCGGCATATTTTGTAGTTGCTGCAAAAACACAAATGCATTTTTTTTCTAATATAATCCTTGCTGCAAAAAATCTACTGTACTTAGGTGCAAATTAAGCCTAGAGTTGGGCCAAATTGCATTGTAAATAAGATCCCATCTTAACCAAGTTGTAATGAGTTCCAGAGGTTGAAGGGAATCTGTACTCTGTGTTCCCTGTGAATTTATCCCATACCCAATCTAACACTCACCATCTGGGTGCTCATATGGGAGCCAGTGGTGTTTTGTGTTCTGGTACTCAAAGTGGGAGTTGCGGAGCTGACACTGCTGAGCCCTGAAGTCCTCAAAGTGCTTGGGGCAGTCATCCGTGTTGCACAATTTGAATTCATAGTTAACTCCTTGGCAGTCCTGACCACCATTAGCTGGACTGAATTACAAATGTCAAAAGAAAAGTCAAGAAATGTCAAAAAACTCATTAGATTACTCTAATTATTAGACTATTGAATAATTGCTTAATTAGGTTTTGATGTATTACATGTCTGTTTAATAAAAAAGCAATAATAAGCATCTTCAGCAAAAACAATTATTCATGTTTATTTATTTATTTTTAATTTAATATAACTACTAACACACATGGATTGGAATGAAGCAAACCTACGCTGGGTTATTGCACTGACGCGTCCGAAAGTGCACGCCTGTCCCGCAGGTGCGTGAGCACATGCCGTACTTGGTCCATGCACCCCAGACGCCATCTTGTTTCACCTGGTTGCCATTCTTCCACATGCAGTGACCTTTGTAACACCACTGTAGGAAGAAGGGAGAGCAGCATGGCTGAGCCCGGGACAAATGTAAGGGGCCGGAAGGTGAGGGTGGCCGATGTAAGCATTCATGTCATGATGTTTTCTAATAGACGATATTGATATGATATCATGATATATCAAAAGATGAATAAAATAGGTGTGGCATGATTTGGGAATTTGTCCTCTTTGGGAACTTGTTGTCTTTACCTTCCCAGGTGCACACTCCGTGCCGTCCAGTGGGGGGCCCTTCTTGGTCTTGCAGAAGTAAGGGTTGTCCGGGTGACTGCACCACAGCTGCTTGCAAGGATCAAAGGTGCGGAACTGAGGGGAGAGAAAATAAGGCAACGGTGCTAATGGATTTTGTTTTGTGAGCCAGAGAGAGAGAGAGAAAGAAAGAGAGAGAGAGAGAGAGAGAGAGAGAGAGAGAGAGAGAGAGAGAGAGAGAGCGCCATAAAGCTTATATTTCTATTCACTCCTACAAGAGTTTGGTCCCTTGAGTCCCTTTTTCTTTCTAAGAGACCAGCTGTTGGTTCAACACTGATTTTTAATTGATTCAGCTGTCAAGCTTGGATGGTGCGTCTCAGCACTGATGAGCCCACCCTGAGGCACAGATTTTTTTCTGCCATAGTTCAGCTCATTACCACAGACGAACTGTGAAGATGATAAGACTACAGCCCTGGCGCCTTTTTTTCAGACAGGCTGACTGTATAGAGATACGCTTTGAGATGCATGAAGACACGGGGCCCGTTGAATGAATGTGGCTGCTCCGTATTTTGTTCTTTACAAAAGGCCACGCAATGTAAAAGGAGGGGAGGGGGAGAGGTTAATTAAAATTAACAAGAGGCACAAGCTCAGGAGAAATAAAGGAGATGAAACACACAGTTAGTCACCGGTGAAGTACTTCTTGTATTCAAACACCTGGCTGTATGGAGCCAAAGCTCCATATTATTAAACAGAAATCTAACACTCATGCAGGCGCACTCAAGAAGGAGTTTAAACAATTCTGCTATTCTTACTGAAATCCTCATTTTCTACATAAAGTGTCCATACCATGGCCAAAGGATGCCAATACTGCACTATAAGGGCTTAGAGTCTGGCATTAAGGAAGTCCGTCAATATCCTGGGCCAAATCACAAGCTCAATGAATCATGTAGCAATAGACAGAAAAATCAAAAACTTATAAACCAACTTCTAGTTCTTTAGTGGGAAGCGGGGGACAGGGGTCACAGTGGGGCTTCAGCAAACAGGGTGATGCAGCTTGTTTAAGTGGGTGAGGATGGCAGATAGAATTCGCAGCATGTTTATCTTGGATACTTGTGTGTCTGGCTTTGGTGACGGAATGCAAAGCATCTTGCCATCTGTTGCCAGGCCCAATAGCAGATGTGAAAGTGGGGAGGTGAGCAGGTGTCTAAATTACAGGCGTGATGATATAAGGCATGCTGCTTAGAAGTCAAACATGTTGCAAGGCATGCTGCTTAGAAGTCAAACATAATCTTACATCACAAAATTTATATTTAATCAAATTGAGATATAATTTATAGAAACTTTTTGTTTTTAAATAAGACAGTGACAATTTAAATAAAACTTTCAGTACTTTCCACTGGACAAATATTTTAAAAACTATAAAAACCTTTTTTTTTTTTTATGCATGGTTAAAATACCATGAGGATTCTGTGTCCATGAGGATCACAGTCCTGGTGTGGTTACAGCAGTTTTAAATCCAGATTCTCATATGAATTTAGTTCACTCTTGTACAAGACCAAGAAATACAACAAAGTCAAAGAGAGGTCATTCAGATAATACAATAAACCACTAAAAGTTGAATATTAACTAGATACTTCTCCATCTTGAATACTTTCTATGTGTAACCGCAACTAGCTTTCATTTCTCATATTCAAATACAACTTATTTAAGAATAGCTGTGGTTTTGATGCATAAATGTTGATTTTGCAAATATACAAACAGATAAAAAGTGGCTGTGACTGCACTTACTGAGGTGCAGATTTTGTATCCCACTCCAAAATCAAAGCGGCACTGCTCATCCATAGAGTAATTGATCCCTGGAAGTTCTGGCAGCTGAGGCCAGTCGTGCTTGAAGGGATCATCGAGGAGGCAGTCATATGAACTGCAAGGAACAAACAAGACAACCTTTACTACAATTGCAAGGAAGACTCCATCCTAGACTGCATGCTTTATTGTAGGATCAGCACTCACTGTCAGTTACACAGTGTCGTGTAAGACGCAACCATGAAGAAGGTCATAATGATACACAGGCTGAAAACACTATCCCAAACTGTGTTTTGCTTTCATGTATGTCAGTGAAGTTCTCATGGTTTTACAAAGAATGAACTTGCAATCTACAAAAACAGCTAAAAACATTGAAAGATCTAAAGAAATTGTTCTTACAGGTTTGTGCAACTGACACCCCCCCCAAGTGATTTTATCAGAGTTGACTGAGGACATATTAAAAAGGAAAATAATTATACACTATTGTAAACCAGTATCTACACAACGGGGGCTTAACTAAGATATAAAGAGCCATGCTTCGAACTGCTGACAGCTATTGCTGGGCCTAATCCTTGATCTGAGGCAGGGACCCTTCAGATCAGATGCCATGTTTTGTTCTAAGCTTTATGTATAAAAGACTGCATTATTGGGGGTTGCAGAGGACTCGAGGCACTTATAAAAACCCTGAAGATCAAATGGATGGATAATTTCCATTACTGGAGCACAGCTAATGTACTGCATTTACAGCAAGGGTCATAAGGTGCAAGTTGAAAGAACAAGAAAGTGTCTGTTATATTATTAAAAGCAGTATGGATCAAAATACTTTTGTGTAATACATTAATGATACTTAGAAAGAGAGAGAGAATTCCATCTTGCTTATTTACTTTTCTACTACTACCATTTTTATTTCTTATCATTTAAAAAAAATTGTCATCTCTAAATCCATGGGCAAAAGCTGACAAACCCATAACAACATAATAACCTCCATTATATATTTAAAAACTGTACTGATTTATTAATAATAGGTCATCAAAATAGACAATAAAATGATGTATCAAGTATTTGGAAAACACAGCCCAGTTAAGATATAATGTGGGTCTCTAAAATCCAGACATGTTTAGACATCTCACATATGATGAACCAATGCTATTAAGCTTGGTAATGTGGTTGTGCTGTGTAAGAAAGCCTATATCTTGCAATCTACAATGGATTCCGAACAAGGTTTTAATAAACCTCGCAAATTGCTTTCATCTTTTTCCCAGGCGTAGGCCTATTTAGCTTGTTTAGGCACATTACATAGTATTAAAGTCAGTAATGATGACAAACATGTAACCTAAGACTTTAATTAAAGGATCAATCATAATTATACCACATGGTCAGATGGAATGATTTCTTTGGTGTGCAAAAAAAAACAAACAAAAAAAACAAAAAAACATTCACTGGACACTGACGTAATGACTCTTATGAGAGCCCAGTGACTGGGAAATTCAGCAATTAATGGATATTTGTGAACATATAACTGCATTACACCAATGCACATGTTTTGCAATACCTAAAAAAAGAACTCTGGGATTGCATGGATAATTGGCATCCCATCATCATTTTTCCAAAGAGGAATTAACCTCTGGTGTTCAGCAAAGTATTCAATTATTCAAAAATCTGTCTGCTACAAGAAAAAATTCTCCTAGGACTATCTAGTGAATCAGTGGAGGCCTGGGAAGAGAAATGAAAGCAATTTGCAATTCACTGTGCAATGTAAAATACACCATGGATTAGAATATTGGCTGTCATGCACAAATGACTGGTTAAAGTGGAACTGGATTATGTTATTACAATCATCAAGACACTAAAATCCACTAGTACTTTTCCAGATTTAGCAAACCTCAATACTATTTAAGTTGAGTCTCTGTTAAGTCTATTAAGTCTCTGTTGATTGTTTTAAAGAGCAGTTAAAAATACACATTTTTAAACGATCCTTCAAGTAAATCCATTGCACTGGGACTGTATGCACGTTCTATCTACTGTTTTACTATTTGCTAATGTATTGTGGTTTCATTGTATATTTTGTCCTACTTGTGGTTTTACTATCTATTCTGTAATTTGTAAAGTTCTTTGTGACTCTTGTCCGGGATAAGTGCTATATGAATAAACATCACTTACTTGCTTACTAGTCCAATCAAATTAAAACAACTGTTTTTAAAAGCAGTGGAAACTTCTATTAAATATAAGAAGTCCTTCCTAGTACTTTGGAACTTCTAAATACTTTTGAAGCAGACTTGTATAGGACATTCAAGGCACATTTAATGCATTTGCTGTGAGAGTTGTAACATGAGATGTAATATAACTACTAAAAATTCGAAGAACAATGCACAGGCTTTGTGATATATACTAGCCAGTTGATATGCTGCTTCCTTGTTTTGATCCTAGTTCCACTGGACTTAAAGCCTGCTGCTGTTACCCCAAATCTAGCCTTGACATCACTGAGCTACATAACTATATACTTATTCTAATCTTCTTTTTGTAGATAAAGCTATGGCAAAAGTTATCCCAACTGCAGATCCACCTTGTTTCAAACAATGTTCATGAGGCTTTCTATCTGCCCATTTCACAATATTGAGACAGCACGCCTCTGAGTTGTTAGCAAATGATATTTTACTCACTGCAGACTCTGGTTCTCTTAACTTTCTTATTTTTCTTAATCTTAGCTTGGCTTTTGATACAGACTGCCATAAAATCCTTCTTTTCTGACGTTTTTCTTTTGGTATTACTGGCACAGCTCTCCTGGCTTCCCTTGTATCTCACTGACAGGCAATATTTCATTTCTCTCAAGAAACACCAATCCCTCATTGCTCCTCTTAATCAAGGTTTCCCTCAGGGATGCATTAGACGCCCTCTTCTCTCTATAATTTACATGCTTCCCCTAGGTTTTAATATCTACAGTGGCCTGGAGTGTCAAATCACAATGGCATTTACAAAACAAGCAAAAGAACAAGAACAGGAATGTATTAAGCGAGAACACAAACACATTAAGGCAGAAGACACATACATTAAGCCAAACATAACAACAAAATTGAAGTGTTTAAAAAGAATTGCAGACTTTGTGAAAACAATCAAAAGCTTACAGCTCTGTAACATTAGGCAACATCCCATTAACATTAAGCCACAGCACAAAAGCATCAACCAAAATGAGAAATGTTTTCATAAATGCTGCACTTGAGGTTATGCACAACCCAAGTGTTCTTGGCGAAAACCTGTACACCGATGCATACCTCTATCCCATGCTATGAAATAGGCAGGAGGCCCGGTCCAAGCTTTTATAGCCTCCTGTTTTGACGGTCTACTGTAATTCCCTTTTCACTGGCCTTTTTACCTTTTGCTACATGTGCCAGCAGACATTAAAGATTTCAAAAGAATCTCAAAACAATCTTCGAGACAAAACTCAAAACAATATCTGAGACAATGATTATAAATGCAAAAATGAAACATAGCAATTAATAAAATTAAATATTAATAGCATTACTATTAATACATTGTATATTAATTTGGGTCTTACTAGTCTGGGTTATGCACTTTAGTCCTCATGATCATGTGGTACAATTGTGTGAAACGACATAAAGCACAATGTATATACCCATTTTTAAGCTGTAATGTCTGATGTAAAAAAAACAAAAAAACATAAGCATCCCATGATGCTGCCATGGTGTCCAATCTGGCGTGTTGCTTTCCAGTATGTCCCTGCTAACCATACAGTCTTCAGAGGTTCGGAAATAACCTCATCTGGCTGTGTCACTACATGTTGTTGCCTCAGCAAAGGTGAAAGTAAAAGGTGAAAATGTCTTATTAAGTTCATTACAGTCAAAATGTTCTGCTGAACCTGAGGGGCCAGCAAATAAAGCAGAGCTCCAGACACAACAGGGACATTGTTTACTAGCCACTGATTACCTTTGTGGAAAGAAGCAGTGATTTGCATGCGAGTTCAATAAATAGGATTTAGTAAAGGATTATAGAGGACGTGCCTACCCTATTGCTAGGCTCAGAATTCTAATGATGGTATCAACAAATATATTTGCCTATCATCATGTTTGCACATGATATCCGCAAGCGCTCATCAACCCGATTTGACATCTTATCTTGTCCCAATAGCCTAACTTGGTGAACCCATCACTACTGAAGAGTAAAGCTAAATATTTTGATTAATTAGATATGGTTAATTAGCTGTCTTTTTATCAGCAGCACATTGGGAACCTCTTACAGAAGACAACTAAATCAGGTTTAATCATTCAGAATCTATAACCTTAAGTAAGCTTCCATTTTTCAACATTGCGTAAGCATATGTCCAATTAGCAAGCTTTTCTGGGTGTGCTTCGTCGAATCTGGACGACACACTCATCCTGGTGTGCATAATTGGAATTTTTACTTATTTTTATTCAGTTAAATTTAAATACACTTAAATGTCCATGGCTGCTTGCCTCCCAATTCAGGACCTCCTGGTTTGCAAGACAAGAAAGCGGCAAGAGAGAGAAGGCGAGGCAGACAGCTGTTGACTCACTGGATGTATCTCTTCATTTCTTGCCCACTGCACATGGACCAGTGATAGCGGTGGAAAGCTGCCTGCACCAGAGGGGCCATGACGCTCCCCATGGCGGTCTCGTCGCCACAACGGTTGCCCTGCCCATCATGCTCCATGCCCAGCCTGGAGAGGAGAGAGGGAGAATGTGAAGTCGCACCCTGGGGATTCCCGCTCGAAAGCTTCACTCTGCCAACAGCTGGTAGAAGGGTTTGTTGGAATTAGCACACATGTGAATTACACCAGTCTGCCAAATGAATAATAAATGATAAATAAAAATAGAGCTACTACAACATTCAGAGAATAGAAGAAAGAATAAGAATTTGCAGTAGGTCTGCTTACGATACAGATACTGAACAATGATGGGCCCGACTTTTTCTTATTTCTGAAATGATGACGCAGAAGCCTAAAAGGATATCGAATGGATGCTTACTTGTCCCTCTGTGTAACTGGAGAGCCTGGTGTTTTTTCCTGGTGAGTAATAAATAAATGTGTTTTTCCTTTTAACTCTAAGCCAGTACCACCCCAAAGCAGGTAACATAAGTAGATGACTGGTGAACTGATTAGTATAATGACAGATTAATGGGGCTCTTATCATTCTGCTTTGTCTGGTATGCAGTAAAAGCAACGAAAAAGAAAGAAAGCGTGAAAGAAAGAAAACTGCTGTCCCTGAGCTCAAATGAAATAAACTGAAACATATGACAGAACAGGTTAATTAGGTTGGTATAATGGGGCACAGCACTGCTATTGACAGTAGGTAAGGAATGCAGGTGTAAACGCTGGAGCAAGCATCAGATGGTTCAGGATCACGTCTGTGGTATGACTGGGAGCTTGTGCCGAAGCACTTTTGTGTATAATGTTCTAGTACATTTATTGAGTCACTTGGAACAGAATCTGAATTTCTCGTGACTAACTGTCTCACAAGAGAATACATGACCTTTCTCACTCGTGGCACTATGGAGCAAGGCTATCCCTCAGTTGGAGAAAATAAATCACACAAATTAAACATAACCAGATAAGAGACCTTGCCAAAACAATGCCAGTGCCTTTTAACACCTGATCCACTCTTCTCTGAATGTGTAAGACAAGCCAGAACCAGATAAGGGTTAAGCAAGTTCCCCCCACCAGCACCACTGCAAGCGCTTTTGCAGGAATCTCTCCCACCAAGGCGCCCAGACACCTCGGCGGAAACCTACACGTGTCCAGTTTCGTGGGCCACTACAAAGGCGGAGGAGAAGCCATCTTCGTGGTTGAGGGTGCAACTGCGGACCGGGTGACACATCCCTGTGACTGGGGCGTATCCTGGAGCCGGAGAGAAGAGAGGAAAGGGAGAATAAAACAGGTTCATGCATTAGGTAGTAACAGCGAACCTGGGGCCATGACTTACACGTTCATGGCACCAGCTGGCACAGCTTAGCAGATATTGGCTCAGACTTGAGACGATGGTGCTATATAAAGACTGAACAACAATAAGAGGCCAGAAAAAATAAGCATGTTTTTGATCCTTTTTTTTGTTTTGGAGGGGGGATTGTTACATTCTGTAATCAAACATCGGCGAATAAGGAATTATGTGGAAAGTACAAGTCACAGTGCCCTCTCCTGTCCCACTTTCCCACGTGGAGCTGTCCGTCACGCGGTCCTTTGTTTGTTTTTGGTTCCTTTTCCATGTGCTCTTTGTTTGGTCTTCCCTGGCTCCACCCCTCATTCATGTTCATCCACGCTCTGAGTCATTCCACCTGTTTCTTGTTTGTTTATGCATATATACGCTCCACTGTTTGACTTTTTGGCTTTAGTGGTTTTCCTTGAATGGTTTGCAGTGTTTTTCATGGTTTGCTTTCATTTGCTTGCCTTTGTTTTCTGTTCAATCCATTGTTCCGAGCTTGTGCCTGCATCTTGCCACTCTTTGCTCACGCACTATCACGCTTCATTACTATACTAAAGTATCTTTTTAGGGTATTTATACTCCAGTATAACTGAAGATGAATGGTCAGTATTGTATACCATCCTATGGAGTTATTCGTTTAAAACTGAATTTATTTAATTAATACTGATGTTTTCACTAATCCTATTTGTAATAATAAAAGCTTGGATCTGCAGAATTGATTCCTCATGCTTCACACACAAAAAAAAAAAAAACCCAAAGGTGAGCAAACATTTCCTACTTGAAAAGTCAAGGAATGGAGTTCCTTCTGACTCTGGTTTGCTGGATATGTACGGTAGGGGCACGTGCAGCTCTGAACCGCTTTCTGCTTAAACCAGCAGATGAAAGCTACAGTATATGACCATGTGCATGACTCAAACTCCCTAGCATTAAGCCTCTGTGTAAACAAAACAATGCCTATATTTTCGGCTGACCTGGTTTCAAATGAAGGTGGCAGCCTTGCTTCCCTGCTAATTTGTCAGAGGGGCATTCTCCAGGGCCTGTAGAATACCTCTAAGGTGTCTCAAGGGACGGACTACAGTTCTGAGGTTTCAACTGTCAACAATTCTGTTATCTGAATAACTATCCGTTCTTTTTTATTAAAAAAGGGCCTTATGAAAGTCCTCTTGTTGGGCGGTTTGGCATTTACAAAATCTCAGACCTGTTTGTGGAAAGTAATGAGATATGTTTAACAGTGGCGTTATGAGCATTGGTTAAATTGGCTTGTCACTGCTGAGATGCAGAGATAAATATCAGAAGCTTCGCCCCTCTTTGACTCGGTGATGAGTGCATTATGAGTCATGTCACAATGTAAATGTTTCGTGCTTGTCAGTATACATGCTGAATGTACCAAAAATGAAGAAAAAAAAAATGAAACAAGGTTTGGCCCAGTAATAGAGTGAGGCTAACTTAAAGTGCTATAGTGGTGCATATTGGTACTCTGTTCCAAATACTGAACTCCGACAGGACATTTCAGAGAGATTTACTGCGATAAGCATGATTTCATCTTACATGTTTAGAAACTAAGTTTAACTGACTTAAATGTCAGTTTGCAGAGCGTGTCTGAGAATGGGTGATATGACGACAGAGGCTCGAGGACAGCGGAAGAGGTGTCAGCATCTCCCGCTGAAATCAAAGCTGTTCCTAAAATGACTTCTGCAGGACTATTCTACAAAATCAAAGAGTGTGAAGAGTGCACATTCTGAGGAGCCCTGCTGAGAGGCAGCTCTGGCATTAGCCAGACGCCCCCCCCTCCCCGCCACCACCAGCCTTCACATCTTATTCAAGTCAGCCTGCTAAAGATGCCTTGCTATTCAAGTGAAGTCTGAGTCATTCACCACATTGCACAGCTTGTCAGGGACCGAGCGGGGGAGGGGGAGGCCTGCACAGCAAAGAGTTTTTATGAGGATAATCAATGGGGGTTGGAGGGGTTATGGGTACAACTCAGGCCACGAGGACGGGGCTTGGGGGTGTTATCAGTGTGACTTAGGGCAGGAAGAGGGGGGTTGGGGGGGTTATGGGTATGACTCAGGCCAGGGGAGGGGGGGTTGGGGGTGTTATCAGTGTGACTTAGGGCAGGAAGAGGGGAGGTCAGGGGTGTTATCAGTATGTAATCAGGCCACTGGGGGGGGTTATTGGTACGACTGAGGCCAGAAGAAGGAGGGGTTGGGGGAGTCATCGGTACAAGTCAGGGCAAGAGGAAGAGAGGTTGGGGGGGGGGTTATCGATATGACTCAGAAGAGGAGAGTCCTTACCCTGCATGCCAGTGGGGCCAAAGCCCTGGCGGGTGAGGAAGATCGCATGGTCATGGTGCTCCGAGTGCTCCGGGTCTTCTTTCTGTTGTACGAAGGCCCAGCGGCACACGTTCTCTAGGCTCCGCGATGGGTTGCCACGCTCGATAAGGCTAATGGACTGTGGGCAAAGGAGAGAAGAAAAAGGGAACATGCCAAACCATCAGGTTTCTGTTTACTCTGTGTCACTCAAAGCACAGCACCGGCGAATGCTTTCTGACCCATTATTCTTTTTTGCAGTACTACCAGTATTTATCTGTTAAGAAGTTTTTTTTATCTTTTTTTAAAGTTTTTTTTTTTTTAAAAATCTTTTTCTGACAAGAGTCCTAGGTCCTGCAGCTCTAAATTGGATTTCTGGTTCATTCTTTTTTAAAAATAGCTTTTGTGCCTCAGCTGGTTGAGTTCCTGTGAGAAGAGTTCAAATAAAACTTAAGGAACGAGAGAAGATACATTGTCAAAGTGTCTGCTTAAACACAGTGCGGAATCATAGTGTTTGTTCAAATAGGTTTGGTCCCCAATATTGACTTAGACAATACTTGTCCCCAAAAGTAAAGCAAATGTTTCAGATATTTAAAGAATGCTTTAATCAATAACAAACATAAAAATGTCCAACAACCATAAAGAAGTGTGTGTGAGAATTAACACAGACGGTTCTGTTTGGTGCTTCATACCTTTGCATAGCCGAGCATGATCATCCGCACCAGGACTACATTGATGTGCGCGCCTAGTGACTCATCATGGTATATCTCATTCACCTGCAACATGTTACAAAATGAAATATAGGGACGCAGCCAAAAAAGCACATCTTGAATAGCCTGCCATAAGGATGGCTGAAACATGGAAGTCTGTGAAGACTGACTTCAGATGCGAACAAAATGCTTCAAATGAATGATGTTCAGCAAGTCATCTCTTTTCCTCTGAAAACAGCCTTTGAGAGACATTTTGCAGGTGACATCTACCCCCGACACCACAACACAGCCTGCATCACTAGATCTCCATCTGGCCAAACACAGCTACCTGGATGCTCTTCAAATTTTGGGGGTACTCTCTGTTTTAAAACCCCTAATCAGCTCATGAAGCACTGGGAACAGAGCAGATCAACTGAATAATCAGATGAGGTAGAACTCAAAAATGTGTAAAAACATTTACCCCAGGTAACTGTACCTGGGACAGCATGCATGAAATCAAATCATAGCACAATAAATATATCTCTGACTATAGATGTACATGAGCACAATAATCATATCTCTGACTGTAGATGTCCAGTGGGCAGGAGAAACAAACACAAGGAAGATGAAGAAAAACAAAGGAATCACATTAAAGATTCTACTGCTGCGATTCATGTCAGGCTTCGTGTGGGGCTTTGTATGATTAGATTATTGACCTGCTTGACGTACAGTGCTACATTTGACATCTATTGATCCAAGTTAAAGTTCAAGTGAAGAGATACGCCATACACCAAGGAAAGATAAGCACTGTTAGATGCTTTTGTGTTTTTGTGGTTATACAATCAATCCATTTGAGGATGGGGCAGAGAAATCAACAAGTCCAAATGACCCAGGGGTCAAATAAGTAAGAATTGGACATTTGGCAGTAATTGTGATAATCTGAATCATCTTGTTAATTGCTGCAGTAATAACACATCTGCATGTCTTTATGTATGATTATGTATGCCTTTATGTATGATTATGTATGCCTTTATATATGATTATATCTGTCTTTATGTATGATTATGTATGCCTTTATGTATGATTATATATGCCTTTTCACTACTCCCAATTAGCAAAGTCAACGGTAAAAAGACTCTATGGGCTACTCACAAGAAATGTGTTCAAAGGCAAAGTTCACCTGAAAACAAACTAATGGTTCTACGAATAAACAAAAAATATTAAGTATGAAATAAATGAATATTAATACAGAATATTGACAGAGTACTGATTTTAAAGTGCTGTTTCAGTGTCAAGGATGTGACCTTTCAGAAAAAAGACTGGAAGCACTCCTCTCCGCCTCAGTCTGCTTTAAGCCAGTCCTCACCTCTAGCGTCATGTCATTCCCTCCGTATCTATTCTCCCCTTGAAGATGCCTGAAAACAGAGCTGCCAGCTGGGTGTCCTGGGCTGTGTACCACAGGTGAGAATGCAAGTGCATGCGTGCAAGTGGAGCAAATCGGCTGCACGCTGAGGCGCACCCCATGGGCCGAGCCGCCATCCAGCCAGTGAAAAGACCCCAGTGTTGAGGCGGTAATACAGGGGCCTCTTTAAAGACCCCTCTGTTTGTCCTTCCTCACCTAGCTAAGAGGCTGCTCTGTGGCTCCAGGTGGGGCATGGGGAGGCGGGGGTTGTGCTTCCGAGGCCACGGCTATCCATCAGAAAGTTGCATGCGATGCCTCTGCTACGTCATTGGTTTCTGCTTCCCACAGACTGAACTAGAAGTCTACTAAAGTATTCAGTGTCTGTATATAGCTCAAAATCTACAGAGGATTAAACCTGGAACTAACCGACTAATAACTTAATTGTGTTTTAGTAAGATAAAAAGAAATTGGGGATTATTTGAAAGGATACCTGCATATCTACACAACTCCATACATTATTCTTCATCTGGAACGAGCATAATGCTCTGTGTCTCAGGTCTTGTGAAATGTGGGTTTACTGTTAAAACCCAGGAGTAATTATGTGCTTGTGTCTACAGAAAAGAGGCTGAGTGGCCTGTGTAGGCTCTGAGCCTGTACCTACACTGTCCGCTGAGCCTAAACTGCCTTTAGCGCCGATAATCTCAAATGGCGCTGCGTTCATCCTTGCAGGTGTCCAGGACCAGTGCCATATGGCCTTTCTCCTGACCCAGAAATGGATCATTTCATGTACTGATCTTCAAAATGCACAGTTAACTCACTGTGTGTGACACAGATCCCGAAGTCAGCGTCTGCGAAATATAGCCAGCAGGTTGGTACCACCATATGAGACGGCATGTGGGTTAAGTCTGTGATGCATGTTTTGAACGTCTGTATTTTCGTCAACCAGAAACCCGAGGACTAAATATTGCGAATGCATCAAGCTTTGGACAAGGCCAGTGCTTCCGGCATTGTAGATAACAAAACACCATTTCCTTTTGGCTACCAGACTTGCAGCATAAGTAAAATGGGCAATCAATATTAACTTTAGTCACCATCCAGCAATGGTTTTCATTCGTTATTGCATCCATGCATATTTAAATACAGATATGAAGTGCCTATGCATTCAGCTATGCTGTGCACATTCGTCTTGAACTGAACTAAATGTCTGTATCCAAAATCCTTTTGGTGGAAGTACTTTCAAATGCATGCCTAATCTAAAGTCAACATCTAAGGTGGAATAAAAAACATCGAAGATGGGGAGAGGTTGGAAGCATTGGTGTGCTCCAGTCACGGCTCTAGTGATTGACAAACGTACATGGGCGAATGACTGCATTATTCACTGGCATATGAACACAGATTGCGCACTGAACACTGAATACGCATCAGCTCTGCAGAGGATGGCCAGTCTCATCAGATGTCCACACGAGTCACTGCACCCACCACACCCTGCTCCCCCTGCTCCCCCTGCTCCACCCGCTCCAACCACCACATTCCTGCACATAATATCACACAGCATCTTGGTTTGATGCATGAAAAAAAATCTGTTTCTGTCGGGTACTAGGCCGAGGGGGCAGGGGGCTTATTGTGGTAAGCTTGGCATCATGGAATCAGAACGAGGGCTTTGGGGTGTGTCACATGCAGCACCCAACACGGATCAAATTACTAAGTCTTATTTGAGAACGACTTTGTTTCTTCGTTGTCTCAATGTTTTTCCGAAGCTCAGTGATAAAACCTTAATATCATAACATGTATTCTTATTAGCACTGAAAGTGGAATAGGATAGGTGTGTGTTTGTGTGTGTGTGTGTGTGTGTGTGTGTGTGTGTGTGTGTGTGTGTGAGATGGAGAGACTGAGCTGGCTTTCCCATGGCCAACACATGGCCAAATTTCTCCTCAAGAGAAACAACAATATGATATTAGGTGGGTAGGCTGCCTTTCATTAGTGGATGACCCGTTAAAAACTGCAGTGGAACTTCAGCGCCTGTGGAAGTACACTTGAACAGAGACCGGCAGGGAATCTAATGGGGTAACGTGGCTTCAGACAAGCCAACTCGAGCCAATTAAATTACCTCCCCCACTGACTCTTACTGAGCCTTTTTTTTCCATAATTCAGCATGAATATAAAGGTTTATCTGAACAGCAAGGTAGCAAATCAATACCAGCACAAATTAAACAGCAATCTAAAGTTTAGATTTTAGAGATTCTGCTACTTTAGCAAGAGTTTTATATTTCAAGTCACATACTTTTCTCAGATCTCATCAGTTACTACTCTCATGTCAAAATACAACTTTTAAATACAGAGCATAAAGGTACTGCGGACAGCTCCATCTAGAGACTGCACCTATCTGTTGTTTGTGCAGCAGGGGGGCACGGGTGCGGTTCTCAGGGCAGGACCGAGTTTCCTACGGATGTGCCTCGACCCTCTGCTGACAGGATCTACACTGTGGATGCTGCAGTCCTCGCACATCAGCGATCTATGAACTAGGATGATGCCATGACAGAGCGAGGAAGAAGATAAAGACGATTATTTCCCACCTTCTGCACACAGGTATTCCGAGGTGTGCGCTGCCACACCTTAAGATTCTGCTTGGAATTAACAGCTAGATGAATAGGACGGAGTTAATTCTGGAGCCAAGCTATTCCAATCTGCGCATGGTGTGTGTGTGTGTGTGTACTTGTTTAGGATATTAACCTGCAAGCCATTCAGGGTTGTCGGAGTACTCACAATGTTCATGAGGGTAAGGAGGTAGTTCTGTACGTGCTCCTTTCTGTGGAAGCGTACGACGGAATCGTCAACGCCAAGAAGCACCTCGATGTTATAATCATCCTCTCCTGCATGCCTCCGTGTCCGTACTGTGTGGTTGACCTGTTTGGCGATGTTGTCCAGCACCCCAGGCACACGGCCTTCAAACTCTGCAGGACAAACAGACAGATTTTGAGCTTTTTGCCTTCTGACTCAAAAACCCAGAGTCATGATGTCTGAACTACATTTTCACAAGTTCACTGCTCCTGGCAGGCCAGCGGATGGCACCGTTCTTTGTGACCGCGGATTCTAAGGTAAATCTTCGGCGCAGCCTGCGCCGCAGGGTTGGCTCTGGCCTATGCTCCAGCGTTCCATCATGACACACACACTCTTGCTCTGCCCAGGTCTCAGAAGGGCACGCATCATTTCTGTGGTTCCACTTCAAAAAGCACAGGGTTTCCCCTCATACTTTAACACAACGTGTGTGCACGCATGCAAGCATGTGTGTCTGTGTGTATGTGTTCACGCGCAAAAGCTAAGACAACATGAACGCGCTGACATCGGCCAGCCACCCTTCTCTGCTTCTAAATACGACCGCCAGTGGCAACTGGAACTGGATGACGGGTGGCCAGTGGAAATCTACTGTGCCCGTGCTGAAAGCCTCCCAGGGAGTTGGGTTTCAGCACGGCATGAAGGCGCTGTGCTCTGAGACACAAGTGCTAATGCCTTGCAGGTCCTCCGCACAAAATGCAGCCGTTCATGAAAAACCCGTCGTCATTAAAAATGTAAAGTCTGTGCTCTAAGTTGTGCTGTGTGTTTGTTTGTTCACCACCAACCAGTTAATCTTCTATTTTTTGCATCACTTGGGGCCATTAATCTAAGCAAATTCCTCCTCCCCGCTACATTACACAGATTGTATTTTGGAGACAGGGGACTTTGCTGACATATAGACATATAGACATATAGAAAACCCTGCCAGCAGACTGTCAAGTCACCACAATCAAAAGCAAAAGACTTTGCTGATGTTAAACAGATAACGTCCGTGGGGGTAGCTTGATTTTCAAGCCTTACATCTCATTGCAGGGTGACTTTAATTTTGCTCCCATCGGCAATCCGCTTTGGCCTCACAAAGGCACCATTATGCTTGGTTTGCGTCACGCTCCCGGCGATCCCCTGCTGAGGTGAGAAAGCTCGGCCACTCCTTATGCAAACTTCCCGTTTTCACCCACGTTAATTCATGCAATGTCCAAAGAGGCCACATAAATGTGGCCGCCCAGACAGCAGGGGCCATCTTCCGTGACATGATGCTTATTATTTGATTAAAAGTAAAACAAAAGCACATGCTATAAAAGATGAGGCCAGTTATTTATGGTGGGGCGACTGGCAAATATGGCCTAGTGTGTAGAACTGCAGGGAGGGCGGGGATCGGAGGGGATGCGTGACTGGTTTTAATTTTGCTCACCCTGTTTTATTTACCTTTGGAAAAGGGGGTCGATTGGTCTCCCACACATAAAAACCCACATTAACAGCCCACTCTTTGAAGGCTGGAAGGTGGGTCTTTTTTGCTGCTTACTAGAGTCAATGATAAAGATGGAACAGCACGCTAATAAGTAAGAGCACCGCGGTGGGGGCTAAATGTTGCTGTGGGAGACGGTTTCCGTGGAGTCCCCTCCACGTGGCGCTGAAGAATAAAGGGAGAAGTAGCGCTCCGAAGTGTTAAGAGCTGCTGGAGCACTTTACAAGGGTGCACTCACATGCTTATAAACATAAGGAGCTGAGCTAGCAAGCTGTAACCTTGACAGGCTGGAGGTTACAAGAAGCAAAGCAGGGGTTACTCGCTGGTTATAGGAAGCACTCCTTATGAACACACACTTATTCAAGGTATTATTAAACGTGGACCTTTTGGCTTGGCCTTCTACAATTTTGTTTGTTTGTTTGTGTTTGAAAACTTTGGTCCACTTTTGACCTGCAGAAGACCTTTCAACTTAAGAGATTCAACTGCAGAAGCTAATAAATGTCTCCGGTATTTCAGCATTCAGCAATCTGCTTCAAGTTCTGAAGAGTTTCTGCATCAGGTCAATCTGCGTTGCTCTGAAGAAGCCATGTTCACATAACACCCCATATATTCTTTAGTCATCCCTCAATATGTTTGTGATTGGTGTTTTAAAATCCAATTACACAGCACTAACCTTTGCTGCAAAATAAGTACACTATAAACTCTGCCCTTTAGCCGCAGCCCACAGACTGACCCAGTGGGGCCATATTCGTGGAGGCTGAGACTGTTCAGCCACTCTTTATGCATAATTCAGAAAGCTTTTTGAAGCATTCTAACTGTAATCGCCAAGCAGAGGGCTGTCATTTCTCAAAAACAACTGCAGATTTGCATGTGGATCCACAGTGTCAACTTGCCTTGAAAGAAAAGTGATGTCACCAGCACTATTTCTGTGTGAATGCAATATATAGCACCTCTATGTATTTATATACCAATTATATTAGCCCACGACAGCACTTGCAAATAATACTGTGACATCTGTGTGAAGTGTGTGCCGGTAATATGTGAGAGGTAAATATTTATTTGTGATGTGCCTATATAGACTGTATCTCTAATTATAAGTTATCATTATACTCCATTATTGTGAGACTACATTATTGTGAGACATAAGATCACATGATAAGATCAAGGCAACTTGTTCCATGGAATGACTCTGTTCATATGTGAAGTGGTAAAGGAAGGGGCATAAATAAATCATGCTTTCTAAAGCAGTACACGGGCAGACTAGGACCTCTGTTAGCCTTGCTCTCTGGCTGTTCCTCGAGAGCTGCCATAACACTCACGTCCCTCTTCAAACGTCAATCATGCTGTCAGTGGCATGACCGCTAAATCCTAACAAGCCGCAGAGAGCAGGTGCAACCCTGAGAAGGAAAAGGCAGCCTGTTGCCCCCCCCGCGAAACTCTCTCCAAACCCCTATCCCCACCACTCACTCCACTCTCTTTGTTTATGCAAAGGAGAATGCAGACCCCCCCCCCCCCCGGCACCTGGCCCACCTCGTCAAATACGAAAGTGTTAAAAGTAATGCAGAAAGCGTAAGCTGGCCCTCAGCAAACAGATTTTGCTCGCCGAGGTATTGACAGACTCGTATCTCCTATCTTGACTGCAACACGGATACGAGAGGAAGAATGTGCAGCTTGTGTAACCGTTTCCTGCACCCCCACCCCCTCGAGTCCAGCCACGTAAACGAGCCCTGACGCAGTACGGCAGCAAGCACCAGTAGTCACCCCCAGGGTGGGTGGCGAGAGTCAGGTATGGCCCTCTCCAACCCCCCCGTCTCCCTCCGCAACCTCTCAAAACAAGACCAGATGTGGATGGCGTGGAAGGAAAAGTATTGGGCCTTAATGTTGAGGTCAGCCTTAGGCAAGCCAGGCATGCCACTGGATGGACAGGACTTATGGAACAGGGTCGGGGCCGCCGGTGCAATGTTCTGCGAAATTTTGCATTTGGGAAATATGGTTTTGATACTCAAGGGAGGATGTGGGATATCGTACTTTGCGGGACGACAACGGACATACACGTCAAAAGAGAGTCCAGCAGAAACACCAGCAACAAGTACATTTACATCAAGAAACACCTCTGTACTCGGCTCCAGATTAAGACGCTGCAAATGTCATGAAATGATCTAAAACTTCAAAACCAATCGTGCTTTTTTCATTTAAAGTTGCACATTTAAGCAAATTTTAAATGCTCCAAGATTGGAGAGCCATACTAGATCCTGGAAATAAAGAAAATACAAAGGATAAATTTTGTATCATATTGTATCAAGTATCATATTGCCAGTAAAAACTGCAAATAATTATTCTTAACATTAAATATTAAAAGACATAAAAATATAAACATGAATTAAATGTTTAACAAATGTTTAATAAATGGTGACTTCAATTACCAGATCCAGGTTCACAACCATTGTACACCCCATAAAGTCACATCTTGCCATTTATTTCAGCTAATGAACAATCTGTGTAATAAAATCTTCAGGGTGGCAATGACATCACACTCTGGACCAAGAATTCTTGGAATGCCTTTTTTTTTGCCAAACGTGTCTAATGCTGGCAGCCCTTGCACAGACAGTGAAAAAGAAGGGTATTGTAAAGCAGTTATAAAGCACTTCCTGTTTCAATGCCAGATGGCATTGCTATGGACTAATTCATTGGAACGGGTGCTCACAGATTCAGTGACCACCTCTGATACACTCAAATGATGTAGACTGCACTCAAGGTTGCCTGTTTTGCAAGCCAGGACTGTGGGGGATAATTCTAACAAAGTTTCATGGAAAGAATATATCAGGCAGGTCCTGAGCTGTTACACCTTATTTTTGTGGTAACAGCATCTCCATGATTCAAGACTGATCATGCACAGTTAACTTAAGAGGAAAAGCACAAACTCTCCTCAGATAATTCCAATACATCATGCATTGCCCAAAATATTCCTTTGTTTACAGCTGAAGTGAAAGTATTGCGGATGGAGGGGGTTTGAGCATAGTGTCAACGTAGCACATATTTTGGAATCTCTCCCTGCTATTCTGACAGTGTGCATGCACTTGGCCAAGGAACCCCTGACCAGTGGTTCCAATTCTAAATCAAGGATATGCAGCTCAGCCCAGGCTTCTCCTCTGTGACAGGCCCAGCAGTCTGTTCAGGCAGATCACCCCTGCCATAATCAGCCGTTTATCTGAAGTCTTATCGGCACAAGCTGTGACGAGCTAAAGATAAGTGTAAAGCATGCCCCCAGGCAAACTGAGCTGATAGTCCACGGACAAAATGATGCCTTGACAGGAAATCAGAAGGAACTCCCCCTTCATCCCCCCTTCAATCCCAACACACACACACACACACACACACACACACACACACACACACACACACACACAGAGGGATCTGTGTTAAGTCAAGGCAGCCGCACTCTTCAGCAGAGGCCTTAACTCTCACAGCTTGAGCAGTGGAAGCTCAGAACTGAAAAATCTCCTTTGCCCGAAATGACAGTGCAGTCTGCTCTCATACTGTTAAAGATTTCCCCAACAAAAACAACAACAATAAAAAATGCACAAGGTAGCAGAGGCTGAAAAACTGTAGGGTGTCGCCAACAATGTGTGACTCAGGTGAGGTTTGGCAAGGGCTACTCTAGCGAGAGTGCTACAACCTGTTCTTGCATACTTCATATGAGAACCAAAATTAAGATGTTCAAGGAATTTTCTACAGTCATTTCTTAGAAACGATTCGTGCAGGTTCTGCGTGACAGTGAGGAACGGGTTTTGTGGTATCCTTTAATTTTACATTATTAAGGCTTAATGAATGGGTCTTATTTACTACAATTAACTACGCATGACACCAAAGTGATCTTTCCGCATTTTGTTTGGGAGAATCTCCGGAAAAACACCAAAGCAAAGGCTTTATTACACTCATAAAACTCAACTGTCGTTTTTTTTTTTTCCTTAAGCTGATCCATGAACAGACTTGGGAGTGAAAGAAAAACTGCCTCCCATCTTTTTGTTTACGCTACATAAAGCTCTCAATGCCTTTTTCCCCCTTCCTGCTTGCATGAGCTACTGTGATTTATTCATCTCCATGTGTCAGTGACTGGTTCCAATATGTTAATAAGGGGAAAAGTCGCCAACCATCTTTATTTAGTTAAGAAAAATCCCTTCAAAGCCCTTTATTCCTAATGTGGGAAAATGTTTATGTTAAGTTCTCTGACAGCACACTGGAGGAGGAGGGAACTTTGAAACTGCCCATTGGGAGATGTCATTACTCACAATCAAGTCCCTTGCCCTTACAATGGTTCACTTCTTAAGTGGGTGCCATTATTTGGTCCCCTAATGTGCCAGAAAGGCTGATTGTCCTGAGTTGTAAAGTTGTCACTAAGTGGATTCCAGGACCACAGCATTCCAGAGAAGAACCAAATCTTCTGATTGATGACCTCTGTGCGGACCCTTGTACACCTGCAGTGTGACGGGACCTGCCCTGACCACTGAGTGGAGAGGGCAGCTATGACATTATAGTAGCTAACATTGAACAAAAGGTGGTGTTGTGTGTTAGCATGGCAACCTAAGATCTCATTCATTTTTAGCCACCTTAGCAGTGTTTGGTTAAGCTATTCCTTTAACCCCTTAGCCTATCCTTTTTAAGGATAGTTCAATCAAATCAGCCTCTTATTTTTAACAGTTTAAAAAACCCCTCAATGTTGGTTTGTGATAGACAGCAATAGCAAGTTTTTGTTTTTTTTATTCAGTGGTAGGAACAAGGCAGTGATTGGTTGAACTGCCCTTTTAATGCACTCCAGCCAAGAGCCAACATCAGCGTGTACAGAAAACATGATCAAGAAGTGCAGTGCATATTTTCCTGCCCAATATGCACTCAGCAGGTAACCTTCCATTTAAAAGTTTAGCTAGGGAAAAATAAACAGATTCAGTGCATAACACTGATAAGCAGCTTAATGTCAGCCAGAGCCTCCACTGCAGTCCAGATCCTCCCAGCTCATTTAATCTCTGTTTACAAGCTCTCTGGGCCAGCAGTTCATTTTTTTTTCCCCCAGACCTGGCATTTTTACACCTGCCCAAAGGATTTTGTGTTTAAGCCACTATTTTCATTTCTTTACTTGTCTTCAGCATCTAATATTTCTTATGGCCAGTTCAGTACATAGGCCCGGCACAGCCTAACACAGCTGTAGTACAAATATAAACCACCTTTCTTTCTTCCCTGCGAAGAAACCCTTTTATGGAAGGGGAACAAAAGTGCTCGAGCACTACAGCTGTGCACGTTCCTCGCCGCACCAGACAGGAGCCCTCAGAGGCAGCAGGCCATAACATGAAGCTACCGCACATTTGCTCAACCCTGCTTCCCATCTTTAATTCGCCTCCTGCCTAAGGTCTTTAACGACTACAACAACAACTACAATTTGCGGTGCTGCAGGCGGTCGTGCCCTCACCGGTCTTCGCCGTGATGGTCATTGCATCTCTGCAAGCACGTACAGCTGGAGCCCAGCCAGGCAGCAGAACCTGCGACGAATTGAATCCGAGGCAGGCATGTGTTGCGACAAGTCGAGGCACTCGTCCAACCGTGAAGGCAGCAGTTTGCGCTAAGCGTGACCTGTCACGGTGCCGATATTATCCACTCCCCCACCGTGCCTCATGACCTTTCGGCTTGAAAAGATGCAGCCTGTTGGGGGTGGGATGACTCCGTTGAGATTACAGCAGAAATTTATGATTCAGGATCGCAGAATGGAACTCAGCAGCAAGTCTGTTCAAACATGATTTTGGGCCAGCTGCCCATCCTTCATTTCAGTGCCTTACTGTAATCCACTGGACAAGCTTACTGCAATGCTTACTACAGCTTACTACAGCGTGCTGCAATGCTTACTACAAGCTTACTACAGCGTGCTGCTTATTTTTATAAGCATTATAAAAATATTTTAATTTGTATAATGATTACAGGGACAGTTATTCACGCCATCTGGAGGGTTTGTACAGTATAGAGTAATGTTAGCCTGATTATTACCACTCCCTTGTGTTCTTTGTCCCTTCACCTGCATGGTGATTATTTAAAGAGGAGTTCAGCATCCCAAAGCATTTGGCAGAATGGCTGAGGTGATTTGCTGAGGTGCGGCCCTGACTTTCCCTACATTACTAAACCAAGCACAGGGTGAACTGGTATTGATTGCTTTCAAATCCACCACGGTCCATAACAGCCTGAGAATGCACAGTCTGGCCCAAAGCGCACGTTCCGCCGATGGCCTCAGATGACATTCCTCACCTGTCGTACATCTCTCCTTTTCCGCCCTGATCGTTTTGAAGTATCAGAGGACCCTGAAACCCAGTTTTGCTGGGAGGGCTTTTATTTTGGCCAGCCCGCTCTCCAAAGGGATCCTACATAAAAGACAAACGCCCATGTCACTATTAATTAATCAAAGCTAGTGGGAGGGCCATTATCCAAATGAGATTGTGTCACCTGATACGCGACACATGGTGAGCTTGCATGTTCCTTTAAGGAGCCGGAGTGCTTCGTTTCAAGCTGGCGGGTGAGGAGAGGTCCTGGAAGGTGTTCAAAATAACAGCGCTGGGGAGAGCAGGGAAGGGCCAAGAAGCATCTCTGAGAATTTCTTTCACTAGCCTGTTGACTCACCCTACTCACACGACCCCGTGCCCTTAGCCAGGGCTGGAGCCGTAAAAATGGGCGGGCCCTTGAAGGGAGTCGGTGTTACAGTAAGAATCAGAAATTATTATTGCCTATGTTCTCTTTCATATGCAAAGCCCTGTAGGTCAACCGTGATGTAATGGATTAAACTGCCACAAATAGCTATGAGTAACTGACCAGCATGGCGGGGTACTCTTTAAAAATACAGCCCATGGTGTTTAATTGGCTAAATGCTGCTGAGCTGGCTGCTTTATTGGCCTCCAAAAGACTGAGGATGACCAACCCGGACACACAGACACAGATATGTGATGGGAAAGCCGGTATGTCGTTTAGAGATAGAACCCGACCCGTCATGAGAGGAGCTGGGATTCCTAAGCAACCGGGACAGGTTGGCCAGTCATTTCTTACTCCTGCATGCTTCCTACCTGGAACAATGACATGCCCCTGTGTTTCTATGACAACCAAAACAACCTGACAAGCACCCTTTATTTAGAGGCAAATGAATGAGAGAAAAACTTGAAAGGCGGGCATCAACCGACACTGCATGGAGCTCCCTGCTTTTCTAAAACAGCAGCTTCTGGAATAACTAAATTGCCTCCCTGCGCTCAAAACAATGCTTTTAAATGAAGGAGTGGATTATAGGGATCTCAAAAGATGGCATTTGTGCCAAAGCATTGTTCACCTTACTGAATGCAGGTAATAGTACAGCGTCCCTGAAGAACAGATTGCTCGACACAGGGTGCGCTGAACAAAGGCCGAGGGATTGATAGGACCTGGGAAGTCAGCATCCAGGGGCAATGTTTATCGTGACTGCGCCCAGCTGTGAAATTCCAAGGAGCATCTGGAGACCCGAGAGGACCAATGGGAATGGTTTTAAAGGCTACATTATAACCAGGTACATGAGAAAATCATGGCTTTAATCACCGTGAGAATCTACCAGATCTCTAGCAAAAGGTGAGGGAAAGGGGAAGCTGACAGTTCATTTAAAGTCAAGGTTGGGAAATTCCAGAACAGAAAGCTCGGAAGCTGAGAAGCTTGCATGTGCTGTTCTAGCATGTGGGAGAAGAGGAAGAGAAGGCATGCGTTCAGTAAGGCAGAGGCACGTACCAGGAGGCTGGCAGTTAGAAGAGAAGTCAGAGTGGGGTTTCAGGAGAGCCGATCTTCTGTACACCACGTGCACCCGCCCGCTCTCCTTGTGCTCCGCCGCGCCGTGCTCCAGAGGCTCGATGAAGTATTCGTCCGAGTCGGTGCGGATCATGCCAGCCTTGGGGGAACAAGACAAGGTGATTGTGTTTAGTTGTTTAGTTGTTGACCAAGCGTGAGCTACAAACACAGGTCTGGCCAAGAAACACTTCTGGAGAACATACTGTTTTTAATCTCTTTCTCTCTCTCTCTCTCTCGCTCTCTCAATCTTTCATTCTCACGTTGTTTTTTAATGGTCCAAAGCACATATGGTCAGAGTGTTAACGTATCAACAGTTGCTAAACAAATATGTCCAAACATTCTTGTCATGTAAACTCAGACAAGAGACATAATGCTTTCAATAAAAGGGAGAGGCTCATAAACATTGAGAAGATAATCGAGTTTCCAGAAGCATGGATCGTGAATGTTAACAACACACATTTTTCATTTTTTTCTCAGTTAATTTTCATGTTTGTTCTTCTTCCTTTAGTTTTTTATAGTAGATGCCAGAAATACTTACAATGCAAATCTCTTTTTGATTTCATTTATTTTTAAGCACTCTACAATACAATTGCACTAACAATTTACCTTCTGCTAGCTGAGAGTAGGCCTGATTAGGATTGTAATTGCCAGTAAATACTTTGACACATTCATATCTTGAGGATAAGTACTTTCTGAGTGTTTGTGTGTGTGTGTGCATGCATGAGCATGTGTGTATGTGTCAAAAGAACACAGCGGAGGGAGTTTACGATTGAAATGAATAGCTTTTCATCAATAAACCTGAAGTATCCATTCACCATTCACAAATCTGCACGTGGTGTTACAATGTGCACGAGTAAATGAAAAAGCTTTTTGTCAGCATCAAGTACCACCTGTGCTGCAATATAATGATCCTAAAAGTGAAGGTAACTGTAAATTTGTGTGTTATGTACTGCAGGTGTCCTTTTTGAAGATAAGTGTCTCTTTGCTGGTGAACGTAATAAAATCATTATATTCTGTATCATGTTGTGTACACATTCACCTGTTTGCTGCCTGTTTGTATACCTTTACATCACATCTTACATTAACCAGCCTGATACAGATGCTGAAAGCACAGGCCAGCTTATTTATCTATACATGAATGATGTAGCTATGGACTGTGCACTATCCTCCCTCCTTGATATATGAATGTACATGCATGCTTGTGTTACCATGTGCAAGAGATTATGTATCCATAAATATATGAATATGTGAGAGTTTGTGTGTGTGTGTGTGTGTGAGTGAGAGAGAGAGAGAGAGAAAGAGAGAAAGCGAGAGAGAGAGCGCAATGACCTCCTTGCTCTCTTAAAACAGCTCTTTTAGCTAGTGGCTCTGGCCCCTGAATTGGCCTCATTTACACAGAACAGCCTCTCAAGGCTGTACTTTGGAATGTGCTAGAAGACTATCTCTCTCTCTCTCTCTCTCTCTCTCTCTCTCTCTCTCTCTCCCTCTCTCTCCCTCTCTCTCCCTCTCAGATTCATGCTCATCAGCACCAGGCCCTTCTCAGTGCCATCCTGTATGCTCCTCGTGGGCGAGTGGCCTTTCTCTTCCTCTCTGCTTCCCTATTTGCTACATCCTACCACTCTAATAATGGCCATGCTCCCGGGATTAGCCCAACATTTCTCTAAGACACCAAACATTTTTCCTCGCTGGCCTTTTGGAGATTCTGTTACCCAGATACGGTGGCATGGCTCGGGGGCCTCATGCCACTATCATCGCTGTTTCGACATCAGAGGACAGGCTTTTTAACACCTCTGCATGACTTTTTAAAAGCTTGGAAGAGCCAGAGGAGAAGGAAAGTGGGTAGACAGCGATGGTAGTGAGGTAAAAGTACAGCTATGCCCTGCTAGACAGCTCAAGCCAAGCACGTGGCGTGCTTTGACTGCAATGCATGACAATGTGCTGAACCAAACAAATATTTACACGGCAACACAACACGTCTCGAGAGGCCAGAATAGTGGCGTGGGCAGGAGATAACCTCCGACATACAGAAAGCTCTAAGTCTTAGCATGTGGCAACATCCATGCGGGTTGCCCAGACACTCCTGGAGGGGGACAGGACACCTTTTCTCTCCGGGCTTCGCATTCTTTCTTATTCCCAGATTGGCTTGGCTGATTGTAAACACCAGGTGGGGAGGGGGGCTCGAGTGGCTGGCAAGCCTCAAACCCCAGCGAGTGCATGGCAAAAGGTGGGTGAGAGCCTGGGCCTGTGTCCATGGCCTCCATACAAAAGAGCCCCCCATCCCCACCCCATCCCTGCCTTGGAGATCCAGCAGAGCCAACAGCCGCTGTTCGTGACTTACTGCTGAAATGTCCCTTCATGCTTTTATTTTAGATTAATTATGGGTGAAAGCACACAGCTTCTTTTTTCAGGGTTGAATTAGTTTTAAAAAGAAAAAAGATGAATGAAAGTCTTTGGTCAAAGGTAGCATTTCACTAAGCACTCGGCAAGACCGCAATAAGGGACAAAAAAGTTACAAATCAAATTTTTTAAGCTAACAGGACATGTCATTCCATTGCCTGACTGTCTGCTCCAGGCTAGTAGTGGATAAATACAGCAACAAGTCCCAAGAACATTGTGTGTATAATGATGGGTTTTTTAACCTAGCTATGCAAAAAATGAATGCTGTCAACAGGTCTGTGAGCATGAAGATAATTAACCAGTAGGAGGACAGTACACATGGACATTCATGCTCATACTGCCATGATTGTGTTATCATAACTGGAAAAAATCTCTTCCTAAACATACAAATAAATAACTGGAATTATTTATAAAACAGGATTTCTCTCTGCCAGTCCTGACATTTCTGAACTTATGATTAACATTATAACAAAGCATAAATGACAGCTTGCTTTTTTCTTTTTTTCAATATTATTTTTAATTATATTTCTTTGCTGTAGTTTTGCTATAGTATTGACATCATCTGTCATCTGTTTTAACAATAGCAGTGGTCTTCACTGCGTATGCCCAAACATGGCCCATGTCAAGAAGAAATTAAGAAAACTTTTGCATTAATGTGTGGTGCTGAGCAGATAAAATAGAAAGGATGTGAAGTCAGAGTTGCAGTCAAGTCTACAACACAAGATGTAAATCCATGGTATTCAAATCTGGATTCCAAATACAAATCCAGATGATTTGAATATATCTGGTCTAGACCCAGAGTATAATTAATCTACTCTGGATGATTTTGGAAACCTTGACGGTTAAGAACTGGGTAGTCTGCATTTCCAAGGTCAGGAATAGGTGTAAGATGGTGTTTTCCAATGAACATACCATGGAAGAATGCGACATGCTCTTGGGAAGTTAGTATGGCTGGGCTAAAACACAGCAGTTATGGCCCAATTATTGCTGCGTTTCTGTCGCCCAGTCTATTAAGGGTCAGCAAAGCCATTTTCACCCCAAGATTAGTCTTAAATTAGGTCATCGTGGCTTTTGTATTCACTGAAGCCTTTCTTTCAAATGCAGATAAAAATTATTTCATGTCATGGTCCACCCACAGATCTGGGACTTTTCCAAAATGTGCTAAAATCACTGGTGTAAATGCCCAATCAGCAATGCATTGTAATTTTGAGACAGCAACAGTTTGAAAATAGTGATGGGCTCAAGGCTGTCTGGACACCACACGTGCTTATTATGTACAGTCCAAAGAGAACATATGCTGCGGGAATGTGTGCAATACAACCTGCTTTCATCATGGAAGCCCAGCAAGAAAATTCACACAGAACCTTAACATGCGGTGCTTCCTCATCCAACCGAAAAGCAGGATTTGTCTTGTGGCAAGTAAACCTTCAGCGAGAGATGTTACTGAGCAAGGTGGTCAGGTGGTTACCCCTGCTGCCAACTCCCATGCTCTACCGACCAATAAGGTGCTAGTTTTACATGGGAGACAAAGTCAGGTGGCTTAACAGAGCCTTGCCATTGCCTAAATAGCAGCCCTCAGAAAGGGATCAAGAGTTCTGTGTTCCATCAGTTTAATATCCCCAGCATCGGAGCTAGCCAAGCAGACACCCATTCCTGGCCAAGACAAACATATGGGATTCAGCTGAAGGGGTCCAGTTTTCTAGACTGCCCTCCAGTCTAAACTTCTTAAGGAGCCGGTATGAACATGCTGCCACCTTCCAAAAAAAAAAAAAAAAAAAGAGCACGGATTCAGCCTGAGACACAGCCACCTTTCACCCTCCACATTTCAAGGCGTGTTTGGTTTAGAAATGTGTGCAAACCTTCGTCATCATTACCTGCCATTTTCATCCCTCCCTAAAAAGGAACGTTAAGCAAAAATTCTACAGATAATTTCTTTCTCTGAGAGAAAAAGATGCACAAAGCCGCCAATGCTAGGAAGGCAAAAGAAGAATCTCTGTTTTTGGGAAGGAAAATCATAATAAACAAGATGCAGTTATAAAACATTTTATGTCTCTACTTAGCAAAATGTAGATGCCAATTCCACCCTCATCAGGCTTAATATAATTGCATGTTTCACTTATTTGCAGTAACGCATAAGTTGCACTATGAGGCAAATTATAATGAACAAGTGAAAAAAATGTCTAGGCTCTACAAAGTTAGTCCACAAGCACCAGCCTCACTTGTGGACAAATGTTTGCTAAGATCTGTTCATATCTTTGCAGAAATTCAAATGTGGCACCTTGATTTGTTCAGCATATGTGGCATTTGAAACCTCCCCCATCCAAAATGTCCTACAACCAAAGCAAATCTTTGTTCAGAAAACACCTTTTAACAAAACAATCCAATGGAACCGGCAAAGAGAAAACGAAACCACACGCAGCAACGTTTTAATTTCCTCAGCCTCAATTTAATTTAAAAAGGCAATACCAGAATAAAATCTGTTTCATTCATTTCTTTTTGTGTTGTCAAGACAGAAAAAGAGCAAACATTTACACAGTGCTCTGAGTGGTGGTGAGCCCTTTCTGGTGAACTGAAAATAAAACGATCAGTGAATAGGCCTCAATGTCTGGGGACAGCAACAACAGAAAGGGCTTATGATTAAAAATGCATAAACATAAAAATATATCAATAAAAGTGCTTAGAGTGCATACTGCTCTTTGGTTTTGACTGAAACAAACTTAAAGATGCAGCTTGCCTCAACATATCCTCAGGCACCACCCCTGCTGGACCTCAAACCGTACACCAAAACAGCTCAGGGGTCAGGCCTCTGAAACAGGCCGGCTCCTTGGCTGAATCAACATGCTACATCAATAACGATTAGTGAATACAACTTCTGTGCTTGGTTGCACTTCGCTGGGAGAAGGAACCGGCTCCACTTTGCTCCAAAAGGAACCTTTTTTTTAATGCCCTTGAATGCACTAAATCTCCTGTGTGCCCTCTTCTGCAACATAAAGCTATGCAGGGGCATTGTGAGTTGTATCATGGGAATGACGTGCAGAAGATATTCAAGGAGAGCGAGGAAGACGGAGGTGTGTCAAGCTCGCTGGCGGAGGTGTGTCATGCGCATTTGTGTGGCCAAGGAATCTGGGACCACACTGTCACACTTGCAAATGCTTTGTGCACTGCAGACCACAGTGCCAAGATTTAAGAAAAACCCTGGAACTCTTAAAGCTTTTCACTCTGATCCATTGTCTGCTCACCGAGTGACACAAGTGAAGAGGATTTTAAAGTGATGCTTCAAAGCACAGGTGCTTCTCAAGAAATTGTTGGAAAAATTTACCGTTTGAAAATGTAATTTAGCAAAAACAGCCTGTTTGTCGAAGGACCTGAGCAAAATAGAAGGCAGGTTGTGTACTTAGCACGTCCTGAGTGAGGTAACAGTTAACATTAAGTGGGAGAAAGCTTCCAAAAGGTCTTGATTTAGGTCAATTATTCTTGTCTGCTGCAAGCGCCAGGACAGTCTCTCAAGCTCCAAACTTTACCTGATTTCAGTCTTGGATGCTGAAAGGAGTCATTGGGCTGAGCCAATATTTGGTAAAAAATATGTGTTTTCCCTAGATGGTTGGCTTTAGAGCTCACAGTGGTACTGCTTTATATAAAAAAATAAAGAGTTCACAAGGTTCGGACACTGGGAAGGGTTGCTGACTGAAAACTTGAATTAAAAGTGCAGTAAACACAATCAGCAATACACTAGCCTATAGCTGGAACTACATTCTCATTCTCTATCTGAAACCTCATAAAGAGCACTTTAATAAAAACACTATCCAAACATACACATACACCCTAAACCACTTAACCCAAGTCAGGGTCATGGGGAGGTGGAGCCTATCTCAGCAGAACAGGGCGCCAAGGCAGGGACCAATCCTAGACAGAGCGGTAATGCATCACAGGGCACATGACCGCACACACGCACACGCATACACTCACACTCACACGTGCACTCTCTCTCTCTCTCTCCCTCTCTCTTTCTCACTGATACACACACACACACACACACACACACACACACACACACACACACCAGGCCAAATTAGAGACACCAATCAACCTAACACACGTCTTTGGAAACACAGGCACAGGTAGAATGTGCACGCTCCACCAAGGCTGGGTCATTATAGCTCTGAGGCAGCAATACTAACCACTGTGCCACCATGCCAAATAACGGCACTCCTTGGCAATTTATTCACGCGTTCAAGCCCTCAGTAGTAGTGTCATGCAAAACTGCAGAGTATCCTTACAATAAAGCAGATACAAATAAAGTGCATACTCATATAGATCCCTGTCTAGAGGTTTTAAGTATTTTAGCACAGGTTTTTAGACCAGTTGTATTTTTTGGTATCCAGTCAGAGAGCACTCTTAACTGTACTCAGAAAACAGTTTATTACCATGATTAAGGCAAGCCTTAGCCATTGCATTTAGGACCAATGGGTGTTTTAATCTGTTCTTAGACAATTATTTTCAGTGTGTCTGTTCTTGCTGGCCACAGGAACTCATATGAATCTTTGAGCTCCTACAGTGAGGGCCATCAATGCTAGCACTGGGCCAAGCACTGGACACACAGTACATTTACATTTAAGGCATTTAGCTGACGCTTTTATCCAAAGCAACTTATAATTATGACTGAGTACAACTTGAGCAATTGAGGGTTAAGGGCCTTGCCCAGTAAGAGAGCAAAGAGCAATTCCTTTTGAAATCAAGCACACTAGCTTACACAACACCACTGTGGCTTAGGACAGTGCAGGTCCTGTACACTGTATCTTACTTTTCTTTACTTCTTTGAACCATAGCTCCACATTTGTGGGAACTTTGTGAAAAGAAGCAGCATGGCATAACAGGTCATAAGAGACTGTCAGTGTTCTCGATTTATGCTCCATCTGAGATCAAATGGAGACAATCAGCAGCTAATGAAGCACTGTTGCAACAACAAAACGCAGTGAACAGAATAACGACTTCGAACGCAACGTCTAAAAATGCAGTTGGAGCCTCCAAAAACTCTTATTTTTGACTCTGCAAACAGTTCCGATTTTAACACAGCACCCTTTGTTCGCCTCTGCAGGAATGCGAGGCATGAATCAGGCCACGGAAGCGCCAGAGTTCAGAGGGCCCCTCCACGTCAGCACGCGGATCTGAGGACCATCGCTGGCTGCGGGCGCGTGAGATAGCCAGCTGACGAGCGTCGCCTCCGGTGGAGGCGCTAAGCTCCAGACAAAAGATGCAGCCTGGTGGACGGGGGAGGCCAGGGAAGGGGAGGGGAGAGGGGGGGAAGGGAGGATGGGGGTGGTGGGGCGCCTGGGTCTGTGCCCGTGTGTAGCCCTGCCAGGAGTCCAGTGAAGTGGCACAGGTCATTAAAGAGAGGGAGAGGGGCATCGCTCAGCACCCTGGATCCAGAGTAAGGCAGACTACATTAAAGACAGTGAGCCGCCAGATATGGGAAGAGTCCAATTAGCCCGAGCTGGCTGGCTCTGCTCAGACCACGCCCAGGCCATGCAAGCAGTGCATCTCTTGAAGCCTGCACCTGACAGCATTTCTGCAAAGGCAGGACTATGTGTAAGTGCTCCACAGCAGTTAACCTTGTGTCCGAATGCATATCAGATTAATAGTCCTCAGTGCATTAGTAGACATCAGCATAACCAGACCTCACTGTGTTTGTCAGGTCCGGTTGCAACTTTATACTGATATGTCGGCATCTTCTGACACTGTTTCAGATGCCACTCTTAGATCTGGCAGTCTTGCACAGAAGAAACAGAAGAACTGCATCATTCTGAAGACCTCCTCCTCTTCCTTTTTTTTCTTCTTTCAAAGGAATGCTCGTGGGCCTGAAACATGCTTTTCTCCTGTGAGCCGGCCCCTTCTGTTCCTCCTTCACACACCCCCATCCCCCCAACCTACACGGGACTCACAGACCTGAGTGGCGAGACTGCGCACGAGGACTCCCAGACCCTAATTAATACCAGTGAAGCACGCACATCTAACGAAGACGGAGAGTGCCACTTTACATGAAAGGCTATTTGAAAGAGCTCTCCGTTTGTTCCGCTGCTCTGGGATAATGTGAGGATGAAGGTCGCAATAGTGTCACAAGGCGCCAAAGAAAGATTTCCAAAAAATGAAGTAGGATGGATTGTTGGTTTGTTGGTCGTGGCGATGTAAGGAAAGTAGCAAACCCTTGGATTGACTTCAGCCTTAATAGCGTCCGTAAAATGACTTGTCTGCCTCTGGCTGAATGATGAAATCATCCACGGATACAGATGCACTGAAACGTTGCTCATATGGCATACATTATGCAAGGTCTTCTAAGAAATCTGCAAAAGAAATCCTGTGAAATATTTGGCATAACAGCTTGTTGTACATTTTGTTATACTTGAACTCACAAGTCAAAAAATGAGAAGAGTCTATATTTAGGTAAGAAGAGTCATTTTAAAAAGCACTGAGGAAGTAAAAAAATCACCACCAGAAATGGGTTCAAATGGCTCCATCTTTCAACCATTGTTTGTCTAATTTTGCAAGTCGCTCTAGATAAGAGCATCTGCCAAATGCCATAAATTTAAATGTACCTTGCTGGCAATGCAAAAGCTCTACTTTAACACCAAATCACTGAGGTGTTTGGGGTTTTTTTATTGATAAATTGCTTTGATTTATTCCACACAGTCACTGAATACTTCTTGGAAATGCTGCACACTCTAATGCTACCTGAGACAGAGAAGCAACCTGGAGGTTAGGAGAGGTCAACTTCTGATAACCCCACACTCCATCTTCTTCCACCCGGTGTGACACTTTAACAACCTTGGTAACAAATTATCATTACCAAGTTACACTTCCGGGCCTTCTTTGATGCCCATTTCAGAACTTTTACACAAATGAAAAGATGGTAAATTAAATGAAAATGATTTTTTTTATAGTAAACTAAATTAATGGTGCAATATAATAGTGTTAGAAGCACTTATGGATTGTCCCAGTTTACCTGCTGTAAACCCTGCCCTCACCCCTCACCTCTGGCTGCATCTGAGTTGAAGAAGAGTGCTCTCCCCCCCTGTGTTGGCCAAACTCTGGAGTATTCAGGGCTAAAGCTCATTTGGTCAGCATCCTGGAGCAATACGAGGTTAACTCAACTCTGCCATCAGTCTGGTCATTCTCCCCAGGGGCATACATCATCTAGTGTAAGAAAGTCTACAGCCTGGAAGAACCTACAGCTTGCAATTTTTCATCTCCCTGAGCAAGTCGATGAAAACCCAGACCACTTCTTAAATCAAACAGAGGGACAGCACACTTCAGCTGGAACTGGCCCTACACAAAAGCTCAGACATTCACTTTACAGTGCATTTTGAGTGTTTGGTGCCCTCCAACAATTTATCAAATTTATCAAAATGTATCGCCACCAGCAGTCTCTTCTTAAAGTAACAAATGAAATGTTTACAGGTGGTCTTCCTCATGGAAGCTGAAACTCAAACTAATAACATGGAGAATTAAGGTACAGATAAAGCCCATATCTTAGTATATATATTTCCAATTCAAGCCAAAACTCTTCTTTAAGTTCTAAATTTAATTCATTATAGTTATAACTTAAACTAATTTTGTCAGGAGTAAGGTACATACATATTCCTTTTTTAACCCCATCACCTTAAATTCCAGCATCATAGGATATGGGGAAATGTTTAATCTCTGTAGGCCAGAAGCTAGACTAAGCGAGCTATACGCCATGCAACCCCACAAGGTGGAAAAAAATGTTTACAAGGAGAAGTATAAGTTGCGTAAAGAGGAAGCTGAGTCTGCAGTCTGTATTTTTTGTGAGAGAGAGAGTGGTAGAGAGTCAGGAGGTTCCTTGCAAGTCTGCTACAGATTGGGGATGACAAATTCTGCAGATCATAATCAGATCACCAAGGAATTCCACCCAGATTCAATTAATTCAAACATGTTTGAGTGAGAGCACAAAATTTTTTATATCACCAAAGGACGTAACAGTTCATGGTTAGACAATGCACAAAGGGCACGGAGCAAATGGTCGTACACATTCAGAGTCAAACAAGAAGCCTCCAGGAGATTGGGAAATGTAAAACTCACCAGGCCATCGCAGTTGTTTATGGCCACAGAGGCTCCGGGCACGTCAGTGATGTCCCCAATAAACGTGCAGTCTGTCCTGAGAAGCTCCCTCTTCAAGATCCTGTCTGTCTGAGTGTCGTTCTCTATGCTGACTGCCTCTTCCGATTCACCATGCCACTCCACCACGGCCCCGGGGGCCACCAGCCTCTTGTTGGGGCGAAGGCGCAGGTGGAACTCCTTGCCAAAGGCAGTGACATTAAAGAACAGCCTCTCATCAGGCGGCTCCAAGCTGGCGGCCGTGTCACGTTTTGTGCGCTGGTTGTGGTTGGCCGAGAGCAGGTGTGACAGGAAGTGGCCCTCGGAGTCAGTGCTGATGGGCGTGATGAGGCCATATTCCTTCAGGCGGTTTTTCAAGAAGTCTGACAAGACAGGAGACAGGGAGAGCACACCTGTTAGTTCAGTGGTCAGCCACCCTCCTCCTAGAGATCAACCCTCCTACCTGTGAGTTTAGGTTCAAAGCAACAGTCAGAAGCTCCAGAGTGACCTAAACCAGGTGGTAAAAGGTGCTAAAAAAAACACTGATTGGCAGATCAGACAAAATAACACCTCTAGGAGGTAGGCTGGCAACCAAGGTTAGATCTTCTCCTGAGAATCAGAACTTTCACAACTAATCTGCGTTAATGTTTTACTCTATCAGTCTATATTTCAACAGAGCTCACTCAATAACACTCAATTTGAGAGAAAACAAAAAAGCTTTTTGTGGATCCAGTGTAGGGTAATACAGTTTAGAAATTTGGATCATCCCCTTCTACTCGGACAGTAATTCACCTGAATTTGACATGTTTATATGAGGATATTCTTTTACCTGCTTATTTGTGGTTAACTTATTATTGAAAGGAAGTGTAAAGCCCTCAAACTGTCTTATTTTCCACCTTCACTTGACCTACCTTGTGAAAGGATAAATGATGGCTTGGATGCAGGTAAGCATCTCAAATAAAAAAAAAAAAAAAAAAAAAGGTGCTGTAGCCAAAGGCCGTGTGCCTTGTAATTTGCTTGGCATTGGCCAAGTGAGAAATAAAAGCAGATGTTATTGTTTGACACGCATTGTAAGTTTGACAAAATGGCATGCAAATGGCAGCAAAAATCTGGCTTTAGGCACATTGACAGAAAAAAAAAAAACTAACATACTGGAGCTCCCTGGTCTCAGACATCCAGGCCAGCTGTCAAAAACTAAGAAAAAAAGGCTTCCACAAGGACATCCGAATTCCTGTCAAACGCTGTGATTGTCTCTAATTACGTTGAGTTATTTACTGGAATATTAAAAGGGAATATGAGTCATAGTTCAACTGTATAAATATAAAGCTATTAAAGTCATAAACTAGGCCATTCCAACTTAAAAAAAAATATCTTCTCAAGCATCAGAATCCTGTCTCCTCATAAAACTTAGGAATGTTTTCTCCATGTGGTATTTTTTAGGATGTTTCACTGTTCATTTATGGTCACATACAATAGCTAAAACCAATTACAGTGCATTTTCACTGTACTTAAAAGCTTCCTCAACTCAAATGTGCTTGAGGGCATGGTCAATATATATAACCAACCATCAGAGACACCCTAGCAAAAATCTGCAGAACAGTCCACACTGAATATTAATTTCTTCCCAGAATTATCATCAACCTTTCAGTTTTATTTTTGACAGTGGATATATCGCATGCTCGGCTCTAGCTAGCTGGTTACGGTTTATATTTCCTATACCTATAGCAAGCAGTCCCTCATGGTGTTGTTTGGTCTATTAATCTTAACTATCATCTATTCTTCCATTTCTCACTACCTGATTATTACCTGGTCAAAAAAGACAATGTACTGGTGTCAGTTGCTTTTCTTTGCTTGTTTTAAGTCTTCAACTGGAAATGAATGGAAGCATCCAAACATGTTTAGCTTTTACCAAAAGAGTTACCTCATTTTTATGCTTACAGGCAAATATATACAGTAAATGTTTTTTTTTGTTGTTGTTGTTTTTGGGTTTTTTGCTCTGTCTGTTGACTCATTGACATTAAGTAAAACCATTCATGCTCCACTTCACAATCTAACAAACAATGTTGCATCAAATGCAGGCTATCTCACAAGGACAATTTTTGCTCCTCAGACTATTGGTGACATGCAGAACACTGTTCAGTTTATTACACTGACCTTGCAGTCTAAAACAAATCTCATACTGAGAGCGTACGCAAGTAGCAAACAGAATCAGCATTTGTTGGGTTTTTGAGGAAGGGGTGTGTTTTGTTTTGGTTAGGTTGTTTGCTTGTTTACTTACCTTCTTTATTTATTTCACCAGCCTGAAACAAAGGAGAAATAAAGATTTTAAACAAATAAAATTCAGTATACACCTAGTTTAGGTTTAACCTTCAAAAATATCTTACAAAAACGAGCCCATCCGTGTGAATGAAGTTAAAAGTGGGACTCTGTTAAAGAGCCTGTGAAATCTGGCAGGTGTTCAACTTTCGATTTCACATACCTAAGAACTAGGCATGAAAGAATCGATTATGAAGGGCAATAAGCTGTGTATTCATTCTGTGAAATAAAATGTTTCCTAATAACGCTGACCTGAGTACATCTGAATTGTCATATACGACAGCAAATAAAGAATCGTATTGTCATTCAACAGACGCAGCGGTACTGGCTACAAAATCCGGATTTTATCCCAAATTAATTAGGCTATGATGCTAATCCCTGAGATCAACTGCCATAGGTTCATCGATACAGTGTTGTTCTTGATCTTCTTACAAAATGGCACATTTTCTCACTCAATGTTAACTTTCTCCACACAACTTTTCATGTAGAAACGAAGCGTCTGAAGTCTCACTTACCAAAGCGGCTGAAGTCAAACCTACTACAACTCCTACAATTAGTAACCTGGGTGACAGCACAACCATCACGAGTCAGTTCAACTTCAGCACGAACAGAAATAGTCCCACTCTGATGTTTCAGTACGTGCTATAATCCCTTAAAAAGTAATGAGCAGCACAGCACTTGTACACTAATAAAATCTTTAACGTCAGTGAATCTGCAACAACCAACTAAAAGTAAGTTTTTAAAAAAAAGTAATTACGTGAGTTCAAAGTTGCAGCACTTGAGTCAATGTTTTGGGTTTTTTTTTGTTTGTTTGTTTGTTTGTTTTTAGGGGTAAAATAAAACTTAAAACAACATCTCTTTAGTAGGGTAGTAGCATAGCTGAGACGTCTGCTAACCGGACAGAGCCGTGTCTGAGCTCTTGCAACCTGGCACTTCGCTCTGGCTAATAAACTACAGACCAACCCTGCCGTGACGTCAGTATCTGCCCGTTTCTAGCGAAACACATGTGCAAAAAAAGGAGGAGGAATATAGAAAGAAAACACATGGAAGTACTTTTTTGAAGTGAACTGTGAAGGCTCGGCCTCGGTCTGGTAATTCATGTGTCTGTCTCGTCTTCCTCTGTGAATTTAGCTGCATATTCGCCTGTTTTAAAACCGTAGTATTGGTATCGCAGTGCTGTTACACTGAAGCTACTACATGTCAATAAGGGCATAACAAAGAAATGTGTATCATAAAGTATATGACTTCGTTGGATAAGTAGACGATCCCAGAAGTTATTGTTACATATTGTCTTGGTAATATATTAGGTAATATATTATTATTGATTAAGCTATAGGCCTACACGGTAGTTGTACAGCCTAATATTATTAGCAGTTATTTCTTATCATAGCCAGTGTAGGATTCGTCAGTATGGTACGTATCTACTTTTTAGTTGTTTTTTTTAACAGCCCAGTGAAGTCCATTATCTCAATGCAAAAGGTTAAATGACAACAAAAGACATGGGTTTATAAATGAATAAATTAATATAAATGAATATGAGGCCATTCCTCCTCAGAATCTTTGATCTTTGCTTGTGTATTTTTCATCACACCCCACAGGATTTCAGTTGGGTTTAAGTCACAGGCAACTGCAGAAGCTTCATTCTGTGGTCAGTGAACCATTTTTGTGTGGAGCTAAAGGTGTACTTTGGATCATTGTGTAACTAAAGGATCCAACTCCAAACCAGTCTTAGATTTCTGGCAGAGGTACCAAGGTTTTGGTCTAAAATCCCCTGGTATTTATAATGTCATATATTCTAACAAGATTTTATAGCCCTTAAAAAGGAGTCCCACAGTATCACAGATCCACCAGAATACTGCAGAATACTGCACAACTGTAAATGGATTGTTTTTGGCATGACCTTGACTCTTTACACCAAACCCACATTCTGATTCTTGGCTCCAGGCATGTTAATTTTTTAAAAATCTGATTATATCCAATCCAAGTGCCAGTGACAGTTAGAGAACACTGGGCACTGACGATTGACTTTCAGCATCAGCAGAGACATTCTGCTGATGAGCTTTATAAATAGTTTGTTTGGCATGGAGGTGGCCGCATATGAGTGGAGCCAGGTGTATATCAACTTTTATAGGTATTGCTTCCTGAATTGTGAACGTAAAGAAGTTCCTGTTTTGTTTGTGTCTTTTCTGATGTTCGTCATGTTAGATGGCTGAGGACCTTTGGCCTGCCTTTGACCTCATTTTTATATGTATACCCCAGTGAAACAGGAAGTCATGGAGGACCAATGAAAGACTTGGTTGTGCTTATGACCAGGGATTTAATTAATTAGATTTTGTTTGTGTGAATTTCTAGGGGTGTCTGTAATTGTCACATGTATTTTGAAGTAAGATTTGAAGTAGATTTCTGTAATTTGTCCAGTGTGAGATCAAGCTGATATTGACATTGTTAGCTATTTTGCACATCTTTTCAAGGGTGCCAATTGTGGAGGGCACTGTGCTGTGTTGCTTACTGCTGGTGCCTTCCAGGTTACATTTCTCTTTCCCTCTGCACCAATGAGCCCTGCAGGGGCACTGCAAGCACTCAGCACATTTTTATTTCACATCTGCGCTCTTCTTTAACAGCCCCGTCGCTGCAGAGTTTGGAGTCTGCTTGAAAAGTACAGCAATAACTACAAGTTCACTCACTCTACCACAATTTCTACCTAAAAGTCAGAGAGGTCATGAAAACAAAAAGTTTTCTGGGTTTTGTTTATTGCCACAGAAGAGATCCTGACCTGTGTCTTCCCAGGGCTCTCACAAGAGGGTTTCTATAAATACATTCAACTCCTCTGCAGGAGTGATGATTAGGCACAGAAGCCAATGTTTCGCTCTCCCTTTCACTCACAAGCTTGGCCACTTCCCCAGAATGCTGAGACGTGGGTATGAAATTCCAGCAGTATTGTTATCGTTGATTAAAAGGGGTGCTTAGGGGTCCTGAGAATCAGTCTCTTCTCAGGTCAGCATGACCCTTAAGGTTTTACTGGGGGATAAAAATGGAACGTCAGCACCTCCTTTGTAACTGTGATTCCTTCAAACCAGCCTGCCCTTCTTGTTAGACATTTCATAAGGGTGTAAAGTGGTCAGACGAAGAATTTGCCACTGGGTTGACATTAAGAGTCAACATTGTTAATATCCAACATATTAAAAGTTGAAAGGCTGTTAGTTTCCAATATATATATATATATATATATATATATATATATATATATATATATATTGTGTGTGTGTGTGTGTGTGTGTGTGTGTGTGTGTGTGTGTGTGCGCGTGCCAAAGGATGCTTGAACTTCTTGCAATCCAACAGCTCATTGTTTTGTTTGGGTTGGCATGTGGTACGTGAGAGTGTCGGTCAGACCACACTCAGTGGCAGCTTTGCATCATGGCTGACCTCGCTGACATCACAAAGGGCAAGCCAGTGGATGTGAAACAGGCAGATAATTGTCGTGCCGGTCACTCGCTCCACTTCCGCTTTTGTTTGGGGCACAAAATAAAAAAAAAGAGGAGAAAGGGAAAAAAGCAAAACAAAACATGGACTACAATAGCTAGCAAAAGGCCCGTCAAAGTCACAATGCACGTCTTGCTGGTGGTGACCCACCCTCGCAGAGGGTGAATAAACTCGTCCGTGGACGTCACTAGGAGAAAAGAGGTACAGCTATAAAAATCTGCAGGAAACAAGCAGGACTCCTCTGAAAGGAGAAGAGTGACACAGTTTGACATAATTTAACACATCATTGCCATATAAAATAAAAAAGACCTTTTCGAGCACCTTCTCGAGCCTTTGTTATTTATTCTTTGGTTTTATCTGCGACCATTACACAAGCGTGAATACACATAAATGGTGTTATTTTAGAAAAAAAAAAAAGACAAAGGTGCAAAGACAAGCTAGTGGAGAGGTTTTCTAGAATAGTGGAGAGGGTTTCTGTTACTTCGCATGGAAAAAAAAGCTTTTTCTATGAAGCAGCAGAAATTAGATGGCTTTAATTGCAAGAGACCTGATGACTGCCATGTGTAAAATTTTACTGAGCAGTCCATGCAGAGTCAGCAGGTACACTTTTCCTGACACATTTGGAATTGGACCAAAACCAAAACTCCTTATCCACTGTGTGTTAAAAGCGCATAATGCACCTTTTAGTAACTCAGTGGGTGCTCTAAAAATATTAACAGTCAAAAGGAAGCTTGGATGATGTTTTTTTTTTCAGTAGGCCAAAGAAAACAGTAACAGCCTATAAAAAAGGGAAAAGTGACCTACTTAAATGGAATTCCAAAGTCTCAGAGCAATGACTTTAACGAGTATAGGTCACTGTTTCAAAAGATTCCTTATTTTTTACATAACAAGTGCCATGAATGAAAGGGGGCAGCGTGACCAATGATGCTAACTTTCCTCTATTTCCCAACTTCCCAGCGATTTTCTGGCGTTTGCAAGGCATGTGTGTGGGTGGTGTGTGTATGTGTGTGCATATGTATACCAGAGAGCACTACATTAAAACTTACAGTTAATTTACAGAAGACCAGTATCTTCTGTTTCCAGTGCGTCTCTGACTTCTCTTGACGCTCATTCATTGGTGTGCAAGCTTACAACAGCATGCAAATTAGATGACTCAGCACACTCATGAGAGGAACTTAATTAACAGAAAGAAACATATTTTAATCTGTGAGAGAGAGATTTTGTCCGCTGCTTCCACCGACTCTAAGAAGCAATTATACAGCATTTCATACTTCGCACAAGTCAGCTTCATGACCTTGGCCATTCTTACTAGCCACCTTTTTAAAAAGGGTCTCCAAAACTCGTTGATACATCCAGACAAGCTCCAGACAGTTAACCTTTTGGAGCAGCTACTTCTAGGAGGAAAGCCCACTTTCCAGACCATGCAGCCATGATGGAAGCCAGGAACATTTCAGATAGAAAGCCACCAAAGTGGCCCACCTTCACACATGCACATGCATTTAAGCACAGCAGTCCGTGAGTCATTATTTATGCAGGTTTGCAATGCAGTGAAGGCAGAGATTCAAATTACAGATTAACAACATTCTGCTCCGGAGGACCGAAAAATTACTACTTTGGTTGTTCGCTGGAAAGACGTGTTTCTATCTATGTGCAGAGTAAGTGAGTAGCAAAGGTTTGTTTAGATTAAATGATGAATTTGTCTGAATTTATTAAAAATCTGTATAAGCCTAAACAAAATTATACAAGCAGAGTCAATTAATGGAAGCATTATAACACCCACTACAGTGGAACACCACTCGGAATACCACTGTTGACAAATAGAGATATCATGTGTACCTGGCATACCTGGCATGATATGTATGACACACACAATGCCTATTTTGAAACAGATTATGTTGCAAATATTTCTGCATATTGCGTGGTGCATCTGATTTTTTCCACCCTTTTCCCCTTTAAACTAAAATGTATAAGATTCCTGAAGTTATTTCATTTTAAATCACATGCCTTATTTTAGCAGTGTCAGGTTCATTTTAAAAGTCCACAGAAGAGCACCACCCATGTAATTGTGTATGCCAGTTCACTCAACTGAAAGATTTGTAAGGTTCAGTAAGTTTTTGACTGCGAACCACCACTTGACTGTACTTAAATGGACACTTAAATGGAGATTTAAAGCTTAAATGCATCTTAGAGTTTAAATGGAAATTGCTCTTGTACCCCAGTAGGGGGCACTCCGCACTTTATATCAACCTGCCAAAAGCTCCATCTAGAGCCTTGTCAGGGGAGCCTGGTGCACAGCACCCTTTTGGAAACAGCATGACAGACAAGGGCAGGGGAGGTGAAAGAGAAAAAAGCCTCTGTTTCCCACAAGCCACTGTTTCTCCTTGGTAAGTCCACTGGCATTTGTTTAGCTATGTCTCTCACAGTCAGCCCATCTGATTCCACCTGAGTCAAACAGCCTAATCTTATAATGCTTCTGAAGCTCCAGCCATTACTATCGATGTAGGGAAACGGCTCTGGTGCAAAATGCTACACAGCCATTTGGCTGCTACATGCAGATATGGAGGTGGAATGAACTGCAATATGGCAGCTCTTCAGTTTCATGACTGTGAACAGGTCTCTTAATTTGTGGTGTAATTGGAATAGGCCATTTGAAATTTGTGATTACATAACACTATCTGCCGTACCCCTTGCAGCCAAACATTATTTCTGATGCATGCTTGAACTAGTCTAGGACTATTACAAAAATTTGGCATGGGATAAGCGTAGTTTGAATGTGCTTTCTACTAGTCTTAGACTTAATGTGTCAGGGGAGGTTTTGTTTATTACAGACATTTGTCATAGAAATAGTCTTGCTACTCAGCACTATCTGGTATTTTGTTGTATATTTACAGCAAACAGTATTTTGGGGCTGCAACTGGGAAGAAACATGTCTGTGCACTTACATCAGCTTGAGCTTACCATAATTCTCTCTCCATTGCAAAATGATGACAATGCTGACATGAAGCATTAGGTTGATTGGATATTCTAATTTGTCCTGTGTGTGTGTGTGTGTGTGTGTGTGTGTGTGTGTGTGGGCGGGCATGTGTATGCCCAGTGATGGTTGGTGCTCTGTCCTGGTCTTAACCTCCTCCCCATCCCCTACACCTAGTGCCATCCCCCAGGGGGCTGTGGTTTCTGATAGAGAGTATGTTGGACACAAATTGGCTGCCACTTCTCATTGGTGTATGAGTGTTTGTAAAAGCTCATAACTGTCTGTAACACAGTTAGTTGAGTCTGAGAAAGATGCTATAATAATAATAACATCCCAGATTCACCTACTTAACATGAGACTAATCCAACTCATGACTTATATTTCTCCACCAAATTGTAACTTTCGCTTTCGACCATGACCGCGCAGAGAACAGCAGACAGAAAACGTGGTACAGACCCATTTAACACGCATCTGTGGTAGGTTATGAAGTACAGCGGCCATTCCTTGCTCAGTTACATGGAAGATGGGGAGGGTTTCACTCCATCCTTTCTGTCTCCCTCTTGAACATAGTGGCATCTCAGCAGCATACCGTAGACGAGACGGAGGTGTCCTCTGCCACCAAGCTGCCTTGTTGACGTTGGCACGGGTGGCTTGTAACTGATCCCCAGCCCCAGAGGAAAGTCCAATATTTGAACTTTGCACTCCTGTTTCTGCTACAGGCCTTGAAAAAATGTCCCGCTTTGTTGAAGAGATGACAACCAGACTGAGAAAATAACCGTGGCAGGGTCTGGAGCAGCAGGGCCCGGACTTCGTTGTTCAGTGTGAATGGGTGGGCAAATTCCCATAAAGCACGTGTTGAAACAGGCTCAATCACACAATATCTTCACCAGCCCTCTGGAGGCTGAATCTGAAGGATATTTTAGATGTCGTGTGGAATTTTGAGACAGAATATGGGTGACTTAGAATGCAACATCTATTTTTAAAAATCTTTAAATTGTTAGATATTGCATTGGAAGGCATATTTTACACTTCATTAAATTTTATGTTAATTGAGATTTAGATCTTGTTAATGATTTGACTTGTCTTCCTACACAGTTATATTCATTTATTGCTCACTGCAAATGCTTCTTGGTCCCTGCTGCTTAGAATGAGAATCAGTTTTATTTGCCCAGTATGTTATATGTATGAGGAATTTGACTTGGTGAGTGCACATGTAACATGCCAAACAGCCTTACACACTGGACTATGTCTAGATATACAATGAGTATACAGAATAGAGTCAAGTAAAATAAGAAAAATTTCAAAATAGAGGTATAGTAGAACAGAGTATTACTGTGTGAAATGTCCTTTTGTATGTAGATATTAATCTAGATGGAATGGTATTGATTCATTTGAGTAGTGCAAAGCAGTGGCAAATTACATTATATTTACATATATTACAGTGGCAAATTGTATTACATTTACATAAATTACAAAATAATCTCTAGTTTCGATTTTGCATTAGTTTTCCCCATTCCTCTGAGGTGGAGGAACCAAATTAAACGGTTATGGAGGATGTGAGTTGAACTTGGTGATTGCAGAACTAGGTCATTAGAGCCTGTGGCAGGCTTCAAATACCTTAGCAAGAACATCCTCTGCTGTACTTTAGATGATCCCCACACACCTCAGGTGCCTGCATATTGTGATGCCCAGTAACTTGAATGACTCTAGAGTCAAAACCACAGAGTCAAAACCACACATTCAGAACCACAGAGCGTTTGATGTTGAGGGGGCACTCCATCTAAAGTCTACAGTCATCTCAACAGTCTTTAGGCATTTAAACATTGGGTGTTTGGAATTTGTTTGGAACTGCATGAGGACTCCAGCTGTTTGACTTCCTTTCTGTAGATAGACTCGTGACCATTGGTTATGAGGCCAACCACTTTAAAATCTTTACAGGCCTTTGGCCAGTTGTTGGTATAAAGACTAAACAGAAGGCGAGAGCACACAGCCTTGAGGTACACCAGTACTGAAGGTTGTGGGGTCTGATTTGTTTTCCCAGCCACACCTGCTGTCCCCTGTTTGTCAGGAAATCTATGACAGATGGAATCTGGCACAGACAGCTGGGTGAGTTTAAATTGCAGTAGTTTAAATTGCAGTAGTGGGACAACATTGTATATGTACCTGGAGTGCTGTCATAGTTTTGCATGAAGTGCAGGGTCAGGGTTGTGTCATCAACAGATCTGTATGGCAACTGCAGGGGATCCAGCAAAGGCTCTGAAATAGCTCTCACAAAGGCTAGGACAAGTTGCTCAAAGACCTTTATGACTACAGAAGTCAGAGCCTGTAGTCCTTTAAACCTGTAATCTTAATCTTTTTTAAAGACTGAGTAGATTATTGAGGGTTTGAAGATACTGCGGACAGACCAGAGGTTCATTGATTTGTTGAACAGGTCTGTGAAGACTGGTAGCTACTGGCATAGCTGAGAGTGGGGTTGGGGGTAGGAACCCTGCTTCTCCTGTAATATTTTATGATAGTTCTAACTGTTTAATGATGGGGGCATTACAACAAACACATACAGTGCAGCTCATACTGTACAAAAACACACATACAGTGCAGCTGATACTGTACTGTTTTTTCTGCTGTAATTTTGCTATAATGATGTTCATAAAAGTTCAAAGCCACAAACATTCCTTAGTTTGCATAAACACATTTTATTGGCTAACAACTGCCATGTTGAGAAACAGGATTAACCAATCAGGACCATGATTTCTGTTCAAAAGATACAGCTAGCTGTGCTAGTAATGGAAGTTTGGTCACATAAAAATCAGTTCAGTTCCAATAAAGAAGCAATGGAAACAATGGAACTGCCATTAAGAGAATTTTATTTCCTAAGCCTATTAACTGGAAACGTGATACTTAAGTATGTCCACGCCTTCCTCAGGTGGTGTGTTTGGTTAATAGTAGCCATACAACCTGGGGGTTACTGTAATTATGTTGTCTGTATTTAAGCCTGTTTTAGTTTGTATGACCAGTTTCGGTCATTATTGTTTTGGCTCGTTTGTTCACATTAGTGCACTTTTATGTTCGGTTTCGTTCATGTCATTAAATACCTCAGTTGGAGACTTGCATTTGCTTCTCTCTTTCTTTTATTAGCCATGTTCTATGGCAGAATTACCATCCACTTTTGGAAGCAGCAGTCTCCCATTTGTTTTGTTTTCCCATTTTCTGTGTGTGCCCGTGTTTGTCTTCTCTCTCTCTCTCTCTCTCTTTCTCTCTCTCTCTTTCTCTCTCTCTCTCTCTCGCTCTCTCTCTCGCTGTTTCGCTGTTGTTCTGTCTCTATGTATCTCTCGTTTCAGTGGACTCGGCAACCAAGTAAGATGACAGTGCAGTCTTCCCAAAGACTCCCTACTGGGTTGGTGTTCTGCTGAGTGATTTTGGACCAGGCCCTGAGGTGTAGCAGAAGGGGTGGCACCACTTTTGGACAAAACGTGTTGTGGTTTTGCGACGTTGGTGGTTATTGTGATAACTGCTCTGTGTTTACTCATCATGTTTCTATGTGATGTGTAAGAACTATGTTGTGCTGGTGTTGAGTTGATAACTGTGCTGTTTTCTGTCACGTGTTAAACATAGTGTTTTTCTGTGAGTTGTATTAGGTTATGTGATCTTTGTATGTATGCAAGATGGTGTCTATGGGAATTGCTTAGTTGTGTTGTCATTAAGTGATATGTCATAGCCATGTCTGTGTTGGTAGTGTTAATTGAGTAGTAATAGCTGTTTGGTTGTAAGTGTTTGGTGATGTGATTTGATTTGGTTTTTGTTTCTGGTGTAGCTGAGTCCTGGAGCTGACTGAGACAGACGAGCCAATGCCTGAGCCATACCCCTACACTGCAGTGGTATAATTGGGGAGGGGTTCCTCCTGAATTACTCAGCAGGGGGGGGGGGGGGGGGCAGGGGGGTTGTAGGTGATCCCTAGGTCCTGTGGGTTAGGGGCTGACTGTTTCTTGCTGGATTGTAGTGTGGGCATGCCACTCAGTCCAGCGGGGTTCCCAGGGAACAGATAACCTAGTATGTGTGTTTTTTGGCACAGGACATGGGAGTTGCTATTGACAACAGGTTTCAATTGACGTAACTAGCATTTGTGGGCAGGGTAGGTTGAAACACCTACCCTGGCAGCTGTGTAGGGTTAGCATTCTGGTCCCGCTCAGCCAGAGGGGCTTCGTCTGACAGAGCCACATTGGAAGGAGGCCTCATCCAACAGAAAGGGTCCTGTCAACATATGGAAAGGACCAGCTTCATACCCATTAGCTGCCATGTATGGGGTAGTCTAAAGTAGGCAGGGGTCTGGAAGGAAACGCAGGATCACCACGCCCAGGATTGGAGAGGCAGGGTGTCATCTATCCTTTGGGTGGCCCCAGGTTCAAGTGGACACCGTGCCTGTTTCCCTGCTTCACTCCCTGCCTTTATATAGTACAAAATGTACTATAGAGGAATAGACACAGTGAAGAATCACTGAGGCATTTTAGTTCAGACCATGCTAGACTCTGCTTTTACCAAGCCTTTACCAGGCATTTAATAATTTTTCTGGAGTGCTTCTAATATGAATGAACTAGTATCAAATCCTGAAGATGCATTCATGATGACACAAAATCCATATTGTTCAAACCTTTCTGAAATACCCATGTTCTTCCCAGATTCCCTCTTTTCGTTCATCTTTAAAACAGGCCAAGATCAAAGCCCAGTACTAATCTCTGGAGACAGCAAGCACCAGAAATGTTGACACATTCACAGTTTGGTATATTATTGATATGTTCTAGTTGGGTTTTTGTTTGTTTCTTACTTTTTCAAGAGTGCCAACATAGTATTTGAAATATTAAGTAATTGTTGCTGAAGGACAAAACAATTTAAAACACAATTCATGACTTTACTTCTCACTCTGTTATTACCATGCCTTTCCATTGTTACCAACTATAGGTCTGGATGTGATCAAAACTATAAAAGCAGTTTTAGACAGGGTTGGGCTCTTGAATTTGGCCTGTAACATATTTCTAGTTGGTTAGAAATCAGTTTCTAACTCAAGCTTCTCCAAATAAAAAAAAAAGGCAATAATGTATCACTATCTTTAAATGCAGGTTAGACAAGGTTAGTTCAAGGCTTGCAATGACCATCAAATCTTCTTGCTGGTAATAAAGTTGTAGTCTTAAACCAAAATATGTTTTTACTTAGTCACTAAGTAAAGTGATCTAAAATAACCTATTTTGTTGTAATACAAATATATTAATCCTCCCACCTTGCACAAATCAAACACCACTCGCACCATTTGTTAGACTGCCAGCAATGAACATCTGGAGTCATATTTATTCTTAGGGCAAGTAAGTAAACTTTGAACATGCTGGCATTACTGTTTTTAGTGTGTCTTTTTGGGGTCAATCATCAGGGCAAATTGTCAGAGTTAAGCATTTTTGGTTTATTGTTTCAGCCAGTCTCTATATTTGAGTCTATAGGATTGTCACAACTCTGCTGTGAATGGACCAAATGACCTGTGTTACCCAGGCAACATCCATTAAATGTTACACCTGTGAAATAGGAGAAATGATTTAATCATAGCTCTGAGCCACCAAGATGTCATTCCCACTACCAAGTCACTGTTTGGCTGATATGAGCAGCCAACATCTCAACAGTGTACGCCTTGAAACGTAATCCTAATCCTAGGTGAAGAAATTAGAGAATATGACAGGGATGCCTGCCAGGCTTGGGGACTATTGAAGTGCTTTATTTTAGGTCTTGCCAAAATAAATTCCCTCCACAAGCAGCATGGCCCAAGATTGGAAAGGTTTGGAGTGGCAAAGTAAACAGCTCCCATAACCTAAATGTGTTTTGTCTTGCTGCACCCTCCCTAACTATGTACAACTACCCAGACTGTAGTTGTAGCAATGTGTGCACACTTGGGAAAAATTGGTTTCTGAATGATTGAGAATGATTGAATTTGTTGTCACAAATGTCTTCAGAAATAACTAAAATAAGCAAAACAATTGTGGCCCTTTCAGGTTTTTTGCTTTGATTTACTACATATAAAAGGAGAAAATATCAGGACTATTAGTGTCCAATCACTACTTCTTAGTTCCAGTATCAAGAAGATGCTTAAAAACCATCAACTAACTTTCAAATCTCTTTGTTTGTTTTCAAAGAAAAATGAAATAAATATGGCAGTTGCAGCAGCTCAGGGTAACTACAAATTTGAAAATGCCTATACAAGAACGAGCTCCAAGCGACTACACCAGGGCTTGTTCAGCCAACATCTCTCTAATCTTTTAGCTCAACTGCTATCTTATAAAACATCTTTTTGTTTTCTTTACAGGAGCAAGCCATGTAGTTCCACAGCAATTGCAGTAAATCAGGGCAGTTCCCTAGTCTCTATGGATTAGAGAAATGGTCTCCATGAGAACTGGCATTTTATTTGCCTCTGTGGTTTGTCCAATTAAACATTGCTGAACTCTACGAAAAGGCGAGATCGAAAAAAAAAAAGTTGAAAGCTGGCTGTTCCCCCCCCCCCCCACAGGAAAAGCTTTTGATTGCTTCTAAGTATTAAGGGGTGTCATTAGGAAGACAGCTAAAGGTGGTGTCATTTTTGGAGACAGCTAAATGAGCTCAAAAAAGACATGAAAAGATCCTCAAAACCCTTTATTTTACCAACGAATTACCAAAGTTATCAAATGGTTTGCAAAGAAAAAATGCAAAAGCTTTCATCACTCCCATCTGCTGTTAGAACAACTGTAGCTCAAATGTGGTGCAGCACTCTTTCATTTACAGAAAAATGACCTAGGGTTCGAGTAAGGCAATGCATAAATCTAACAAATAAATAACTAAAAAGAAATTCAACCCAATATGGACAAACCTGTTTGTCTGACCAGTCAGGGACACTACTTGCCTGACTACAGGAAATCCAATTAAAAGAAAATGACTAACCTTTATTTGGCTCCACTTTTCTCAAAATGAAAGGAGTGATCTCAGTTTAGCAGTCCTTTTCAGAAAACATACAGAAATCAAAGCTTCCAGATAATTGAGATTGAACAAAAATTATTTTAGTTCAAAGTCTTTTTTAATCCTTTTAAGTCCTTTAATTCGAAGTCTATTGACTTTTAGTTAAACAGAGAGATTAATGCTCAAAGAAACTTACCAAAATTCACAATGTTCTACACCCGGCCTCTCTGAGGTTTTATTGTGTCTTTTCTAAGAACCTTTTATATCTTGTACATTAGGAGATTCATGTTCTGTTTTCTTTAACCCCAGACTCAATAGCAATAGCGCAGTTTTTTGCAGCTGACCAGGCCCAACTCTATTAGCTTTCTGATTTTTCAGTCAGACAACATTGCCACATTTAAACATTTTGTTCAGCTGTTTATCTTTCATTTGGACTCGAGCAGTTTATATTGAAAAAGTACAATATTACCCCAGATGTCTTTTGAGGAGGAACAGTTTTTAAAAAATCAAATTTTCCTCAGTCTCCAAGTCTGGGGCTGAGCCTTGCTCAAGTATAATTTAATAGACTGCAGAGCGCATATTTTTTTCCATGGCTAAAGCTGTTTGTCAAAGTCAATGCAAAGATGCATTTTTTTTTCTATTAAGAAGGGTAAAAAAAGAGATCAATTTGGGGTTTAAGTGCTTTGTGACAGTGAAAAACAAAGACACCAGCTGCCAGAGCTTCTCTGACACGTTCTCCCAGAGGAAAGGAAGAATATGAATAAACAGTGGAACATAGGTTTCTGAAGAAGACACAGCTCATGTTTAGGGGTTGTGTTTCTCTAAGATTTGGGAGAAGGGTGAAAAAAATTGTAATGGATTCTTATTCCCCTCTTAGTTCCCCTGTCAAAAACTACACACTTTGGAGGGCTACAGATAAGTTGTTGTTTTTTTTTTCTCCAGCAACACAAAATGTTTTTATACAATTTTCATACCTTGCAATGCTCACGTCAATTACAGTGCCAACCATATTGGATTATTTGAGTCTGTGCAGATTAATGCTGTAGTGTCAAAAGAGTTCATCTGTGGGTGGGGTGAGAAAGGGATAAGAGGAATTGTCAGATGTGTGTGGGCACACAAACGAGAATGTGGGTTGCTGTGTGTTCTGTAAATACTGGATCGGCACTGAAAAAGGGGCAGCGTGTGTACACAGGAAAGTCCTTCCAGTAAGAGGGAGTGCAAAGAATGTCTTTAAAAATCACTGACATCTAAACACACACAGAGGGGGAGAGAGAGAGAGAGAGAGAGAGAGAGAGAGAGAGAGAGAGAGAGAGAAAGAAAGAGATAGACAGACACAGAGCAAGAAAGACATAGGGCAGGGACAGTGAGAGCGTGAGAGAGAGAACCTGAGACAGACAGGGTAAGATAAAGTCGAGAGCATAGAGCATCCATCGCCAGCTGGTGTGAACCAACCCGACTTATCTCTTCGCAGATCACTCAGCACTCAAAACACAAACGGAGGAGAAAATGGAATCCTGTTGCTTCTGAGCAGAGGTCTCTGAACACGGTGTGAAGGATCTGTTAGGTCATCCTCAAGGGAATCCTGAAGTGTCATGGCACATAGAAATAAACATAGGAAGACCCTAACTCTCACCTAAATTAGAACTCTCAGATCTACGCTACCTCACGTGGTCTCGGTCTGGTGAATTAGACCATTTTGCCACCTCAAATGGTCTCCTTCACAATTTCTCTTAAAATAGTTGGATTCTTTCTGACAGAAATATTAGGAATAAATGAATAATACGAATAAATAAGCTTATTACAGTTCCTTACAATCAGTGCAGTAAAATATGTGAGCATATGGGAGTGTCCAGAATAGCACCTGTGGCTAGTCAGCTCTCCAAAGCATTCAAATGGCTTTTATCACTTACGTCCTTCTGTATCTTCACCGTTTGTATTGGTTTGGGACTTTGTCAGGGAAAATGAGGCACTCTCTCTGCATGCAAACGTGTGGGTTGCCTCTTCCATATGGCCAGAGAATGCATCATGGCACTCCCTCCAGACAGCAAGACTCCCACTATGCATCACCTCCTCTATGTGGCCCAAGCACACATAACAACACTCCTACTGCAAAACGCGTGAGACCCCTCTTCCACGTGGAAGAGCACGTACCAGAATCCTCTCCAGAAAACATGCCGACCACAACCGCCTCTACGCACGTGCACGAGCCACCACTGAGGCCAGCTCCGATGCTTGCTAACACGCCCACCCGAGTAAAGCTAATCACTCTAACGGTGCTAATGTGAGCAACAGAGGGAGAATTTTGCATGTAGGCTTTTAGAGAATTTAGAGATTTGTGCCTCCTAAGAGTAAAAGCCCTGAGTAACACTGGAGTCATTTGGAAGAGCCAAAAACGGGTAGTGAGTAACAGGTAGTGACTCAGGGTTAACACAGCTGTCAGTCATCAGGAAAACTTCAAACCACCCGGTAGCTGTTTGGCTCCTTACTCAAATATATGGCACGTCACTCAAAGTGCTCGAAGTCCCTGCCAATTTGGCAACAGCAGGCGGATGCCAAGCTGCAACCCGTGACCTGAAATGACAGGTCTATTAATGTTTAAGATGAACAAAAACAGTGTTGACTATGTTTTATCATGCACAAGGGTTTTTAAAGAGCAGAGGCTCCTGGACCACACGCAAGATCGTGTCATTTGTGCAAAAAGCTAACAAGCTCCTAATGGTGCTTTTATGAATTTCAGCGGAAGGCCATGGGGTCCTCCGTTTGCCGTCCACAGCAGATGCACGTGTCAGCACATAAACCCGGTTCATTAATTTTGCTGAGCCTCTTCGGGAGTATGGTGTATGATGAGAGAAAGGCCTTCTCAATCATGCAGCTAACAAGTCATGAACTCTGGAATCCCACAGGGATGATTAATTCTGTCCAGTCTCTTTCAAGTGCTGCAGACGGTGGTGTCTTTTTCTGGAACCGAATGAGCATAAAAGTGATACAAAATGTGATTGGGAACAGAATTTATGAAAACAGAGACCCCCTGGCCCTTTGGTCGACTTTCGGCAATTTGATAAGGCATTCTTTCGGAAAAACGGCCGCGACTGTTGCGGCATTTACCGTGTTGACAGCCTGGCCCTGCGGAGCGCAACACAGGAATAGCAGCGACTCCATGCCACCTGACTTTCCAGTTGACATCTCTGGCACAGAGATGAGGATTGTGGTCCAATTTATCTTTCTTGAGAGGGTTACAGCTGTCTAAACAGCTCACCACTTCAAAGTGCACATGCACGGCGCCAATATACGTGCTCTCTCGTGCAGAACTGTGTTAGGGTAGCACAGCTCAAGCGGCCCAAGAGCCACCCCCCCCCCCCACACACACACAGGGTTATAAAGGAGTTATGAAGGGTTATTAGGGGTTTGAGAAAGTCCTGACACTCAGGCTTGGCTTTCTCAAATGGCTCAAACCAAAATATGTTATCATTGGAATGTGTGTCAATATGTATCAATGGAAAATGTATTTTTCAAAATTTCAAAACAGCATCAGCAGCACAAACCTGCATCGGGATTCTAAAAATCCTTTCTATGTGAGTGGAGAATACCAGAAGAGCTTTCAGACCATTCAAAATCAGTGACATTTATTTACTTTGGGCTATGAGATACAACCACAAAGACGCTGTGCAAAGAAAGCAAGATTAGGTACTTTTAGAAAAGGAAACAAGCACGGAGCGCACATATATAGAGATATCTCAAAGTTTCTGCAGGAGACAGACCTTAACAGAGAAACAGACACTAATACTGGTAAATGTAAGCTCATTAAAAATAAAAAAGCTAAAGCATTTAACTTCAAAATAAATCATATTCTGACCCCCCCCCCCCCGCCTGCCCCCCAAATATTTTCTGACTTAATAAAAATGCAAATATTTGAAAAGAGAATATAAAAATATGTAGCTGTTAGAGTTGCTATTAAAGGTGAGACACAAGAGACCCAGATGAAGAGAAGAGGGTTATGTCTGATTGAAGCACACCAGCTTATTGAAGCTGACTGAAGCACAACCTGATTGAGCTTAGCCTCCAGAACAGCATCAGGTCTGTCTGTGGCCTGATTACCAAGATGTCCCTTCAGTTTTTAAATCTTTGCTAAGTGTCACTGACAGTAACAACAATATATGAGTTTATTTATTTTAAGGGCATGAGCTTCACTTAAAGTGAAATGAGAGTATATATGAAATACAAAGACCTTGGTTTGACCATGTGCATCTAGAATATTAGATAAAAACCTTCTGATAAAAATCTTTTTTTTTCTTGATAGCTTATTCATGAAATATGAAGCATTTTTTCACCCCCTCTCAACCCACACATAAATGTGTATTTCTGTTTGAGTAAAATATGTAAAAGATTGCATATGGGTAAAATACATTAGCACACAGAATCGGTGTAACCCCAGCGCGAATCAAGCGCCTGCTGCATTTGTCAAACAGTCCGAGAAGCAGACCCAGACGAAGCATGTGAGGGAAAAAAACTAAACTAAACTAAAACAAAAACTCTTCCGTCAATGACCCCTACTTGAACCAGGTGGTCGTGGAGCAGACAGAGCCCAGTGGAGACAATGCTGCCAAAAAAAAGAATAGAAAAGGAAAGAACGATGGAAAGAGATGCAGGAACGGGCCGCTTGTTTAGCTGGTCTTGTCGCTGTCACTCGTCATCGGTGTGGCTGCCTTCGGACTGCTCCTGTGAAAACACCGTAATGGAGGGGGTGAGACGGGGTATCAGGAGCTTTTACTGGTCCCCGCCAACCCCCACCCGCTCAGACCGAGACTTGACGGGTGACCCGAGGAGATTCGTTACACTACACGCAAGAGCTGGTGACCCTGGTGCTATGCGAAGCCTGACACTGTGACTAACGCTCACCCTGCTGGGTAAGGAGTGTAGGAGAACAAGGTGTTGGTGGACTGTGGAATTGCAGACAGGAGAGACTTACGTTTTCCTCGTTAACTGCAGCAGAGGGGATAGACGAGAGAAAAGTAAGAAAAGGGAGATGGAAGAGCTTATAACCAACCAATTGGATCCTTATGCTAATCAGAACCTAGTTCCAAAACCTAACGACCTAAGGAACAACATAATCCATGAAAGGCAATTCACGATCCAGCTTAAGTTTAAAAAAAAACAAACAAACAAACAACAACGTTTAATATTGTAGGGTATAGACAAAATATTAAACATGACTATGCCATCATCCCATGACTTGGTGATATGTAACTGTAAATAGCAAGCATTTCCCCACTAAAAATATAAAAACATTAGATGATTGGATGTTAACCCCTTATATTATCTTTTTTATTTATTCCTTTAAAACTGTTTCTTCTCTTTATACTTTTAATGTTTGCTTCGCTTTTTAATTATATAGCATTTTTGCCATTACATGACATTGATTTCTATTCAAACAGAATCTAGTACTGAATTGGGGAATTGTAATTTTTGTGGGTTGTTTTTTTTTTTTTTTTTGCTGTTGTTGTTTTTAGGCCTCGTTTGCATATTTCAATTTGAATCACTTATAACCCAAGCGGGTGTGTACGTGTGCACGAGACACAGCCGCTGCAGCAGGACTGCTGGACCTACGTTCTCCTCAGGTTCCTCGTCGCTGTCGTCGTCGCTGACCACGGGCTTGGCCTTTGCGCGGCTCGGCCGCTTCCTGCTCTTGTCCTGGCCGCGCTCCTCACGCCTGCCTAGCCTGATCCTCACCTTTACTGACTTGGCTGGAATGGGAGCACAGAGGAACACGGATCACGCAAAGATCCAGCCGAGAACATGGCATAATATTCCACAAAACAGTAATAATGGTAGAGGGACTGGCATAAGCATGTCGGGAGGGCTGATCAAGGCAGAGCGAGTGGTATAATGTTGGTATAAGCTTCATGATCACAGAGAGACCAGTATATTACAACTTATACCAGGTATTTTTACAACTCATAACAGATTGGATCATGCAGCATTACAATGATCTAAAACACAGGGTAAATCAACAGCACTGGCACAAAAATAACACGAAAATGTGGCACTTCCAGAAAAATGACAATCTCATACAATCATTTGTAGCTAACATGAAAGCCTTAGACTGCGGTGAGGGAAGGAGCACGTGTGGAGATGCGTGGCGAGATGCTGTAAAAGAAGTGAAGGCCTTCCACATTTAGCGCTTATGTAACCCCATGAAACGTCTCTGTACAATTAAGAAAGGTTCCTCTCGAGCTTCTTCAGTCAGCCGTCAGCGTTTGTGTGTTTGACCGAGCTTGAGAAGCACTTCAGCGAACTTTTAAAACATCAGGCCTTGTGCAAGAACTGCTCTTCTGAACGGATTCGTTCACAGAGAATCCATCTTGCCAAATTCACCCATTTTCCCATACACAGACCTTTCTCTCAGGCATGAATGGATGAGTGCTGCAGTCCTGTGCGGTCTTTGAGGTGTTCCTCACAGAAGAAAATGTCTAGACTAAAAACTGTACTTATGCGATTTGCTCAAAGAAATGTGAGTTTGAGTCATACTGTGATTATACTGTTCAACAGCAGCATTTCCCTCTGCTACACTGCAAAAGAGATCATAAGTGAAAACATTTTAAATCTTGTGTAAATATCTATAAATTCTCATTTTGAGACTAGTAAGAAAACTACACGATTGCTGAACCTATTTCTAGATGATTGTTGTAAGTAATTTTATTAAGTAAAGTTATCTCACAATACTGATAGATAGTTTATCTATTATCAAGATAAATGCTTAAAATAAGAAAATGTATCTGCCAATATAGTGAGATCATTCAAATTAATAAAATGAATCATTTTATTTTCACATCGTGCAAACTGGGATCCCTGACCTGCAGCCTATCTACAGCAACCATGGCCTCTTCTCTCTACTGGTGTCAGGGAAGCAAATCCACTCTCTGAAGGCCAACACGGAGAGAAAGAGAGGAAGCTTTTTCTCACACGCCTATTTGGACAACTAGGACCCTTGCACACACAGACAGGACAACAACTAGGGACGGTTACACACATACACACACAGACACACAGCATTCCGATCACTGGACATCCTTCACTACAATATTTCTTCATATTGTAATAGGTCATAATGCTGCCTGAAGGTGCAACATCACCTGAGACGTCTCTCATCCTTCTTCCCCTTCACCCCTTCACCTTGCGTTGGGTAGAGCGTTTTCTGATCTAATTTTAAATGATATTGTTTCCATGTCTGTGACAGTATTGTTAATTTGCACACAGCAACCTTTTCCACCACTAACGCTGCCATAGTGATATGTTTTTATTTACTGATTTTTGCAAGCAGGAAGGCTGCTCTCTTTTCCCTTGGATGGAATTTCTATCGATAACACATACGGCACTTTGGGTTGTGGAATATGCTAATTCACAGGTCTAATGAATGCGTGCTCATTTTATGCAGGTCGGTCGTAACATTTCAGTGACTTTATGTGCATGTCCTTAAATATGACAAAGATACATGATCTGAATGACAAAAGTCATTCAAGATAAGAATGCGAAAATGCATGCGGACCATTAATCTTTTCTTGCACTACACAGGTGTGGGTTAACCTGCAAAATGTTCTGTGTTTTTTCTGTCTTTTAAAATGTGAGTCGAGTATGCGTGAAGGGCACGTCCAGCTGTGCAGCATTTTGCATCGCTGGGGGTGAGTTATTCATTGCACATGCAGTAATGCATGTGGTCAGTTTGTTAAGGTACGAACACAAAAAGATGACATCACATCTTACATTCGGTCTCCGATTCTTCGTCTTCGTCGTCGTCCTCGTCGTTGCTGTCGTCCTCACTCTCTTCTTTAGCGATCTTCTGCCTGGCGCTTTTGAAGACAGACTGCAGCACGATGGAGTCCTCGTAGATCTGAGGGGAGAACGCACAACTGCTGCTCTCACCGCATAGGCAAATGAAACGGCTTTACGTTCAAACATGGCCCATGTTAGTTTTTCCATTGAAATGAGTCTCATAACTAAAAAGAATATACGGTTGATGAGTTATACCCAATTTTTTTTTTAAATGTGATTTTTATTTTTTTTTTGTATATATAAGGCTGAAGAAAAGAGACAAATGTTTAGAGTGGACATCAAGAATTAGTCCACTGTCAAGAACTGAAGAATCTGGAAACAGAATAACTATCGAGCGTTCAGTAAAACAATTTGGCATCAATCGGCTTAACCAAGATGATCTGACATTTTTATATAGCGCTAGAAAATATTTTTAAAAGAGAAATTGTCAAAGTTAGCGCTGAAAAAAATAATGCAGAGGATGATACTAATTGAGTCGAAGATTACAACGAGTGACACTGCATGTTAACAGCATACATATGTTGTTGACATATGCGTGTCAACTATTTTTAAAAATGAAGCAAAGTGTGCTGAAAAAGAACATTAAGATGTGTAATCTCATATATTAAATTCTGAAACCAACTGTCTCATATATTGTTGAAAAGCACGTTTTAACTTATTTTATATGACTAATTTAAAAAACACTGACTTTGAGATGCATGCTTTAAGTTGGATGCATATGCAGTTCTCAGTATATATTGTTATAATGTATATAATGTGTTCTCAGTATATATTGTTTAAGAAGTGCTCTGTGTCCATGAGAAGGCTAAATGTAATTGATATACAGCATATTGTTTGTGAGGAATGTGAGGAATATTGTTTGTGGGGAATGTGGAGAATACTGTTTTCCCTTTACAGATGTTCCTATTTCAGTGTAGATACAATGATGGAATCAATTATAGAGGATTTTGGCTCATAATCTCACTCTTTCTGGCAAAGCACTTGAGGACATTTTTTTATCAGACTTGAATGAGTCAGAGTTCTCATAAAAACACAGTGAAAAAGAAGAGAAAAACAACGATAGTGAGGGAACAGGTAAGAACAAAGCTTGACAATTGTTTTTAAAACTCATGTCTGTCCAAAAGGTTTAGACTCTGCAACATCTCAGCAGCAACACTGGCGCTGTCTGCATATGCTGGGGAAAAAATATGTGCTGGTTTATAATTTGACATTCATAATAAGCATTTCAAGTAACTCAAAATCATTTCGTAGTTATGCTCTCCGTGTATGTCCGGTTACGATAATGGCAGTGTGCACAACATGTGTTCACTCACTCACCTGGGAACCTTCCAGATTGTAGGTTTGAGCGTTGTGACAAAGGAGCATAACGTCCTTCTCCAAATCGCCCAGGCTCCTGTACTTATGGTTACGCACTCTCTCCTGCGAGCACACAACAGCACATGTGACTCCCACAAAGTGCTCCCCCGGTTGGAGCTCCCGCTGGGACGGGCGGCTCCAGCTCTCAGAGAGAGCAGCAGCTGACAATGGAGCTTCAGTCCAAACTGAAAATGAAGTCGGCTCAGTAACGTAAGAAATCTGTGTTTTCGAATGTCCTGTTGGGCACTGAAAAGCCAATTCTTCATGCCTGGCTAATCCTGTTATTATCTGCCCTGAGTAATGAATGTACCACTCATAGCATTATCAAGCAATAATGTGTGATGACAGTGAGTTATCTGCGTCCCCTTCTCCATCCGACTTTGTGAAATATTATTGCTTATGGTTACGTGCTTGCGCTATCTGAGAAGGATGCATTTAATGCATGGCTTGGGCTTTTACCTTGATCTTCTTGAAGTCCACGGGCTTCCTTATCAGCTCATAGTACTCAGGGAGCTCTTTCCTAGAGGGCAGTTGCACAAAGACCTCACTAAGCTGGCGGCTAGACCTGTAATAGCACACAAAGAACAAGATTTCAAATAAAAACCCTTTTTAAAAATAAAAAAAATCTCCTGTACAATAGGTCTGACAGGATTGGGAAAAAAAAGATGTGTGGTGGACTTGAAGTTTTTTGTTTGTTTGAGCTCGAGAGTCCTGATCTGAAAACAATATTACTATATGTGTTCACCCACAGCCCAGTCCCAGGTGTACTGCACAAAGGTCCAAGAAAGGGATATCAAAATTAGACCCAAACCCACAATATATATCCAAACTAACCACTGGATTTTGTTTTTATTTCCCACTCCCAGCCATTACCAGCACACACTATGGCTGAGAGTTTAAGTGGATACATCAAGCTATATGGGCTTTGTGTATGACCTGGTGAAAATGGTTAAATGGAAGCTGAAGAGAGGAACATGAGGTAAGCATGACAGAAGTTCTATGTCTAAACACCACTGCAGGCATACTGAGCTGGCCTTCTTTCCCTCTCCAAGACGCTACAGCATCTGCCAAGGCCTGTAAACAAGATCCATGATGGAAATACAGGTGATTCATAAAGCATTTCGCAATTAAATCCAAGCTCATATTTTTGCAATACTGTGCACTGCCCTTCACAGGTTTCAGTACGAGGCTGAACAATGCTCTTTCCGTCAACATTTGTGCCACAGTTTAAACCAGTGCGGCTGACAGGAAAAAACTACAGCGGCTGCAGACGGAGCTTTAAAATAGTGAAGACGCTGCAGTTGTCATCTACGCCTGTGTGAGACTACCTCCAAATATTCCAAAGGGGGCAAATTAATGAAACAGTCAGAAATGTTTTCTGTATTCCTGTTTTTGATCAGTGCTGGAAGTGAGCTCACTGCAGGGAGATCTTTATCTCATAGAGATAAAGACAGGTGTGTTTTCTTTTCAGCTGGAATAACTTCAGGCTCCATCCACTCAGGAGTATTAGTGACTGAAATTTAGTGCGAGTGCCTGATGAAATGCTTGGGAAACTAACAAAGTCTCGTGTCTGATATTCCAGGACTATTTTCACTGGAACTGCTTTGTGCTGTCAGCTTGGAACTTGCCGTGTCGACTGGGGGACAATGGACATGGGAGCCACAACTGATCGATCGCATGACTGACAGCTGGGTCTGCACGGCAAAGCCGCAAAAAGGCCTTCAGATGTTACAGCAGAGAAGTATGTCCTTCCTTGTCACCGCTTCTGGCCAGCGGTGGGTATATCTATTCTCCCGAATGAAAGGCAAGGAGCAGCAAGCTGCCCCAGCTACACCACGGTCCTGCTCTCTCCGGAGGCCATGACGATCGTGATTCTGTTAAATAATTCCGTAGGCCTTCCCAGAAGATCCTCGCAGAATTCACAGAGTGGAAACTTTCTGTTCCAGTCAGACTGGTGACAGCAAAGAAGGGACTCAGGAAGGGCTAGGAATTGACTTTGGCGATGGCGTGTAGTGAAGTAGCTTTAGGGTTAGGGTTAGGGCTAGATGTCATGGTTTCACGAGGGTCCATGACTGGACAGTTGTCCCACGATCGTGTTTTTCAAAATATGCATTAAAATGCTCTTCCATCTAACATGGCCAAAGATCCTTACACCAGTGTTTGTCCTCCCTTTTGTGTTCTGTGACTCACCAAACTGTAGTCCCCTCTTTCTGGACCCCTAAATCATCCTGTTTCTCCATAGATGACACTGGAAAATATCCTATGGTTCTGTAATGCGCTACTGCTGTAAACAGGGTACTTTGCTAAATCTGCTGTTGCTCCTACCGTAGTTGAAACTTTATCACACACGACAGCTATCAGATGCACAGATGTGCAATACTGATGGTGTCTAAATGAAGCAGCTATCTAGTTTCAGGCTTCGAGTTGATGAAATTAGCTCTTTGGCAAAGCAAAGCTGCACACTGCTGTGCTAGTTTATTCCTTCTCCTCACACAAGCTGTAACTTTAGAACTACAGTGTAAAAACTTGTTCTAAACATGTTATACAGAATTATGGACTTTTCATGCAGCCTGCCTGCTGCCCTCCAATATTATCTTGTGACCCCTCACACACACACACACACACACACACACACACACACACACACTCTCACATATATCTCAGAAAAAAACTTTTTTTTTTTACTCCCTTTTCTCATAGCGGCGTTAATAAGTGTTATACAAACATGCAATTCGTGATATGATCTGTTTTTCACATGCAAGTCAAGGCTTAAGCATGTGTAACATATATTGGTTACTGTGGCACATAAATTACTCTGCATGCCTGTCACCAGTGTGCCCTCTGAAAAGGATTTTAGTAGAGGAGCGTGATATACCAGCAGCCAATATATTATTTACCAATAAGAAGCATTTTAAATGTTTTGTTATCGGTTTGATATTGGACTTTCAGCTGATAATTACAACCAATAACTTTCATCTATACAACAGATTAGTGCAACCTGTTTTTCTAATAATTTTTACAACAGGTTTAATAAAGGTTCTGATGTCGATGACTGTGAGGTTTTCCAGTTTTGTTTTGTTTTTTTCCTTGGAGCTGTCTAGCTAAAGGCTTACTTATACCTGCACCAGTTCAAGGCAGAAAACGGCACTTAACAAAAGAGAAGGTTTAGAAAATAAAATCTAATGAAACTATTCTTGTTCCCCTTTTTGTTTGTGTCTATGTAAAATTAATTAATGATCCATTTTTAGAGTTTAACAGTCTTACATACTACACTTATATCTATCTATCTATCTATCTATCTATCTATCTATCTATATATATATATATATATATATATATATATATATATACATACACACACACACACACACACACACACACACACACACACACACACACACACTAATATTGTCCCTAGAAATTCAATTTTGGTGCATCCTGAGTTTGTGCATCTGTATGTGTATTCTCTCTCCCTGTTGTTCCCAATTAAGCATGGAAAATGTGCTCAACATTTTGCACCAAAAACCATCCTTAAGGTTCATGTTAGGGGATTTAAAAACAGTTAGGGGATTTAATCTTTTTGTTTCCTGCTTTCTGTTTGTTTTATATACACTTTTGTACAGATTTCCTACAAATTTTATACTAAATGTTCACCACTGTTGTGTGTTTTTAAGTGGGCGATTAATACTGTGATAGATTATCTTATTATAAAATTTTAAAAGTTACATACCTAGTACTGACCACAGCGCATTTGACAGGGGATAGTGCGATATGACAGTCAAAAAGTAATTCTGATGGGTCAAAATTTAAGTAGTGGAAATGTGGGAACTTGGGCAGGATGGAGACACTTACCCGTCTCGGTAGTTTATGACAGTGTCGATGATGGCGCTCATCTGCTTAGTGAGTTTTGGGGGGTTGGGCGAGAGCTTCTCGGCCGGGGGACGCCCCCTCCTTTTCTTGGCCTTCTCACTGTCGTCGCGGCGACTGCCTTTGTCCACATGCCTCCGGCGCTTGCGCTTCTTCAGCCGGATCTCCTCCTCCATCTCCTCCAGGTTGCCGTCCTCGATGGCCTGCGGGACAGAAACGGGAAACCACTGAGACTTCACCAGCTCGCCAACAACCTTCAGCTGCCAGGGACTAGAAATATTACGTTTTTTGTTTTTTTTTATTAGTTCATATCCAGATAGAGATTTGTTCTGAACTAATCTGCACCCCTTTTAATGTGTCAACAGAAACAATAAAGCAGACTCATTTGTTAGGTGAGTACAAACTTAAAGAGCATTCATGCTCATACTCTTACACAGTCCTACAGAACAGCAAATGCAAATCCTGCTGATTAGGCCACAATTGATAGGTGATTTGATGCTGCGCTGAATACTCATATGACTGTCATTGCCTGTGAACCCGTATTAAATTTAGCAACAGTGCCCTCAGGGGTGACCGAAGTGCAGAGTAAAGTGTGTCTGATTATATCACTGGAGTATGAAGCCCTGAGCTCTGTTGCTCTTGTAACCTACTTTGATTGAGCTGATTGTAATAATGAAGTGGTGGCCCTAATTAAGACGCATGTCTCTGCCACGTCTTCTGCTCGCCCTAAGTTTGTTTAACAGATAGAAAGACAAGTTGGTCTTTCTGTAGATAAAGTTGGTACGAGTTTACAAAACACACCTTATCGTTTTGCTCATATGAAATCTCTCCAATATCTCCCGAGAGAGGACAGCGCATCCAGACACATGAGTCAAACGTGAGATGTCGAAACAACCCATGTCGAACCAGCCCCTACCATGTTTAGATGGGTCTGAAAATATTCTAGCAAAATATATGTGGTGAGAGTATGTAGTGAATAATGAAGTATCACTTTTACAGTGAGATATACTATGACTAGTGTACCTGTCCTAAAGTTTCTCTGTAGCCTTTTCATTTTACTCGGCAGGCAAATTTCATTTTTCTTTGACAAACTTTTAATACTGAATGTGGAATCTGGAGTAAGCAGTTATTTCATGAAGTGTCCCTGTTTGTCTCAAGTGGAGTAGACAGGTTTGATGCGATGGTACCCACTTGACACTGCTAGAGCAGACACCCGTCTAATGAGTTCAAATTATCTGTGAGCTGTTTGGTGAAGGGAAGTAAATGAAAAAAAAAACTTGAAGAGTTGATGCCTTTCGATCACACGTGTATGGCACTTTTTCAGAATCTCTCACTGTGCCCTGAAATCGAATACACGCCGTCAATTTCTACAGGAATGAGTGGCTGGGCCGATCAGTCTCAAGAGGTAATTAGAGAGTGCAACCAATCAGAGCGTAAGAGAGCAACAGCGCAACCAACCAGGAGCAGACAGTCGAAACACACCAGACAACTGTGCTCTCCTGTGTAAAAATCCCAGCTCTTCTATTTGCACTTTCCTGAACCACATGTCTAGAGAATTCACAAATTAATGAACGGAAATTTAAGCTACTATTTAGCGCTTAAGCTGTACGTCAGTGTATCTTAGCGCAAAAAAGCAAAAAGTTGACTGGAACTCTGAGTAATACTGATGACTGTTTATTTAGTTAAGCCAATTTTTTGGCCCACTGAGTCATATGAATGAAAAACATTTGTTCATAATATCCAATGTGAAAGACTTATGGCAAATGTGACAAAAGACTTCAGAGAAAATCTGCCAGAAGAACAAGACATGAATGACTGTTCCAAACTGCCAATCAATGATTAATAATAATTAACATTAATTAATAATATCTAGGTGGCAAAGGCCACACCAAAAGCCCCTGCCTGCGATGTTTCAGAAAATTCAATTGCTGTATAGCTAGCACCTCAAAAGAGCGCTTCCTTACTCCTAACATGACTTTTCCACCTGGAAGCCAGTGTCGGAACAAATGTCCCATCCCGGAGGCTCTCTCCATCTTGTGCCACACCTCAGACCCTGACCCAAGCATGCCTGCCAGGCTGCTTCCCAGAATGCTCCTCCCTGTTATCCTCTCACCAGCACCATCACTCTAAACAAGAAGGTGCTACCGCGATATGGGTGGACGTGCGGGGGTGTTTTGTTCGGGGAAGGTGGGATTTCAGAGTTAGAGACTAACTGAGAAGGGAGCAGCTTGCTCAAAGTGATAGGGGACCTCAGGCGGGGGAATAATATGCTACTTATGTACATCAGCGGTGTGGGAATGTGGGGGTGGTGTGATCCTGATCTGTGCTATATTCTGCTGGATGAGCCTTCACATCAGTGTGCAGAGATGCAGCGGAGGTGCTCAGGCAATGAAAAAAAATTAAAATAATAAAAGAAAGTTATGTTTAAAAAATGGTAATAACAACATTGATGGCCTGCCAAGCCTAATGAATTTCATTTGATTTGATATAATGAAGAGAGTGGTGTGTGAAAATGGTCATGGTGTGTGAAGTGCAGTCAAGCTGATACTTTGTAGCCCCTCTCCACTGCCCTTGGCACATAGAAACAATGAGGTTGAAAAATATTCTGAACATTGCATTTGTTCCACTTAAGGAATTCAATCAAATGCTACACTAAGCTATACAAGCTACGCACTGAGTCAGGGGCTGTCTGTAGCCAGGACAAACTGGCGCCGTGGCAACCAGCTGCATGTGGAAAGTGAATTAGGCTGGGTAAAAGCATGACGGTGTCGGGTAAAAGCACAACCGCATGGGCAACTGACCCGCAGCCACTGTTTCTCCGTCAGCGTGTCGCTGTAGTCCACGTCGCGGCGGTGGCGGGAGCCACGGCCAAAGATCTTCTCCTCCTCTTCCTCGCAGGTGAGCCGCTCCACCTCGGCGTCGTCTTTGATGATCCAGGCCGGCAGCTCATCCTCCTCCATCAGGCGTGGGCGGCGCTTCGGGTTGCGTGCGTCCTCGCGGCGCCGGTCTAGGTCCATGCGCTAGAAGAGGGGAGGGGACAAGACCGTGTCCTTGCATGTCTCAGAAACTCAGCCAAACCATCATTAAACCAATGATGTGAGCATAAGGGGGGGTCTTACGGCCACGTAGTACCCACCATAAAAAGTTCAAACTCCTCCTCGTTGCGGGCAATCATTTGATTTAGAGTCTCATCGTCTGGCACTTCGTCTTCTTCCTGACATTAGAATCATACACACGAAAGCAAATACACACACAAGCATGTAAATAGAGACAATTAAAACAAATAAATAATAGAAAATGAAACCAAAGCAATCAATAATAAATTCAAAATAAAAAAACCTACAATATTTACACTTTTGACACAAATGAAAAATAACACATTTATGTCAGCGTGCAGCATTCTCTCTAACTTACCTCTAACTCCGCTTACCAGCGGAGACGTAATGATAGCACGTCCCTTTAACTCACTATTGCCACTGTCTTTTCATTTTAAAGGTGACAGTCTAATTGTGCTTGAACTAGTGAGACAGAGCCTTACACAATTGTGACCCATACTTAAAATCAATGGGCAAACGTTCGGTAATGAATAACATGAGAGCTGACAGTGACATCCCCTGGTAGGTACAAATATGACCCCCGTTTAGCCGCCGTTAGCCCATTCAAACAGAAACAGTACGTCTTTCCACCGTGCCTCCATTCGTCCAACAGCAGTCGACCAGACGACAGCCAGCTGAGTCACGGCTGTGCACTGCTTGCCTGCAGTGTGTCATGGATGTGTTGCCGAGCGCTCTGCTGCAGGGGGTGAGCTCCGGGGGCAAGCCCGGCTGGCCAGGTCAGGCCGCTCTGACCGGCTCAAGGGAGACGCGATGGATGTGGCTCCTATGTCTAATGAGCACACTCTACAGTACATTATAGTAGCAATACCTGCATGCTTCCGTTACGCATCGCCTACAACGGCAGCGCACCCTGCTGGATAATCGGAACACAAATGGGAAAAAAAACTGGGGGGAGAAAAAAAACTAAATTATTTATGTTGTCATGGTGACACAATTGTTTATGCTGGCTCCCAACATAATGCTGCACAGACGATGAGACACTCGTGCTGTCAGTGTTTGGCAGTGGTGGCAGACCTGTCTATCAAACAGTTATTAGTTTAAATTATGATGGAGAGAGTACGGAGACGGCAACTGGTGGAACAGCACGTCTCAGGCTCTAATTCTATGGCAGATGTGCTTATAGCTGTGGTAGGAGAGTGTCTTTGGTGCTCATCCCAGCCCTGCATGCTGGCGTAGCTAATTAGGTGGTATTCTCTGTTATGGAGGTGTAGTCATTAGTAGAATCATTACTGAAATCAGGCGGTGTTGTGTTGAATCTGCAGACTCGATCCTGTCTTCGCTATGACAGCTTGATTACAATCTACTGTCTAAACTACTTCCTCATGAGACCTGGGCTGACACAACGTGTAAAAAAATATATATCTGCAAGATATCTGCACTTAATATCTACAGTACTGGGTCTAAACCAGCCCCTACAGCACTGGTGCTCTGAGTTTTGAGCTGTCGCCACCCAACACACAGGCAGTAAGATGCAACACAGTAGCACCTCAGTTCATTCTAAGGGTACAAAGTTAGCAGCTCTTCGAATTTAAGCAAGTGACAGCGCGAAAGCGCATCAGTGCCAAAATGTGACTGTGCGAAGACTCGGAGTGCTGCTGGGCACGGCTGCTAGTGGCTGTGACCCGCGACAGCTGTCCGCCAAAGAGAAGCAAAGATCTCTTTGGCAGGTCATCAAGATATGTTTGCGTGACTCATATGTGCAGAGTGGCACTCAAGGTCACTTGGGCCACAGTTTAAACTGTGACAAAGCATGTTTATCGGTGGCAGCACTGGGGTCTGAGGTGCTAGTAGGAGGTGCCAGCTGCTGCAGACTCACCTCGTTCTGCTCCTCGTGCTCCAGGATGGCCTGCAGGAAGGCACGCCGCTCGTGGCTGGACGACTTCTGGTCGAACATGCCCGCCTGGATGACCTTCTGGTCCACATTGAGCTTGTACTTGGCAGCAGCCAGGATCTTCTCCTCCACGCTGTTCACCGTGCACAAACGTAGAACGCGCACCTCGTTCTGCTGCCCGATGCGGTGGGCACGGTCCTGGGCCTGCAGGTCCTGGAGATGGGGATGGTGAACTCTGGTTACAATGACACACTAACACATTAATTGCTGGGTGGGGGGGGATTTGACTGCTTTAATAGTATGGAGAGGAGTTAACACATTAATCACTAGGAAGAAGGTTTAACACATTAATCATTATGGAGGAGGAGTTAATGCATTAATAACTATAATGCATTAATTGCTGGGTGGGAGGCCTGCTCATTGCTGATTTTTTCCAGGAAAAGCAGCCGATATGAACTTTTTGTACGTCAGCATGCTGGAAGAAGAATCTCAATATTACAGAATGAGACGATGTTTTTTTTTAATATAGAATAAGTAATTGGTCAGAGATGTCTAGTGAAAGATGCCATCAAGATGCTGAAACTGCAAAGAACAAATGAGGTCGTGTCACCTCCAGGCCTCTCATTGACACTGCCGCAGCGTTCAGTGTCTTTTTCTCTCTAATCACTGTCAGAGCCGAACCTGGTGGGGGTTCCAGTCACTGTCGAAGATGACGACGGTGTCTGCGGCCTGCAGGTTGAGGCCCAGGCCACCCGCCCTGGTGCTTAGGAGGAAGATGAAGTACTGCGAGCCTTCCTCGTTAAACTTCTTCAGCAGCGTGGCACGGTCCTCTGACTTGGTCGTGCCTGCGAGACAATTGCGGAAACAACCGAGACATTTTTGCTGGCTGAATGATCTACGGGACACATCTGGGACACTGCTCGCGGAGAGGTAGACCACTTTCTTCCTTTGTTGCCACACGCAGAAGGAATGCTTGTTGCTTTCTGGCGTTTTTGTTGTGTGGTGAAATGGGTAAAGAACAAACACCTACTAAAGAACAGTGGGCATGTTCGTCACCGTTCCTTGGCAGTTCTTCATTGCGAATCCCGCTTGGAAGCTAGCCAAGCTTATTCTTGTAGCACATGTGTGGCGGAGGACACGGAAAACACAAACACGTGGCTCACCATCTAGTCGCAGGTACAGAAAATTGCGGTAGGCAAAGTAGTCCTCCATGATGGTCATCAGGGATGTCATCTGACAAAAGAGCAAGACTCGGTGACGGGTGGACTGCAGCTTTGGCAGGATTCGGTCCAGGAGCTCAAACTTCCCTGAAGCACGGTACAGGTCAGGCCTAAGGTAAGAGCAGAAAGAAACATTTCCCAGTAGCTAAATCCCTCCCTTCAGCACAAGTGCCCAAAGCATAAAGCTGGAGGTACGAGGCTTTTTGTGATAAACGTACAAATCGGGTCATAACTAATCCTATTTGGACATTTTCAAAGTTACGCAAGGGTTGGTTTAATTTAAAGACTGCTCACCCCTGGATAATGCCATTTGGGTAGCCCAAGTGCTCAGCAAATGACTCCTAAAATTGGAGACATAAAACAAGAGTATGTGCAGTTGACCGGACCTGCCAAAACTGAGACATTTAAAACACACTTGTCGTTTGACCGGTGGACTACAAGGGCCCTTTATTGTCTGCTAGCTGGCGCCCACCTCGATGTGTTGGAACATGTAAGGGTGATTGCAGATCTTCTTCAGCTGCATGATGGTGTTCATCAGGGTCTTTGCTCCACCTTTTCCCTGTGTAGAATTAAGGAGAAATAAGCTTCATCTTGTCCATGCGGCAACCAGAATGAAGCAAAGCTCACCCATCTGCCCCTCTCGTTCTCCCTTTACCTTCTTGTCTTTCTCTGAGCCATCCGTAAGCAGGATGCCTTTGCCTTGCATGTGTCTGTAAAGGACCTTCTGGATAGCAGACATGTCGCATTTGATCACATACTCCACCTGCAACGCAAAAGGGATATATAAGGAAATGCTAGCAAGTGTAATGCTTCTTGAAATGGATGGAGGTCAGTTAAACGAACTGAGGGCCCAACATGTGGGTCAAATGAATATGACGCAAATCTATTCATGCATCACCTTCTCAGGCAGCTGAGACTCCACCTCCTTCTTCAGTCTGCGCAGCAAGAAGGGGCGGAGCACCTTGTGAAGACGGCGGATGATCAGGATGGTCTCCTCCTCATTCAGATCCACCTGTAAAATCCCACCAGGGACATGAGCGCGAGTCTATGCGACCCTCAGTTTCGTGTTCAGTTTCTTCTCTAACACTCAAATGTTAGAAACACTGTTCACAAACTCGCTTGGCTCATCACACCGGTCTTTAAGCCGAGACGCCGGAAGCCCAAGGGGCGCGTCTCACCCTCTCCCCAGTCATGGCGAAGGGGGCGTTGAACCACTGCTCGAAGGTGCTGCAGCTCTTGAAGATGGTGGGCAGCAGGAAGTTGAGCAGGGCCCACAGTTCGGGCAGCTTGTTCTGCAGGGGCGTGCCAGTGAGCAGCAGCCTGCGCGGCGCCACGTAGTGCGTGTTCAGCACCTGCGTCAGCTTGCAGTGGTGGTTCTTCATGCGGTGCCCTTCATCCACAATCATGTACTTCCAGCGGATCTGAGACGGAGCAAGAGACAAGCAGGGGCTCGTTATCATGCCCGTTGCTCATTATCATTCTCATTACCCCTAGGGCCCTATGATTTCTGCTATGCGTTTGGGCTGAAGCCAGGCGCTTGTCTTTCTTCTGGTCAATGAAACGTTTTTACGGACGCAAACAGTGGTAAGGTTTTATCACCAATGATTCTTGGTATATTCATAAATAAGATGGACTACTTTATAGCTTATCCACATTTCATTATGAAAATGAGACAATGACTGATTAAATTGCACTTTTATTTATAGTTCTAAAATATTCGTCCTGAATTTAACCTATATTTATCTTTATAACTTTCATTTATACTCTTCTCACTACTGCTAAATATCATTGCGGCGATAAATATAAAAGGGCCATATTGCTATTGTTTGCATAATTGTACATGACAAAGCTTATTTCCTTAAAACAAAAACCGTTAAAAACCTAAAAATCCAAAAAAGGAACTTGGGAAGATTTGGATTTGTCTGGGCTCCGTACTGGGCATCCGGGCGACTCTCACCTTGGCGAGGATGTGCTTGTCTTTGATGATGTACTCGTAAGTGGTGAGCAGCACGTTGAATTTCCCGCTGCGCAACGGCGCCACCAGAGACCTGCGCATGGACGGTGTGCCCTGGGACCGGCAAACCCAAACACGCCGTCATTTGTCCGCCAAACACTGTGTTGTTTAATGTTTCCCCTCACCCACAAAGAATGTAAAATTGATTCTGACCTTGTAAGCAATTTTACCAATGGATGGTGCCCACTTGTCAAGTTCATAAACCCAGTTGGACAAAGTCCTACGACAAAGGGAAGAAAAATCGATATCATCAATTTAAGGGAAACTTCACTCGATGAGTGTGTGAAAGAAGCCATCTTCCCGGCCTGATGGGGGGTCCAAATTAATGAAGACTGGTGGGAAGGGAGAGACAGCTCAGAATGGGGCTAAGGCCTCCAGGCAGATCAATCATGGGGCCACTGGGCTGAGTCTCCGCTTGTTTTGCCATGCATCATACTGAGAGCCTATTTCTGACTTTCATCATTCCGGCTCCTCGCAGCTCATGCCGCACAGAAACAGTGAGTCCCCCGGTGTTCTAGCAGGGGACAGCCAGTGAGCCGGGTGAAAAGGCTAAGCAAATCCATTTTGATGGCGGGCTTCCACTCGAGACTAAGAAAACTTTGTTAATCTCATGACGGGAGCACTCAAGCGATGATACTCTTCGCAACTTCATACAGCTGCGCTTCGGAATGACTATAGTGTTCCTTTTGAGAACGATTTTGAAACTTAAAAAAAATTGTATTAAATGGAAATTATTTTAACTTGGAATTGAATATAGTGACTATGTAAAAAAACAAAAACAAAGCATGCAATAATAAAACACAGATGTATAGCCTCGTAAAGTAAGCTTCAGGATCAAATCAATTATGCTTAACTGATCCAACATGCTGCCTACAACATTTAATCTACATCATATTATAGCTGCTCATCAAACTACAGCCCACTGTAGATAAAATTTCTTTCATAGCATCCTCTTAGCATTCATGGCTTGTTTTAACTCATTGGAATAATTGATCTTCAGCTGCCAGCACTGTGTTTAACACTGCGTTAATACCTAATGGACCAGTCAAATCCTTATTGGTGACCTCAGCTCTTCATTATGTTCCACATAATCTTACTTTAAGCTCCTCTGTGTCTTAGCCAGGCGCACTGTGCACGTCAGCGTGGGACTCACGAGAGCGGCACGATGATCAGATAAGGGCCATTCAGCCTCTTCAGTTCCATCAGGTAGGTGATGAGGGCGATGGTCTGGATGGTCTTGCCCAGACCCATCTCGTCAGCCAGGATGCCATTCAGGTTGTTGTTGTACAGGGACACCATCCACTCCAGTCCCTGAATCTAACCGGTGAGAGAGGACAGGTGTTACTTTTTTTCCTAACACTGAGGAAAACGCACATCAACGCTGTAGAAAAGTGAGAAACAAGCATTTTGCAAGATTAACCTTTAATGTTGAATGGGTTGTTCCACAATTGTTGTGGAATCATATACTTTTTCCTTTCATTTCAAAACCCTAGTAATCCTCGCAGAGACCCTTAAATCCCAGAATCCCTACAAATCCAAAAACGGCAATCAGAAATATATCTGAGCAAAATCATTATCCTTATATTGGCAGATAAACCAAAACCTAGACTTTTAGTGCATCACAGACTGACTACCAGATGTTCATTTCTCTGTATTTTCTTCTCTGTAGTTTTTTTTCCCTTTAAGACTGGTAAAATATCACTAAAATTAGAATTTCAGGAATAAGTAGTGTTCGGAATTTCACAGGCTCACCATCCTTTACATTTACATTTACGGCATTTAGCTGACGCTTTTATCCAAAGCAACTTACAATCCTTTAAGACCAGAAGTGGCTTCCGTGTTTGCAAAAAGTGTAAACACTTGCATTACATACATGGGTTCACATGATAATCGGAAACTATTGGAAATGTTTTAATTTGATAGTATTCTTATATCCTAGGTGTACATGTGTTACCATGTGCTATTTCGGCCATCCTCTAAACCTTCATCGGTGGTCAGGTTGACTACATGGCCACAGTTAGCCGCATGGTTTTGCGTGGTGGATGCAACCTCACCCCAACAGTCATGCTGATGCATGTAAAACAACCCAGTAAAAGCCACAACCAGTTGCAGAAGTATTGGAGGTAGCAGTAAAGCTTAGAAGTAGTCACAGAAGAAATATGCAGTGGAAATGCTCCTACTCCTCTTTTGTAAAGAGTGAGACAACTGCGCCGGTTTCAGCATTTGGCAGACACCCCCTCCAAGAATGGCTTACGTTTTTATCGGCACGGCAGAACATGTACTACCCAGGAATCGAATCCATGACCTTGCCAACATCTGAACTACTGGAGCAAAGCTTTTTAGTAGATCTTCACCTGGTACTGCTTGAGCGTCCCATTGACTAGGAGGGACGACTGCTTTTCCACTTTCTCAGTGACAGCGTGGGCTACTCCGTAGTAGGACTGCAAGCTGGTCTGTCCTGCCTGGACGCTGTACTCATCGTCTACATCCTGCTTGGCTGACCTACAGAGGGCAAGGCAAGGAAGCACGAGCTCATGTCCTGTCCCCTCTGAGGGGTCAGAATTGTGCAGTTTAAGATTAGTCTAGATTACATTATGCACTCATTTCATTGGTCAATCTGTAGGCAACAGATAGGTTATGCAATAAACTGGCTCACTTAACAAAACTTGGAAACAAAAATTGGAAAATGTGAAGAGAAAAATAAGGGTAAAAAGGGCAGTTGTTAAGATACCGTCGCCCCCGGGTGACCTGAGAGATCTTATCTTTGATGCAAAAATAGGCCACGTACTCTATGATGTGCTTGGCAGCCTTTTCAGAAACCTCGTCACTGTTGGGATCGATGATTTTCTTTTCTTCCGATTCGGCTCGGGAGACCACCTCCTCTTCATCCTGGGAAGGCAAGGAGGTGAATTAATGTCAGCCCGTTCCTCCAGCTCCAAAAGGAACAAAGCCAGCTGGCTCAAATGAAAGATGTTAAGAGGTGGCTAATGGGTGGTGTTGTGAGGTAACAAACAAAAAAACAGTGGCATATGCGTGCGGTTATCAAAGTTCAGACTTCACGGGAGGGTTGGGGTGGCAGCGGTATTGGGTCGATGCTCACCTCTTCTTCAAACTCAGAGCCGCTTTCTTCACTGTCTGATCGCGGTGCCACTTCGTAGCTGTCATCGGGAGGGTTTAGGCCACAGGTAAGTGCTTGAACATTTACGTATTTATCCAGGCGTGACAACGTATCTGGTTCTTACCCTTCCAACACTAAATTTTCTAATCTTCCCACTTTTTAACTTTTTTTTACAGTCTGAAATAAACTGTATGTATATGACTAGAATTGAATAGGAAATCAATAAATAAATGTGGAATCAGATTCAGTTATTCCTCACAAATCATATAGACATGTACCTCTGATTTCTGAATCAGACTGCCAACCCTATGACACATAATGCAGGGGGGAGTGGAAAAGGGAGGGGTTGGTGGAGTGGAAACATCTCACCCAGGATTCATCTCAAGCCAGGCCTCCAGCTGGCTGGACTTGGGGGCGTCCGTGCCCTGAAGCACCTTCCCCGTCTCTGTCTGAATGACCTTGACTGGGAGCTCGCTCATCTGACTGCTCTCATCTATGGGCTGCAGGAGGAAACAGCATTGGGGCAAGCTACTTTAAAATGTAACTAGCCAAACTTCATGTGATGCAAAAAAAAAAATCAAATCAAAGCAAGTTTTGTCACACACACATAAACAGTACATGTAGGGAAATGCTTGTTATACTTGTATGCTTATCCATCACCAGGTAAAAACAAAATATACACAATATACAGTAGAAAGAATAAGACACAAAAGGAGAAGAATATGACAATATAAAAAATATAGAAATATATAAAAGAAAGTTAAAAATATAAGTAGATGTGTGCATATAATAAACACAGTGCATATTCAGTGTGTGGGCCCAAATGGTCTGAGGAAATAGGCTCCTCCTCATTCTATCTGTGTTGGCCTTCAGGGAGCGGAAATATTTCCCTGACCGCAAAAGAGAGAAGAGTCCATTGTTGGGATGGCTGAGGTCTTTCACTCTCTTCTTGGCTTTAGTCCATCACCGCTTGCTGTGGCCAGACTGCAGGTCTGGGAGCTCCATTTGGATGTTGCGCTCAGCTGATCGCACCACCCTCTGCTTGGTGCTGTTCCCAAACCAGGCTGTAACGCTTCCCTTCAGGACCCTCTCAAGGGTGCAAGAGTAAAAGTTCTTTAGCACCGTGGAAGGCAGTTTAACGTCTTTAAAGCATCTAAGGGGGTAAAGCCACTGGTGGGCCTTCTTCACCAGGGTTTTGATGTGGCAGGGCCATGATAAGCCCTATGTGATGTAGACACCAAGATACTAGAAACTGTCCTCTTGCTGCACTGGGGTACCGTTGATCCTGAGGGGGTGGTAGATCATCTGCTGTTTCTGCTGTTGCTGAAGTCCACTATCTACTCCTTTGTCTTGCTGACATTCAGGAGATGGTTCTCCTCACACCAGTTCTCTAGGTGCTTCACCTACTCCCAATTAGGCCCATCCCAACAGTGTCATCAGCAAACCTGACAATAATGGTAGAGTTGAAAGTGGCCACACATATGTGTACCATTAGTACTGCAGGGGGCTAAGCACACAACTCTGTGGAGCTCTAGTGCAAAGGGTGAGGGAGGATGAGACATGTCTGCACACCAACAGTGCTTGTGATCTGCCTGTCACAAAGTTGAAGATCCACTCACATACAGATAGGTTTAGTCCCAGGTCCTCTAACTTGGTGGTAAGTATGGAGGGGATTACAGTATTAAATGCTGAGCGGTAGTCAACAAAGAGCATTGTAACAATTTCCCCTCCTAGTGTCCAGATGAGTCAGGGCTATATACAATAAGTATGTAATGGCAAGTCAAGGCTGTGTGCAAGTGTGTGATGTAGCTCAGAAATGTTAAAGCCTTCAAAGTAATGTAGCTAGGTAAACTATGTGTTGCATGGCAAAAGTAGCTGATGCTACAATTGCTAATACTGTCCAACTATGGGATTAAATCCACAGAGGACCATGACTTGTACAGCAACCACCGCTGATGCTCCTAACAACTGCCGGTGAGGGACGCTAATTCATTAGCAGGTTTCCTAATGCTACCACTGCATGGTCTTAACTATTTTTAGACTCACCTCTCCATCAGGTCCAATTGCCCCAAGCCCTTCAGTGTCTCCATCTTCCTTCTAAAGAGTTCATTGACAGGCAAAAAAGACATATATGAGAGTGTTTCATTTAGAACTATAAAGTAACACAGTTCTACAAAGTTTCCTAGACCTAGATTAAGAATCATCATTGGAAATTCTTTGGTTTAGACTTTAGATCAGGGTCTAGGAAACTGGTCCATAATGATTAAGATTTGATAAAGCTTTAACATTTTTATAAAGTTTTAATGCTCAAAAAATCATCCTACCACTCACCTTCTTCTTCTTTCTCCTCTTCTTCTTCTCCTTGGCAGCCTGGGCTGCCTTGTGCTCATAGACCAGAGTGGTGAGGTTGGCTACATACTCATCAGTCTGCTGCAGCAGGTAAGCCAGACGCTTGTCTTTCTTCTGGTCAATGAGCTTCCTGTAGCCCTCTTCATCTTCAGCCTACACCAGAACAAACACACATCGTTACTTTTTAGACTCCTTTTAAGGCTCTGAAGATGTCTCTTAGATGTTACATCTCTTATGATGTTCTTTGTATGTTCCTTAAAAACAGTGCTTTGAAGAAGATCCAAACCAACATACCATTAGCCTCCTCATTCTCTCTTTCTCGATCCTCTCAGTTTCCTTCTTTTGCTCCCTCTCTGTGTTGGTATGCCAGGTTGCAACTGCCTTGGACAGCTTCTGAATCTTTCCAGAGATTGACCTGTGGTATTCCTTGAAGTCCTTAGCATGCTGAAGGATGCTGTTAAGATATTCCTGGGAAAAATGAAAAGGAAAAAATTTAGAACATGAATGAGCACTTTTCCAAGACTACTCTGCCTCTCCACCTTGGACAACGATGTCGGACAAAGCCCCAGTAAAGATACCACAAGGGAGGTCTGCATGTGTGCCATACCTGGTGCTTCTGCCGGCGTTTCCTCTCCTGCTCAATCTTCTGCTGCTTCTCCAGCTTCTCTGTCATGCGAGCCTCGCGCAGCGTCTGCCGCTTGCTACGCTTATAGGCCTTGGAGTTGAGGGCCGTCTCCAACGTGGTGTCCCTGCGCATGCAGGCCACCACATCCTGCCGCAGCTAAGGAGCACCAGAGAGCAGGGTCAGGACAACAGCGCCAGAGAAACAGTGTCAGGACAACAGCATCAGGCTCTGAAAATATGATCTGACCATCATCATCATCCCACACATCATTTTATTTTACTCAACAATGAATACTGAAAATTTTACCAAACATAACATGGGTTGTCCAAACAAAGTGCTGTACCTTTGTAGCAGATATCCAAACCTGATCGTTTTTTGTTTGTATGGCAGAGAAGGTTATACGCAGACCTGAACAGACCTGATTCCAATGACCCCCTTTTCAAGGGCATGCTGTCATCGAGGTTCACATGCTTTCTATCAGTATAATTATCCAGATAACTCTATATAAACTTTTGTTTATGACTGTAAGTGAAAGTCCACAGTTCAGTTTTAAATATCAGTTCTTGCATAGAGTACATTTCAAAACTGTAACCTAGATATCTTTCACACAAACATTTTGTCCTGTGTACTAAATAAAGGTATTCTACTGCAGATGCACAATGATATCAGAATCATATGGGCAGATAATTGCTTTTTAAAAAGATCACTGGCATCAGGCCAATGCATAGATTTGACTGATGATATCCCGATATTCAAAATGATATTTGATGACACGTTGGAAGGGCACCATTTCATGTGTAGGAGACGCTGGCTGTCCCACAGCAGTGCAGCTAAAGTGTCCACAGCATGGAAGTTTTACAAAGTAAACACAACATGCAGTCTGCAACACATGCACAATTAACAGAGTAGCTGACAGTCAACGAGGAGACGCCCACAGCTCCATGTACACAAGCAAAACTAGATTAGCTCCTTCAGATATCAAAAGTGTTTGACAAAAACACCCCAAAAGCTACAATTATTACAGCAAAGGGGGGCAGAATTTATCACTCTGGATTATCAGACACTCTCTGTTGTGGATGATATTAGGTTTTTGATGATGGTCAGAACATCCTGAGCCATGATGCACCATACTTACAGCCCACCATGCGCAACAGGTTTCTTCCAGTGCTGGGTCTCGAAGGTAACTGTGACAAGCAGAGATGGCCATTTGAAACACTATCAAACACAAGCCAGCTTTCGCCCCACCACCATCCAAGAGGACCTGGGCTAGGAGAAAAGAGCTAAGCTGTGTGGTGAGATGTGCTGTCTCTTTGATATGCATACCTGAAGGAATGCAGGTAAACCTGAGGTAAACACTCAAATGTGTACATAATTTCCACACTAATAAAATATCACATCAACATTCCCAAAAGAAAGTCAACTGAAAAGTAAAGTTAATGCAATATTTTATTAATGAGGAAATAATGTGAAACCCCAGAGAAGCTGGGGTTCAGCAGCGACATGTGAGCAAGAGCTCCCCCTTCTGGATGTTTGCAGACTTCCAGTCCAATCAAGTCCTGGTGGCTCTTGGTGGTGCAAATATTTATATCTGTCTACCTTTTAATGTACACGTTTGTAATCAAGTATTTTTCATGTTTTAATAGGAAAAATGGCAATGAACTTAAACCTGTCTATGTGTGATTACTGCTTAGGTGCAGGGATTCCTGTCAGAAGCTCCAATACCAAAGGCCGCTGCAGTTCTGGAATAACAACAAAAGTCGATTTCCTACTTCTGCCAAAGTAGTGCACAAGTTCCTGTTGGCCATGTGCACTGTTGTCAACAGTGAAAGGTTTTTCACTGCAACCAGCTATGTTATCAGTGAGAAGAGGAACACATGTGACAAGGCACAGATGCTTGTTTGTTAAGATTAACCTTCCTCTTGTGCTAAATAAAAATACCGATGAAATGTGTACTGTATAATGCATTGTTTTTTAATTAACTTTACATTTTTTATATTTAGCACTTAAAGCTGTTACCAGTTCATGTAAAGACCAGTTACATAATTTCTTTTCTGGAAACACCTTTAATTTAGGTCTGTTTGCATACGGTTGATTGAAAGCTAAAACATTATGCAATGGAATGTTAAATTTGTATATAATCCAAGGGTAATCTTGGATAATCCTATCTAATCCAGTAATATCAGAAATATCAGGGGTATCTTATAAATGTATAAAGGCATTGGCACACGCACACACACACACACACACACACACATATATATAATATTGGTTATCGGCATTAGCCTAGATTTCCCATATATGTGCATCCATATATTTTATGAATTTATGACAGAAATTAAGTAGTGCATTAATCTTTTACTCCTTGTGTGGTTTCACATACATTCAGATAAAGGGATAGCAGCTGCTTTTAAAACCGTCCTAGTATACTGAGCTTTTATCTATGCCTGAGAGTTGAGAATGCAGTAAGAGCACCCCCTAATGGACAACTTGGCACAATTCACTGCCTAGGGTCGGAGAATCCCTCTGGTGCATTTCTTTTGGTTCCAACACACTTTACTCAACTCACTGGCCAATTAACAAGCCATTCACTAGCTGTTCATGTGCAAGATATGCAGTGCAGTAGTAATGGTGGGTTAGTGAGCTAATGCATACCCGACTCAACATTTGAATGTGCCATCAGTTGGAGTATCAGAACAAAACAACAGGGGTTTTTTAAGACTTAAAATAGACTTTACCTGGCGCTGGAAGTTGAGTAGTCTCAAGGCCTTCAGCTCCACTGTTGCTTTAGTTCTTAGGTCAGGTGGCAATGAACCAGGCAAATTTTCCAGCTCCTGGATTCTGTGGGCAATCCTGGCTTGTAGCCTAATGGCAAGGATACATAAAATGAGACTTAGATAAAATGACAGATTAGAGCTATATTTAACACTGCACATCATGACATACTACTGTGCAAAAATCTATCAGCAAACATATCAACTGAAATGTGTTCTGTAGGCTAAACATGAACAAATGCCCAAATGTTTTCATCAGCTCTAGTTGTTATGCAATCTCGTTTTTTTTATGCAACTCTACTTTTTATACTCTCCTTAAGCATAATCAAGCCATCAAGTCACGAAGTCTCAAAAAAAAAACAACAAAAAAAAAACCTCTTAAGTCATACCTCATAAATGTGGTTTTTGTTTTTATATAATTTGTGATTTTACCAACCCCAACAACCGTACTGGTTCTATCATATACCACATATATTACTGTTATATCGGTCCTGTCCTATGGTGAAGTCTATCATTGACCATAATATTTGTTTAACATCACCAAGGTCTGATTGGACTGGATTATGAGCTTGGCCTGCATCTCTGTTTTTAAGCAATACTTCTTTTTATTCTATAAAACAATTGTCTGTATTGTCTGCTGGTTTCTCAATTATAAAAACCTTTTGTTGGCTGCTGCGCACCTCCTAAAGCAGTCACTGCAAACCCTGTTTTGAACCTGAAGCACATGACGGGCAGAATAACGCACTCCACTGAACTGTGGCACTGGCACTCCCAACACACAACGCTGACACCACAGCGACTGCCCACTCACATAAAATGGAGGATCCTAAAAATGTGTGCACTTTTGTTCACGGTCACATATGTCAAAACACCTTTTTAAAATTCAATTAAGATTTTAATTAATTTTTCTCATTAATAAACTTGTTTATTTGTATATTTTATTTTGCATTTGTTTTCATTTTTAATAGCATTCCCACGCAAACCTGCTTTATGGAAAAGACCATAAACACCAAACATTAGTAATACTAGTGTAGTTAATCCATATGTTAAGACACCACTCAATCTTAAGAAGGGTTCTTCTGGGATGAGCTAATATGCATCTGTGGCATTTAGGACCACCAGAGTGAAAACATGTTCTTGAAAACATCTGATGTTTAAAAGCTCCCATCCAAATTTGATGTGTATAAAACCAATCGGCTTTGTCCCATTTGAAAAAAGACTTAGGCTTCGATTACAACCAAGTTAAGAGTTCCCTCCAGTACAAGTGCCTCTAACTATTAGCTGAAATTCAGGACAAAGTCAAGAAAAAAGCAGCCTCCATAACAAGCCTAAATAACAAGGACAAACCTCCAGCCTTAGCAACAAGGACTCGACGAGTAGCAGCGGCATGGACGGGTTATGTCACAGGTTAGAAGGTAGGTTAGACATTTTTAACGAGCAGTAAATAACTGAACAAGGCCTGTGAAGGCTGTAGTGGCATGGCTGATGAGGTGTACCTGTACTCTCGCTCCTGCAGGAGTTCCACGGGGTCCAGGCCCTGTGGCTTCTGAATGGGTGTGATGCGGTTCTGTTTCTGCTGAAGCTGGATAATGAGGGAGGACTGGCCAGGGCCCTGCTGTTGCTGAGGCTGTGGTTGCTGGGCTGGGGGTTGGGGCTGAGGGGTAATGGAGGTGCTGGGCGTGGGCTGGGCGGTGGTGGCAGTGGGGGTCTGCAGAGGAACGGGAGAGGGCCTGCCACTTGGGGCAGGGACTGGGAGCTTCTGGGGGCCAGTGGGGGCCTCAGCGCCTTGACCTGAAATGAAGTCAGAGATTCTGGTGAAGAGATGTTAAGTGAAGGTTAACACATAACTGAAGGTTTCTGTACACTGAACTGTGTTCAGGTGCTCTAAAATCACCGATAACCCAAACAAATTTCTATTGCTACATTTCGTATTACCCATTTCAGGACAGTGGTTAGAGGCTGGGCTAAGTATTATGATACCACCTTTGGCACCATTGGTAAAGATAAGCAAAAAGGCTAAGGAAAAAGAACTTTCATACCAGACAGCGATAAAGACAATCTCAGAAGCAAAGCTTTCTCCAAAGATCACAGGTGAACAACTGCAGGACTGTTGCATTCTGGGGTTATCAAGGCTCTATAACTACAGACACCACATCTATGCCAAACAATTTACCTAGCTTCTCAAAAAAAACCTCTGCTGTCAACAAACCTCAAAAAAAGTGCTTGGAGTCAGATATCTGGAGCTAAACATGAAAACTTTGGAACTACAGTCTGATATGCCAAAAACATTTAGGCAACCTGTGATGGTTGTGGATTTATAATGAAGTGGGGCTGTTTTTCTTTCAAACACTCTGGGAATCTTGTTAAGAAACATAGAATTATGATCTTTGTGAAATACCCAATTTTAGATCAATCCACTGGGAGGCTAAGACTGGTTAGATTTTTTTATTTTGACAAATATTCAAAGTATTCCTATACACACAAATGGTTCACTGACCATAGAATCAAACTTCACTAAAAGGTTTGATTTCTCTCCCATTTGCAGTGCAGATCAAACTGATAAACAACAAAGAAATTTTCTTTGTCTACGTTGGCTCATGCTTACCAAGATGCCACTAATATTACAGAGGAAGCAAGTAAAGAACAAGAAATTTCAAGCACTACATTTCTTAAGGCCATGGGTCCTTTCTGAAACATCCGAGAGCAGGGATAACTTTTACACATTAGCAAACAGTGAGAATTTATGTGTGTGTCTGTGGAGGGGTGATCACTGGCTCAGAGGAATTGCTTCTGAGATCAGAGAGCTGCCCACACACCCTCGGTCCATGGCTTCGGACCAGCACTTGGAGCATGTGTTTGCATGGCCGGAGTAGGACACGGGCCAGACACAGGTCCTCCATGGGGCAACGGCATGCCTGCAAAAACAGCACAAACAAACAGGGCGTGGTCAACTACTATTAGATATTAGAGCTGAAAGGAAAAGATCCCAGAACACTTCTGTACTCCGTGCATTTTATTGTGACTATTAAATGTGACTCAGAGAGTTGGTGTGTCATTTTGAATAGAAAATTATATAATTTAAATAATCAATCTACATTTAATCAATATATTTACATTATGTAACTATTAATTTTATTCTCATCACAGAGAACAGCAATAAAAACAATAATATATGCATATATACATCATAACAGTTGTTGGTATTCATAATAATTATTTTATCATTGTGGTTAATAAATCTGTGATTTTTTCTTTTGGCACCACTGCCCACCATGCTCGTTGCCATGACGACTGTATCACTGCACGGTGTGGTCAGCACACGCTCAGCTCTTAAAGGAAATCAGAGGAGTTAATCTGATTGGATAAGATAGTAGCAAGCTAAATAACATTTGTTGATCATGTATTCAATCTAACTGAAATGGCTCTGCGCAAGATTATTGCCTCTGCTGCTGTGCATGAAAACAGCAAACAGCATTTCTGACACACCCACATTTAAGCACTTTAACATTTTTTTGTTTAAAACGTATTATTATAAAGTCACTTGATTTGCTATGAATCTTGCTATGAAGTGGACTGAAAAAAATTATGACATGTCAAATATTTTCAAATGTAATCAACAACTCTCCGATACTGACTCATAGTAGTAAGATTTTTAAATGGTCTGTATATATATTTTTAAAAAGCTAAAAATGAAATCAAAGAAAAAAATTAATTCAGTCATAGCAAACAGAAGAACACAGTGGTAATGTATTCTTATGTATTCTTCTTATGCCCCAGCATGTTTGGTAATGATACTACAAATCCCAGCACGCACCTGGAGGCCTATTGTAAGGGCCACTGTTGACTGGCTGCTGCTGCATCGTGGGAAGGCTCCTCTTGCCCTGCACGGCCAGTTGCAGGTTTTCAGGTAGAGGCTGTCCCCTGCCCAGGATCTTGTAAGCCAAGATCTGTGCCCGGAGCTGCTGCAGCTGGACAGGGCTGAAGGCAGAGTGGCCACGGCCCTGTTGTCCCATCCCCTGAGGGTCCATCTGCATCATAGGGCCTGACTGGGCCTGGGGCATCTGGGGTGTGGCAGGTCCCCCTGCTGACATGGGGCTCGGTACATGTTCTGGTAGAGGCCCCATCGGGGAAGGGTGAGGGGACAAGTATCCTAGAAAAAAGAACAGACGTCTCTTTAAGAACAGACGACTCTTTAGGCACAAAAGTGATTGAAAACTACAGTAATCAATAATGATAAGCACTGTAAATAACACCATTTAAAATAAATTGCAATAAAATTGCCTGTAACCTAAAATTACTCTTTTGTACTACAACATTTAACTATTCAATATACACAGACCTTGGCTATGCTGATCCATTGGACTCTGTGGAGGACCCATGCCACTGTGAAGAGATCTCATCCCAACACCTTTCATCTGACCATAGTGCATGTCCTCTCCCATTCCCTTCTCATGCATTCCGTCCAAGGGCTGTCAGATTTGGCAAAAATGAAGAGAATGAATTAAAACATTTACTAATACGTTGTAAAAAAAAACACAGATAGAAAAAGTTAAAACCATAAAATAGGCTGTCTTTCACCAGTGGAGCTCTGTGTACCTTGTGCATGGGATGCATGTTCTCCTGAGAATAGTCTCCAGCACCCTGGCTCTGTATACTGTGGGGGACACTGGGAGGACCTGGGCTAGGGCCCATCATGCTGTGAACAGAGCCTGGAGACGGACCTGGGCCAGGGCTGGGCCCCAGGATGGGCCCTGGAGACAAGCCAGCACCTGGGGACGGACCAGGATGGGACATTCCGACCGATGGATCAGTTGGGGTTGACATCTACTAGCTGGGAAATTGCAAATAGAACAGGAAAAAAATCATTTAGTTACAGGAAGATGTTTGTCTACATTAACAATGTATCAACATGAGATATCAAATAAAATGGCTATGTCGTGATATCTGCAATGTGTATGTGTGTATATATATATATATATATATATATATATATATATATATATATATATATATATATATATATATATAATGTGTGTGTTTGTATATGAAACATACATATTCAAACAAACACACATAAATCAAAACCAAAATATATCAATGGAATATGTCTACTATTGTAACGTTTACATTTTTTGTTTTGGCGCATTTTTATCCCTTGGAGTTTTGTCCAAGTTTATTTATCAAGGAAGAAAAAAAAATGTCCCCGCCTAACTAGCGTAATCCAGTTTGTATAAATGGATTGAGAAAGTGTGACATGATTTGCATAACAATGTAACAAACAGAACGAACTGACACTTGAAACATTCGTCTCATCAGTTAGATTCGACTGACCTCACTTTACCACAAGCATATACTTTTGCGGTATGAGCAAACTGTAGCTATGCATTAGTCAACGTTTCTACACAAATGGTGTTGCTTTTCAATTACAAAACTATACAGCAAGTTAGCTATGATATATAAACACAAAGTTCCAATTAAATGCAGGAAAACAATGCAAATAAAAATAATGCTTCATATACATTTAGTAGTAAAGATTCTGTCTGGAAAATTAGACAGCTTGTATGCATTTTCCCAGAGGGTTGACCGTACAGGCCAAGCTTTTAATGTAATTAAACGACAAAGAAGATTACGAAAACTTTGTGATCAGTAAACACGTACGATGTTTTTGTTTATTTATTTACAGCACTATTCATCAGCTTTATTAGTAGTAACAATAAAAGAAAAATGCAGCTGAGATAAGCGGGGTTTTATTTTTTGGATAGTTGCGCTGACTGGATCATGGCTTCCCGACCCAGTCATGACAGTCTACCCCCTCGAAACTTAACGCACGCCATTGCAGTTTGATTAAATCTGTCCAAAGTTCCGAAAACGTTGCTGCGGCGGCGGTCTCTAAATATATAGCGCAGGCACTACGTGCACTTATAACTGGAATTATTATAAAAACAACTTTCTCTTTAATGTTTGTATAAATTTATCACCCTAAATTCATGTCAAAGTTCCACCTACGCATAGCTTACCAGTTAGCTAACGCTAGCTAGCGAACTAGCTAGATTGCCATTACCCATAATGCTTGAAGTAGCAACAAGCTAGCTAGCAACAAGCTAACCCCGGGCTACACCTGTATAGTGAAGTTAGCTATGATAGCATGCTAGTTGGCTGCCTATATAATGGAACCATCGTAATTCTCCTCGACATTAATACTGCGTCCACCGTTGGAGAATGTATACTTTTATCATTCTTAAAGCAAACAGTATAAGACTCAGTTACCTTTCGAGAGACAGAAATCAATATTAGGACCTAGTGCATTATTTCGCCTTCAAAAATATGACTGCCATTAGTCGATCCCCTCCCCCTCTGTTTTGCTGACATATTCCTTTGCATTTTTTGTGAGTGTTTCGTCTTCTGATTTGTTGAGAGGACAGGAAACGCTGGCGTATTTGTTAGATGATTGGTCAAAGAGTAGATCAATTTCAACGTTTCTATACTTGGGGGTGGGTGTTATCATTTTTATAGTTACTTTCGTTATGCTTCGCCGAACGTGCTAGAAGTCTGATATAAAGTGTATTACTTGCTATCTGTCTGATTTGTGTTTCCGGCGCTCGTGGATTTGGCTGAAATTTTGAATTGCTGTTGGACTGTCTTTTGAATGAAATTAGGTGAATTCAGCGGTACAGTAAAAGCGGTGTCTATATGATTAGTATTAAATAAATAAGACACTAATTAACTATTTAACAACGAGTTTCTCATTTTGAATAGACACATGCCTCTGCCTACTATCTTAAATTAGGCCAATATTTAGATCAGATCTTGCTGATTTCTTTCCGCTTCAACGATTATGCATACACCTGGTGACATTTTCTAAGTAAACATATTTTATAATAGTGCTATTGACATGTAATTCTCACGAGATGTCGGTAACAACCCATCCAAGTTACACATGCAAAGAAATCAAACCATAGATGTCTATAAATTAAGTTATGTGTAATAATGAGAAATGACACAGGGAAAAAGTATTGAACACGCTTACTGAAATTTATTTAATACTTCTTATAAAAACCTTTGTTGGTGATGGCAGCTTCAAGACGTGTCCTGTATGGAGAAACTAGTCATATGCATTGCTCAGGTGTGATTTTGGCTTTAGTTCCTTCCATAGATTTTCAATTGGATTCAGGTCAGGTGATTGGCTGGGCCATTCTAACAGCTTTATTTTCTTTCTCTGAAACCAACTGAGAGTTTCCTTGGCTGTGTGTTTGGGATCATTGTCTTGCTGAAATGTCCACCCTCATTTCATATTCATCATCCTGGTAGATGGCAGCAGATTTCTATCAAGAATGTCTTGATACATTTGTCCATTCATCCTTCCTTCAATTATATGAAGTGTGCCAGTGCTGTATGCTGAAAAACAGCCCCACACTATGATGTTCCCACCTCCAAACTTCACTATTGCTATGGTGTTTTTGGGGTGATATGCAGTGCCTTTTGACCTCCAAACATGGTGTGTATTATGGTATCCAAAGAGTTCAGTTTTGGTCTCATCTGACCAGACTACATTCTCCCAGTATTTCACAGGCTTTTCTAAATGTTGTTGAGCAAACTTTCAACGCACTTCAACATGCTTTTTCTTCAGCAATGGAGTCTTGCTTGGTGAGTGTGCATACAGACCATGGAGGTTGAGTGCATTACTTATTGTTTTCTTTGAAACAATTGTACCTGTTGATTCCAGGTCTTTCTGTAGCTCTCCATAGATGGTGCTTGGCTCTTGGACAACTCTTCTGATAATTCTTTTCACTCCTCTGTCTGAAATCTTGCAGGGAGCACCTGGTCATGGCTGGTTTATGGTGAAATGATGTTCTTTCCAATTCCAGATTATGGCCCCAACAGTGCTCAATGGAACCTTCAGTAGTTTAGAAATTCTTCTGTTCAGAAGGTCTTGAGAGAGCTCACAGGTTTTACCCATCATGAGATGTTTCTTGTGTGGCACCTTGGTAATGAGACACCTTTTTGTAGGCCATCAGTTGAACCAGCTGATATTAATTTGCACTAAGTGGCAGAATTGCTTTCCAATCACTGATAGACTTTCCATGACTTTTTTCACCTCTCTTTCTTCATGTGTTCAGTACTTTTTCCCTGTGTCATTTCTCATTATTACACATAACTTAATTTATGGACATCTATGGTTTGATTTCTTTGCATATGGATTGGATGGGTTGGATTGGATGGGTTGTTACCGACATCTGAAACTTAGAAAATTGGTGACATGTTCAATACTTATTTCACCCGCTGTGTGTGTATATATATATATATATATATATATATATATATATATATATATATATATATATATATATATATATATACAGAGAGAGAGAGACAGAGCGAGAGAGCAAGAGCGAGCGAGTATTCAAAATTGTAGTGAAGTACACAAGGGTTCCAGAGAAACAGGATGTTCTGGATAGAGGTCCTTCAGTAGCTGTACAAGTAAAGTGCATCTACATTAGTAGGAGAAAGAGCCATTTTATATATGAAAAAAGAGATGTTTAAATCATAATATTCATCCCATGGGGTTCTAAAGTTCCAAGATTGCAGATGAGTTATTTTTCAATGAGTTTCCTAATTTTATTGAACAATATACTAGACCTGTACCTTTAGTATTTCTGAAATAAACTTTTGGTACTGCTACATGCACATTTGAAGAACTATTTCTTCCTTCTCCAAGTTCCAACCAACTCAGGAATATACATGGAATATAGCACATAGCAAGGTTATAGCAATATAGCAAGGTTAGCCAGTGATGTGATGTGTAACACCTGGGTCAGAATTGAGGAGATCCTGAATAAAAGGACACTCCACATTTGACAGCTGTCTAGCACTATAAATGCTGCAAGCTCAGCCAGTGACATTGCACACACCATCTGGTTTACCTCAAATAATTCTGCCACAGAGCAGTTTTTTTGCAGAACACAAATTCCGATAGTAAACAACTTAGACTCACTCAGTATGAGAAAATTACAAATTTCCAACAAATTCAAACAGACCTGACTTTTTAAATACCTCCTAATTTACCAAACCCACATTTGAAATACTTCCTTAGCCCATTTGGACCTTTGTAAATCATCCAGATTTTGACCTTTAAGTTGTTTCAAATAGATAGTAGCACCCATAATCTTGCCACAGAAAAAAACAACTAATGAAAATCATGTTTTCACACAAATCACAAAGGGGTTTACCGTCCCTTTTCTGTCATGAGTTACACTGATGTGATACTTATGCACTATAGTAACAATAAAAACCAGGTGACAAGAAACCTCTACTGATATCAAAAAAGACTTTAGTGAAGTTCTGAGGACACTGAAAGATATTTTTAAAAATCATAATTTTGTATATTACTTTTCTTCCACAGCACAAGGAATAGACAGTATCTTACTTGTGCATCTTGTCTTCACAAACAAACAGAGAACACAGTGTCTTATTTATAATAATTTGGCCACCAAATCAAAATGAGGCCAGTGAATGTTACCTTGGCTTGCATAGATGGTCCACATTTATCACGTTACTTCCATCACAGCAAGCAGCCTTTGGTGAGACCCAAGCCATAATAGACAAGTCACCAATCCCCTGAATAGCACTTGTTAACATGTACATTTGTGTATAAGTATGTATCAGTAGTGCAAAAATATGAACATTTTTTCCCATATATAGGCTATACCCAGCAACCACCTAAAATATATGGCTAGCCACCCAAGTATTTTTATTTATCCCATTTTAACTATTTACAATTTCCATTTTGTCCCACTTTAACAAATTTCAAAATGGTTTAACAAATTCCACAATGGTTTCTATGCTGTATTTCTAAAACCCCTGGAAACACAGATTAAAAGTTATAAACCTTATTAATAAATCAGTGTGTTTGGTATAGGGCTTATACAGGAATTGTATTGCAAAATTGTTATGATATCACAAGACATCAAACATTACATAAAAATAAATAGTAATAAAAAGTATTGCATGGCAAAACCTAATTGATCACATACATTTTACACTGTTTCAACATCAATAACGCAATAATAATAACATACTCCAAAACTTTGTTTTAAAACCAATGATTCTTTTCCAACTTGAGGGTAAAGTCTACATGTATGTAGCATATACTACTACTATGATCAGCCCTTCAAGACAATTATGCCACTCTTCAAGTGCTCTCAGTTGCCTTTCTTAATTACGTTCTACAAGTGAAAGGTTTCTACAGATGTAGGCAACTGGTGGTATCTACCTTTACCACAAAGGGTTTCTGAGGGTTAAGATATGAAATGCATGGACAGACCCAGGATGGGGCCAATGTAAAACAGCATCAACCTTTTTTATCCATGATTACTCATGACTAACAATCTGCTGGTGGAACTCATACTTCTCAGACTACACATAAAGGCTGCATTTAAGGGGATGACACAGTCCTACTTAGACATGTTGAATGTGCTGGCAAAATGTAAGGGAATATAACAATATCTCATCTATGTAAGTGGTGACAAAACATGCCAGCACACCTTTTAAAACCTCATTGACAAAGAATTGAAAAACATGAGCTCTTAGCTAGGCCATACAACATAACCACACACTCATAGGATCCAGAAGTGGTTAGGAATGCAGTCTTCCACTCGTCTCCTTTCTTTAGCCATACTAAGCTATAAGTGCTGCAAAGGTCGAGTCTGATGAAGTAGCATGGTCCACACAGCTGCTCTAAGGTAGAGGGAACCTAAGGCAGGGGATAGTGATACTTAACTGTGATTTTGGTCAAGCCCTGGTAAACAATGCAGGGTCGCAAACCACCATCCTTCTTTTCTATGAAAAAGTAACTAGATGCAGATGGGCTGAATTAAACCATGGGCCAGTGCCTCAGAGATATAGTCCAGATATAGTCCTCCATTTCACTGGGGGAGAAGAGATATTGTCATGTTTTGGGAAGTGGAGTCAAAGTGGAATCAAACTGCTTTGTGACAACTGTTCTAAAAATCATTATATAAATAAATTTGACTTGACTATTTACAAAGGTCCAGAGTCTTCCAGTCGATGAGGGGGTTATGTCTCTGTAGCAAAGGTAGCCCTAACACTCATTGGACTGCAGTGACAAGAGTGACAGGCTCTATGGTGTGCTATACATCCGCACTGGACCCACACTAGGGGCTTCCCATCATGGGCAGGAACTTGAAAGCCAGGATGGAGAGTAATAATGAGGAGACCTAGATAGACCTGGATGATGAAACTTCCAGAATCAATCAGTACTGAATCAGAACAGTGCACTGTAGAGCTGTTCAACATCTTCCAGTGGAGTAAATGAAAAATTCACTCATGACATTAGCATGCAAGGAGACATCAGCACGATTTGCTGAATGCTGAGTGTGGGTCTTATTTGGTTGGGCACTCTCACAGGGAATGGCTGGATTCATCACAGTATAGGCACAGAAATGACTAGGATAGGATAGGATATCCCACTTGGACAGCAAATTCCCTCACCAGAAAAGCAAAAAGAGGCACAGTAAGATGGATCAGAGAGGGCCCCCCTGGTCTTTGAGAAGTGGATGGACTCGGGAAGTGTCAGTGTGTTCCCCAATCCATCCAGCAATTTCTGGCGAGGTAGTGCAGAGGAGAGTGAAGGATGGAGATAATCACTGGGCAGCAAACATTTCCTGCCCCAACCCCATCTTACATTAAGAACATGGGAGTGGTTGATCTATCAGGTAAGCTCATCCAATATTACTCCATCCACCTCGCTGGTACTCATTGGTATCATATCCATTTTCTTCAATTTGTGGATATTGCAACAACAGATGCTATTTACACATGCTGTATATAGCTTCATTCTATTTTTCAAATTGCTAAAGATGAAAATATAACCTAATTCATGACCAAATGCTGAAATAGTACTTTGTACAGTAATCCCCAGAAATACAATTAAATGCATGTGTGGTGATATTTTATAGACCTACAAATCATCTTGTATTTATCAAATTTGAATAAGATTATGCTAGATAACATTGGCCTCTGGGCATGGCCAGAATTAAGTTACTCCAGGTATTGTTAAAAACCATAATGAGGAGAAAAGAAAGGTTGCTGCTTTATTGTTGTCATTCCCAATCCAATTCTGTTTGTGAGCTACATAACTATCTGGCATTGGTGGTGTGGCTTTGAACCAGGTCACTGCTGCGAGTATACCAGAAAGGCTGAATCAGACCACCGGTGCAATCAATGCCTACAAGGCTACTCATGCAGTCTTCTACCAAGCCCCTAATTTTTTTTTAATACAGATCTCTAAAAAAATATGTTCCCTACTATGTCAAAAACAGGCTATCCTATTTCTAAAACTCATACAGTTGGCTATTTCATCTGTAAGTTCAAAACTTGACTCCTTTATTTCATTCACCACAGAAAGAAAATTTAAGATAGATCCATTTATGAATTCTAGCTAGCCTAATCTCGAAAGCCTAAGTATTTTTTTTTTTTTTTACTTTAGTTCCTTCCGCACTCCTTGGTGCATTGGGCAACAAGCGCTCTCCAATGGGTCCTATCGGCTGCAGCTTCTCTGGCTTCGTCCAATGAGCGTATGTCAATAGTTTTTAGGTCGGCGATGAAGGTTGATCTCCAGGTGGTTTTGGGACAGCCTTGCTTTCGCTTTCCTCCTGTCGGTGTCCAGTGTACAGCTGCCTTTGAGATGCGTTTGTCTGGAAGACATAAGAGATGACCAGTGAGGCGCATTCTGCGTTCGGTGACGATTTCTTCCAGCTTCCACAATCCACTCCATTGAAGAACTTCCTCATTGGTAATTCTGTCCTTATACGAGATACCCAATATTCAGCGGAGGCACCGTTGATGGAAAACGTTTAGTTTCTGGGCGATCCTCTTTGTGTTCCTCCAAGTTTCACTGGCATAAATGGCGGTTGGGATGATGATCGTGGAGTACAGACGCATTTTGATTCCTGTATTGATTGTTGTTGAGGACCAGATGCGGCGTAGACACTGGAACACACCCGCCGCCTTTCCGATCCTACATCGAACGTCTGCTTCTGAGCCACCGTCATTATTGGATACTATGCTGCCGAGATATGTGAACTCGTCGATGTCCTGAAGATTCACCCGTATGACCTTGGTTTTGTCTGTGTTAATGCGCAAGCCAACCTTTTCCGCTTCGCCCTCAAGGCATGTTGTCATGAATTGTAGAGCCGGTTTTGTATTCGCTAGCAAGGCAATGTGGTCTGCGAAATCGAGATCAGTGAGATGAGATCCATTTGTCCAAGGGATTCCAGTCACTGAGCTCATCATCACCTTTTTCATGACGTAGTCAACTGTGAGTAAAAAGAGAATTGGCGACAGGATACATCCTTGCTTGACTCCGGTTTCGATGTTGAAGAAGTCTGTGTAGCCATCGTCTGTCCTGACGCAGCAGCTAGAGCTGATATATAGGTTCTGGAAGACGTTGACAAACCGTTGTGGAATGCCTTAGGCTCATAAAATTTTCCACAAGGAGCCCCTGTGGACACTATCAAAAGCCTTTTTGAAGTCGATAAAGTTGATGAGCAGGGGATGCTGGAATTCGATGCACTGTTCGATGATATTACGAAGCGTGTAAATCTGCTTACTGCACGATCGGCCCGCTCTGAATCCGGCTAGCTCTTCCTGGAGAATTTTGTCCACTGCTTGTTGTAGGTGCCGTAATAGAACGCTGCAGAAGACTTTCCCAGGAACCGAGAGGAGTGTAATGCCCCGCCAATTGTTGCAATCGGCGGTATTGGCTTTCTTGGGGAGTTTAACAATTACTCCTTTCCTCCAGTCACTTGGGACGCTCTGATCTTGCCAGCACTTGTTGAACAGCACTGTGAGGGTGTTTGCAATTGCGTCTCCACTGTGCTTTAGCATTTCCGGTGCTATTTCGTCTAGGCCGGGTGCTTTGTTGGCTTTGAGTGTTCGAATAGGCACCTTAGTTTCCTCAATAGTGATTAGATCAAGATTAACTACCAGGTCTGGAGGTGGTGGTGTGGCGCCAAAGTCATAGGTGTTGGCAGGGGTGGGCTGGTTCAAGGTTTCCTTGAAGTGTTCTACCCAGCGCGCATTTTGTTCTTTCCTGGTGAGCAGAAACACCCCGTCCTTGTTTTTGATGGGTACAATTGAGTTGCTCCATGCCCCAGTCAACTCTCGTACAATGCGGTACAGCGTCTTACTGTCATTCTTGCTAGTCGCCTCGTGCTTCGGCTCCTTTGCATTCAAACCATGCCTTCTTGTCAGATTTGCAGCTTCGTTTGACTGCCCTGTCCAGTTGCCGATATCGCTCTGCTGTGGTTTCCATCTCAGGGTCAGCCTTTGCCTGTTCGCGTCGGCATTTTGCGATTTTCCTTTCGTCAATCAGGCTCCAAGTTGGGTCCTGTATCCAACGTTCTTTCTGTGTCCCGCGTCGGCGGCCCACAGTTTCCTTTACCGTTTCTATGACTGCTTGTTTGAATGCAATCCAGTATTCGTCGATGTCGCCCGCATCTTAGAGTAGCTCGAACCGATTTCTCAACTCCAGTTGGAATTGTTGGACCGCGGCAGGTTCTTTCAGCTTCTCCACAGCATAAAGACGTTGTCGTTGCTTTTGTTTTCTCCGTTTGAGCTGTAACCGAATTGAGGATCATACGAGATAAAGGTCTGATCCAACGTCCGCTCCGTAATAGGCTCTGACGTCCAACAGTGCTGAATGCCATCGCTGAGAGATACAGATAAAGTCAATTTCATTATATGTGGCTCCATCCAGCGATCGCCAGGTTTTCTTATGGATGTTTTTGTGTCGGAAGTATGTGTTACCAATGCAGAAATTGTTCATATTGCTAAAGGATAGAAATCGTTCACCATTATCGTTGGTCTGTCGCCCCGAACTGTGTGGACCAATGACGTTTTCTAAGCCACGACGGTCGTCGGTAATTTGCACATTGAAATCACTGATGAGAAGTTTAACGTCATGGGTCGGGATTTCATCAATGGTGTCTTGTAGCAGTCCATAGAACGTATGCTTCTGATCATCATTGGAGTCTTCGGTTGGAGCGTATACTTGGATGATGGAAGTTTTAGCGTGTCTTAATTGAAATCGTGCCGTGATGATGCGATCGTTGACAGGTTTCCATCCAAGCAGTGCACATGATGCCTTTTTACTAAGCACCAATCCGACACCATGAATATGGTGCTCCTCATGTCCTGAATACAGGACTGACTTGCCATCACTTACGATCTTTCCCGATCCAGTCCAATGCATTTCGGAGACGCCCAATATGTCAAGATTGTAGTTGTCAAATTCGTGTAGAAGCTGGGCGAGCTTCCCACCTTCGCAGAGAGTTCGAACATTCCAGGTGCCTAATTTGGAAATAATTTTTGCATCGAAGGTTCCGATCTGCATCGGGCGTTGGACACCCTCGCGGGTTTGCTCCCCCAGCACTGTCATCAAGTTAGAGCCAGGTCCTCTTTGCTGATGGGATCGTTTAGAATATTCACTTGTTGTTTCCGTAGCGGTAGAAGTTTTTACAGGGCCAGGTTGCTGGCCCGGCGCCTAACCCTCCTCCTTTCACATCCAGCGCTTGAGAACCGGCAATGGTGGAGTCATTTAAACTACCCTATTCGTTAACTCAGTTCTGAAGTTTAGCTAGATTACTTGTTTATGGTGTAGCCTAGTTCAGTGGTATCTTGGACTCTAACCTACTATACTGGCTAGGATGCATTCTATGAATAAATGACAAAGCACTTTTGTAAATTGCTGTGGATAAGAGCGTCTGCCAAATTCCATAAATAGAAATGGAAATGTTCTGTTTGGCTTGTTTATGTTGATTTGTGTCTGATGGATTTTCTGATGATTTATGAAGATAAAGAAAATGATTGAAACCCAATGGAGTGTGCATCTTCTTGAATGATTTTGTTATTGACTCTTCCATTAGCAGTGTATTAATACAGTAATAAAAATATTTTCTATAAAGAAATTGTATATCTCTGTGGTTGTCAACTCTGGTCTTGTCAACCCACTGCTCCTGTACATTTTAGTGTTTATTCTGATCCGAACACACCCAATGCAATGACTCAGCAATATACACTGCCTGGCCAAAAAAAAGGTCACACACACTAATATTTGGTTGGACCGCCTTTAGGTTTGATTACGGCACACATTTGCTGTGGTATCGTTTCCACAAGCTTCTGCAATGTCACAAAACATTTATTTCTGTCTAGAGCATTAATTTTTCCACAAGATCTTGTATTGATGATGGGAGATTTGGACCAATGTGCAAAGTCTTCTCCACTACATCCCAAAGATTCTCAATGGGGTTCATGTCTGGACTCTGTGGTGGCCAATCCATGTGTGAAAATGATGTCTCATGCTACCTTAACCACTCTTTCACAATTTAGCCTGATGAATCCTGGCATTGTCATCTTGGAAAATGCCCATGCCATCAGGGAAGAAAAAAATCCATTGATGGAATAACCTGGTTGTTTAGTATATTCATGTAGTCAGCTGACCTCATTCTTTGAGCACATAATGTTGCTGAACCTAGACCTAACCAACTGCAGCAACCCCAGATCATAGCACTGCCCCCACAAGCTTGTACAGTAGGCATTAGGCATGATGGGTGCATCACTTCAGCCGCCTCTCTTCTTACGCCGATGTACCCATCACTCTGGCACAGCGTAAATCTGGACTCATCAGACCCATGACCTTCTTCCATTGCTCCAGAGTCCAATCTTTATGCTCCCTGGCAAATTGAAGCCGTTTATGTTGGTTAACCTCACTGACAAGTGGTTTTCTTAAGGCGACACAGCTGTTTAGTCCCAATCCCTTGATTTCCCTTCACATTGTGCATGTGGAAATGCGCTTACTTTCACTATTAAACATATCCCTGAATTATATTGTTGTTTTTCTACAATTTGATTTTACCAAATGTTTAAATGATCACCGATCATGATGACTCAAGAATTTTTTCCCACCACATTCCTTCCTCGATGATGATGTTTCCCCACTGTCCTTCCACTTTTTAATAATGCGTTTGACAGTTCTTAACTCAATTTTAGTAGTTTCAGCAATCTCCTTAGATGTTTTCTCTGTTTGACACATGCTAATAATTTGACCCTTCTAAAACAGATTAACATCTTTTCCACGACCACAGGATGTGTCTTTCGACATGGCTGTTTAACAAATGAGAAGCTACTTACTGCATCAGTTAGGGTTAAATAAATTGTTGTCATCGGAAACAAGCACCCATGCAGTAATTATGCAATGGGAGGCTCTTACCTATTTGCTTAGTTAAATTCAGGTGGTCACCCTTTTTTTTGGCCAGGCCGTGTATTAAGACCTTTCTGAGTTAAAGTGGGTGTGTTGAAGCAGGAAAGATACATCTGCAGAACAGGGGTTGACCAGGATCAGTGTTTGGTTTGTAGCCTATAAAAAACATTTTAGTCTACAGAATAACCAAAAAGATTTTATAACTAAAGAGTGGGTATTGTAATGTATATGACTAATCCATACATTCTAACATAATGTTCAAATAAAGTGCAACTTAAACTGCTGGAGTTGATGCAGACTCAGCACAGAGGTGATGCAAATCTGGTCCAGATGTAAGTTAAGTCCATATGTAAAATGAGTTTGAAAGATGTGGCCCACATCTGGGCCGCTAGAGTAAACAAATCTTTGAGAACAGCAGAAATGGGTTAAACTGGTCTTGTTGCGATATTAAAACGTCATAGAATGTCAGAGAATATATGTACCTAGAGTAGTGCAAATGTAACTCTGGAGGTTTTAGGCAGGACGAGTCGGGCGAAACCTGTAACATCCAAACACGCACAGCAATGTAGTCAAACACCGACAACACAAACACTTAAACGACATACTTTTATACATATGATAATGACACAATGAGGAGCAGGTGTGAGACACAAGGAGGACGTGGCCACATTGACGAACATACACACGAAGAGACGTTCGGGGAGAGGGGCCGTATCGTGACAACAAAACCATTTCTTGTAACTTTACGTAACTTACGTGGCTAAGCTTTTGTCCTTAGTGTCATGCTACGGCCCCTCCCCCCGAATGCCTCCGTGTGTGCGTGCGTGTGTCTGTGTGTGTTCGTCAAAGTGGCCATGCCCTCTCTGTCTCACACCTGCTCTTCATTGTGTCATTAGCACACATATATAAAAGTCTATCATTTACGTGTTTGTGTTGTCAGTGTTTGACCAAGATAGCCTGCGTGCTACGTCTTTGTTGTGTTGTGTACAAATAAATATGTGGTTGTATAACGTTACTTGACCCCGCATCCTGCTTAGCCTCCTAACGTCACACTTAGCCTTTGTATGTAACCTCAACTAATTGATAATCTCCACCGTTGAGTGCTTAACAAAATTCTGTTTGCGTGTGTTTCTCATTCTAGTTGTCTAATTCTTAAGACATGATGTATATGCCATGCAGTGCCACTACTACAAAGTTTCCCACTATCAAGGTGCACTTGGCACCTAGGTGGAGCAAAATGCCCACTCATTCTCTCTCTCTCACAAACACACACACACACACACAGAGCATCTGCAATTCCCGCAGGTTCATAGGTGACTAGCTTTTATAATGTCATGTGTAATTTGGGCATAATGGTGGAAACTTCAAAGAACAATATGGAAAAAAGGAGGGGTGTTTACATAATTACCCTTGAAAAAGTTTATAAGAATTAAACTCTTGTGTACCCCTCAGACATTCTCCGGAGGGTCCCTCAAAAGCACGTTTATATTGAAGTTGCAATAAAGGACGGGACCAGCTATTCTCTTCAACTAATTCTGGAGTCTGCATCTTTATTTTCTATTTGAATATTTAATCTTAAAACTAGCTAATTGGGGATGGGTTTTCTGAACATACAGGCATATGTGATGGTAATCCATTAATATTAGAGGGGTAAAGTTGTATTATCAGATAACTAACTAGATTGCTAGTTCTCTGTCTCTGCCATGGTCGATTGTACTTTCATCAGTAGGCAAGGTAACCCGGGTGCATTAGCGAGTTTCCCGTCATGTCTGCCATTGCTTCTACAAATACAACGCAGTAGGTCCATTATTTTAGATCTGGTGTCTCACAGCAAGCTGGCTACAATTAGTTTGTTAAAAAATTATAGTAAATAAAGAAGATAAAACACTAACATGATAGTCAAGCTCGGTTAGTCAAACAAGAGAATGGGTGCATTTTAAAGTGGTCAGCGGACCACTGTTTTATTAGAAAACCAGCACACACATTTTCATGTATGATCCAACATATTTGTCCCAAAGACATTGATCCACGGAACGCAAGGATCAGCATCGCATCTTCTAAACTATGCTTACTCCTTGGTCCACTGGAATGTCTAAGCGTGCGCGTGCCGGTAAAGGGGAAAAGACAGAGCGTGGATTGCGTTTGGGGAGACTGTTATATAACATCTGTAGCCAGTGCTGAATACATAAAATCAGCCATGAAAGATTTATCTGTGTGGTCTGGTATTCATATAGGATTAATTATGCACGATTCTGATGCAGGGATAGTAACTTGATCGTTACGTCATAATGATAGATGCCAAACATTATATAAGAACAACAAAGAGGCATATAAAAAATAATTTACTGTTGGCAATCTCACTGTAGGCCTGATCCGGACTGTTTTAAAATACGATAATCTTCTCCGATTTGAGTACAAATTCTACACGTGAGTAGTGTAGCTTATGTTACTTTAAGAACTGTTAATTGATTTTTGTTTTGTAATCTATTTTACGGTACAATGTCAATAAACGTAACCTGTTTAGTTCAACGTTCTGTAAATGGAATTTAATAAGCCATGGATGTACTAATATCGATATACCGTTTTTCTCCGCAAATACTAATTCCACCTTACTCTCTTCTGTTCACATTCCACTTGATCCGAAATAGTCCATAAAATATGGGTAGTGCATTGTCCATGCCAATCTGTGGTAAGGATTCTGGCGTCTTGGATTTGACAGCATCTCAGATAGAAAAGAAAAAGAAGACCAGTCAAGAAATGCCCGTTCTTTACCCTGCTCTTCCGAGGACATTCTGGCAAAGCTCTGTCACCCAAGATAAAGCGGTCCATGAAGCTTGCCTCTGGCAATGACCTGGAGTGACTGTGGGTACCGTTATCAAGCAACATGAGGACAAAAGACAGGAAGGTGTTGAGCCCACTGTCATCACTCATAATCCAGTTCCAGTTATAAACTGTCTGTCTACATCTGGAAATGGTGATGTTTCTTTAACCCAGTCCGCCATTGCGAGTAAGCCTGAAAGGCTGGGCCAGGCCAGCACTGAAAGCATGCCTAGGCTGCTCATGCAGTCCTCCACCAGCGAGCTGCTCACATGCCTGGGTGCGTTCTTGTGCCGGCGTTGCTGCCTGCTGAAGGACCTGACTGCTGATGAGCCCGTGCAGTGGCTGCGCATTGTGGACCGCTACGTGACACTGACAGAATGGCAGGAGCAAAGCTTCCTCATTCCAAGCACCGTGGTCTTTCTCTACATGCTGTGCCGTGACATCATTTCAGCTGAGGTGGCCACCAATAGGAGCTGCAACCCGTGCTGCTCACATGCTTGTATGTGTCTTGCTCCTACATGTGTGAGGAGATCAGCTACCCAGCCAAAGCTTTCTTGGTGGAGGAAAACAAAGGGGCCTTCTGGGCCCAATCCCTGGACATTGCTAACCGCATGAGTGGCAAGATGCTGCAGATTAACAATGACCCGCAGTATTTTTGGCAGGTCTTCACTGACCTGAAGAACAAGATGGTTCATTAAAGGATTAAAGAATAAAAAACTTTATTAATTAAACATTTTGTTAAAAGTTCATTTAATTTTAGTTAAAAACAAAAAAAACCCTACATAATTGCAAAGTCAGTTGTTATAACGTGTGATGTAATTTCTCCCCACCTAGTGTTATTACACCTCCTAATCTTACCAAAAATGTCCCGCTTGACTTAGTTATGTTAACTTGATATCAAAGATGTGAAAAGCAGCTTTTAATGTCAGCTGATGCTTGTTGGCATAAGCATTTATAAATGTCCAAGTATGTTTATGTCAATTGTCATTAAGGGCTTATGTGGGAGTCATCTAGCACTCTGAACAGTGCCCTAAAGTAATGTTACCCAAATTTCTTATATGCACCATCAAATGAGCTCCACTAGACCTATTCTGCCATATGACAGCACTCAAACACTGGCAATTTGAAGTGGTTCTGCTGTGCCCCACAACTTTAGATATGTCTCCCTATTCTGAGGGAAAACATTTATTTTCACAAAATGAATTCTATACTCAGCTCAACAGTGAGAATACTGTAAAGTAAGAACTGAAGCCTGAACCAGGTCTAAAAGCTATTTAACTTTGTGGCTCCAGGTGAAGATGCACTGACATGCAAAACAGCTGTCTGATGTATTGTGGTTGTCAGGTCAGGGTGAAAGCACCCAGCATTGCTCACTGCTGTGCTACCCTGGAAAGATGACAACCCCTAGCTATAGCAGCTTCCCCTGGACATAAAATGTATACCTTTCAAAGCATTCAGGCAAAAAAAATGATTCCATACTGTCAACTGATGCACAAAGATTAAAATGAAGCCCTCTATGATAAAGGTTTTATTTTTGCACCAGGAAAAGGTGCTTTTTTTAACAGCCATACTGAGTGTGGAGCAAAGAAAATTGGCTAACTTTCTCAGACACTGCCTTGAGATAAACATATTAGCAGATGCTTCAGTGATCGCTGACTCCATCAAAAATTCCCATTAAGATTACCATCAGCAATTTTCATAGCAACCATTAATTCCGATGCACTTCTTGAGAATATCCTTTCTGAGAATAATCCCTTCTGGTAGCATCAATAACAAAATTACATTAATATTGCTTTTATTAGTATCCTGCTGATAATCACATTCCCTCCAGAAAATATGCATGAGGCACCAGCTATCCGTGGAGTGCCAGTCTATTAATTTGCCTGTGTTTTTAAGAGCTTCAGAATATGTAAGGATTATAAAGCAGGTCTACATGAACAAATTTCAGCAACATTTTACTGATGAACAGTTTCGAAGGCTACATGACACCTATATAAGCCACAAGAGGCTTCTCACATAGCAGTCATTTCATATAAAATTGCTTACCAACAACAATATAGATTCTGTGACGAGCTAGGAATTGTGATTCCTAGCTCACTGCTTAATCAAACCAACCAGGATTCCTGTTTGTTAGCTAGTTAGCTAAGTTTACGTAAGTGGCTAAGATTTTGTCCTTAGTGTCACGGTATGGCTCCTCCCCCTGAATGCTTCCGTGTGTGTGTGTGTGTGTGCGTAATTATGCACGATTCTGATGCAGGGATAGTAACTTCACCTCAAACATTATATAAGAACAACAAAAATGCATATCAAAAATCATTTATTGTTGGCATTCTCACTGTAGGCCTGATCCCGACATTTAAAATGATATTTGAGTACTATCCCTACACGTGAGTAGTGTAACTGTAACGTGTGGTGGCCTGAGTGCCGTAGCAAAGGCAGCATCCCTGCCTCTCTCAGGGCGGTCCGGTACGCTCCACAAGACGTTGCGCCTGTAAACACAAAAGGCACAGACACAAACACCCAATAGCGCCCATACGCAAACACAAGGCGCTGTGATGTGGCGCCCGCCGTCCCCGCAGGCGCCTTGACGTGTCCTTGGCCTCGATGGACACGCGGGGGTGCACATCCACCCTGGTTCCAGACGTGCCACCTCCCTGAACGGTCCTCCTTCCTCCTGCCGCTCTAGGAGCGTCCCCGAGGCGGTTTGCCTCTGAGGCTTTGGGCAGACCCTCCCAGTCTCGCTGGCAAGTCTGCTGAGGGGAAGGGACTCAGGAGATCCCGCTGGCTCCACCCGACCGCCCTCTTTCTGGTCGTCGAGGTGGTCCTCGGTCCTCCTCGGCCCAGGCTCAGCAGCCGCAGCCCCCCCAAGAAATTCCTGGGGGTGTTCCCCTCTGCCTCCGGAGAAGACACGGACAGCTCTCACAGTCCTCTCTCCAATATCCTGAGATCCAGGTGGCAGTGCAGGGGGTGTTCACGCACCTCCTTCTAGGAAGTCCGTTCTTCGCCAAGGGAGTAGGCGTCCTGTGGTGGTTGGTCATTCTGTAACGTGCGTCGACCCAAGTGCCGTAGGGCGAGGGGCAGGATGCACAGACTCCACCGACTGGGACGAACATTTATTAACATAAAGGACAGCAGCACTCACATGTTACAAACGATACACATGAACATGAAACGATTGACGTTAAACAAACACGATACACAAGAATACATCTAACATAAACATGTTCCATTCAGACATTACGCCGACAATGACCAACAACGCCGCATACTCTGACGTGAGTTTAAATACGCACAGACAAAACCAAGTACAGGTGTGTGCAGGCGTGGCCACAAATGAAAGTCCTCCCACTGCATGTGGCTGGCCAAACCACGTGCCTCGCGGGAGGCGAGCGATCCGTGACAGTAGCTTATGTTACATTCCAAATTGTTAATTGACTTTTGATTTTTGTAATCTATTTTACGTTACAATATCAATAAAACCTAACCTGTTTAGTTCAACGTTCTGCAAATGGAATTTAATAAGTCATGGATGTACTAATGTGGATATACCTTTTTTTCTCCACAGGTACTAATTCCACCGTACTCTTTTCTGTTCCCAATCCACTTGATCCAAAATACTCCATAAAATATGGGTAGTGCTTTGTCCTTACCATTCTGCGGTAAGGATTCAGACGTCTTGGATGTGATAGCATCTCAGCTCGAAAAGAAGAAGACCAGGGTCACGAAACATTGGTTCTTTACCCTGCTCTTCTAAGGACATTCTGGCAAAGCTCTGTCACCCAAGACAAAGCAGTCCATGAAGCTTGCCTATGGTGATGGCCTGGAGGCACTGGAGGTACTGTGGGTACCGTTAACAACCAGCATGAGAGGAAAAGACAGATAGGTGCTGAGCCCACTGTCATCACTCATCACTCATAATCCAGTTACAGTTGTGTACTGTCTGTCTACATCTGACACTCTTGATGTTTCTTTGAACCAGTCCACCACTGTGAGTAAGCCTGAAAGGCTGGGCCAGGCCAGCACTGCAAGCATGCCTAGAAGGTTGTTCATGCACTCCACCACCAGCGAGCTGCTCACATGCCTGGGTGCGTGCTTGTGCCAGCATTGCTGCTTGCTGAAGGACCTGACTGCCGATGAGCCCGTGCAGTGGCTGCAAATTGTGGACCACTACCTGACACTGACAGGATGGCAGGAGCAAAGCTTCATTATCACATATGCAAGGCACCCAGGGACCATCATCATCATCACTTTTATTTATAGATTGTCTGTTCCATGCTCAGTGTTGCTTTGCGTTCTTAGAATTAACAAGAGACAGGACTAACAGATACACAACACATTGCATTCAAACAATGGAGTAATTATGTCATAGTTAAAGCCAAAGAGTCTATAGCAGAGTTTTAAATGAGGAAGGCAAAAATGTGTTCTGAACAGACTTTGGTTGTGAATTCCATAGTTTTGTATTCTGCAGAGCTGTGATCACATTCAAATGCCACTGGGTTCAACTGTCTGCCTGTATATTCTTAATAAAACATAAATGTCCCTTACATGAATTTGCTTTACTCTGTTTCTGTATTATACTCACACTAATTAGTTTATTTCTGCAAATCAAGACAAATATTTATATTATGGGTCTTACCAGATATTAACAGTCTTTTGTTCACATGTGCTGCTGCAAAGTATAGTATATACTCATACTTTTAGGACTTTAGTCTTCACACACTTCATGTTAACATCCAGCGATTGGCAAATATAAATATACTGTTAAAGACTTAGGCTGCTTAGGTACCAACTGGCATGTACACTTCTGGCCACCAGAGGTCTTCATCTCCTGAATTCTAGTGGTCTGTATTGTAAATCATCACACTCACCTGTGTCTTATCAGCCTCATCCTCACATTATGTATCTTGCACTTGCAAGGTATTGCCAACATTTCCCTGTCTGCATACCAGGCCGTTTGTTATTACTGTCATTTGGGAATTTGACTACTATCCTGTCTTCTGTTTTTATTGATTTTTTGCCTCAACCCCAGTTTACTGTTTACTGTTTCTTCACTGTTTACTGGTTCATGACCCCTGCCCACCTTGTTTACAATTTTTGCCTCTGGCCCTGCTTTTTTGTTCTCAGCAAAACTCCTGCGCATGGATCCTAACTGTTTCTGATTCTGCTTCGTCATAGATGCCCATCTTGATGTAAACAGATCCCGGAGGGGGACCTGGGTGAGGGCTAGGCCCTGGAATGCTGGTGACAGGCTACAGTCTGGAGAGGTATCAGCATGTTTTAACCAACAATCAGTTCCAGACATTTGTTAGCTGTGATGCTATGAATAGAAAAATGCAAATTAATACCCAACTTACTCTATACCTATGCATGCATTATAACCTTTTAGCTTATTACTATTATTAAAGTACAAATAATATGCTAGAGCAATTTACTGATAAAAAATTATTATAGAAAAAAACATATCCCATAATATGTGTAAGTACTACATGCAATTACATTTATTTATTTACTATGAAAAATATCTTCTATCTTTTATCCTAAATGTACACTTGTGATGCCTAGATGCTGTTTTTGGTGAATTAAAAGCCCAAGTGAGAGCACCATGGTAGAACCCTCTAGGTAATGATGCCATTTCTCCATAGCCTATACTACAGCCAAACACTCCTTCTCCAAAGTTGAATGTCTCAGTTCTGCATCCCTTAAAGCTCACGAGGCATAAGATATAACCTTCTCTTCTCCATCCAGCTGTTGAGTAAGAACTGCACCCAACTCAATGTCACTGGTATCTGTCTGTACTTGATATGTGAGATCTCTTCTAGACTGAGCTACTAATGGGAGGACTGAAGGGCCTCTTTAAATTTCATGAAAGCCTGTTGGCACTCCTCTATCCACTCCCAGCATGTGTTCTATATATATATTTATCTGCATATATTTTTTTTTTCTCTATGCACCCCTGTTTCTCTTCCTCAGTTTGGACAGAGCACTCTCCACCATTTCACTGCATGTTATATTGTGTATGACTATGTATGTGACGAATAAACCGAACTTGAACTTGAACTTCTTTTTCTTCAGCTGGTTTAGGGGAGCTGAAATGTCTGCTAGGTAAGGGATAAACCTGTGGTACCAGCCTACCAGTCCCAAGAATCTCTGCAGACTCTTAATATCCATAGGTGTTGGATATTCACATATGGCTCTTACCTTTTCTGGGTCTGCTTCTATCCCTTGACCTGACAAGGCCCAAGAAAGTAAGGTGGGTCTGGAAAAAGATGACATTTTTTTATGTTTAACGTCAGATTGGCCAGATGTAACTTCTTAAACATGGCTTCTTAAGTGTTGGAGGTGTTGTTCTTGAATTTGAGAAAACACAATGATGTCATCAATATAGATAAAACATATCCTCCCTTTCAACTCACCCAATACTTGCTCCATCAGCCCTTGGAAGCATTAGCATTCTTGAGACCAAAAGGCATATCCTTGAACTGATACAGGCGTTGTGGTGTAATGACAGCTATTTTTTGTTTGCTCTGCTCATCCATAGCCAGCTGCCAATAGCCACTCAAGAGATCCAAAATACTGACGAATGCTGCATGCTGAAGAATGATTCCAAAATCCCACGTACCAGAGGCATTGAGTAGGCATCCAGGCATGTTTTGGCATTCAGACCATGGTAATCTACACAAAAACGGAAGGACCCATCTGGTTTAGGCACCAAGACCACAGGAGCCACCAAGGAAGAGGAGGACGGATCTAGTATTCCCTCAGCCAACATCTTTTGGACATGGTTCTTGGACATCATGGCCTGCTTTTGGGAGGACGTCCGGTATACTTGTCGCCTGACTGGGCCCTCCTCAGTAGTGTAGATTCGATGTTGCTCAATTCTAGCAGAACCCAAACTCTCTGTCCAAACAGTAGACTACTTCTGCAGCAGTGGTCTAACAATCTCAGGTTGAGAGACAATGTTCTTATGGAGTGTTGAGGGTCACTCATTCATAACTGCCAAATAAAAATTTATGCCATCCCCCCTAAGTGAAAATGTTTTCTTATACTGAAACTGATGTACTTAAGCATTGGATGTTATATACTTGTTGTGATAAGGTTGGAGGTTGAGCTTGCTAACCACTAGAAAATCTAGTCCCAGCAAAAGAGGCATGTGCAGGTTGTTGTCCCTGAGGATCTATACCTCCATCTTCTAAGAAGTGTCATGAAGACTGAGAAACAGTAGAGCCTTCCCAATGGCTTGGCTCTCCTGTCCATCAGCCATCACAAAAGACTGGTTGTGCCAGCGCTGGAGATCTTCCTCATCTCTGGTTATATGTTTCCATAGACTCTCTTGTATGACGCTTAAGGTGCTTCCAGTATCCAGCACAGCGTCACAAGCAATCCCCCTAATTTGTACAGGAACCACGAAAGAGAAGGCTCAGCACGCATAGATGCAATCTCACCCTCTCTGCTGTTCCTCTCCCCACTTTTTTTGTGGTTTCTTGGAGGCAGGGTGGTTGCCACTGCTTGCATTCTGGACTCTGGTCCAGTACCCTTTTGAGGATTCCCAGTCTCTCTCTACCATGGAGCCTGGTCTTTACAAGTTGGTGCATAGTGGTTACCACTACCCTTAAACCACTAACAAGATGAGGATTACAGTCATTTAAAATCCTCCGGACCATCTCATCCTCAACCATCTCAGGTTGCCACTCCAGGCACAAAGCCCCATAGTCATAAGGGAAGTCTCAGAGGCATTGGTATGGAGCCTGCACCATTGAACAAAGCTGTTCCTCAATCTCAGCAAAATAATCCTCAGGCAGAAAAGATTCTAAGTATGCGGTCTTGAACATCGCCCAGTTCTTTATCCTGGCTCTAGCAATGTTATCAATGTGTGAGCTGACACCTGAACACCTGAAACACCTGAACTCAGTAATTAGGAGGAGTGTCTACATACTTTGGATCATATGTCAAAGTTCCCATCGATATAACTAGAGATCTAACATATCCACGCCACATATCATATAGCTAGCTATCTAACCCTAAGGTAGTTATACATAAATGTAGTTACGTTATCTAGCATGCTAGTTTGCTATATATCGATATTCTCCTGAACATAATTATTGTATTACTGCATATTGTGCTTTACGGACATGTTTAAGTTTTCGTTTTTTAAGTGCTTATTTTACTAATTTGTTAATAGAACAGTTATGTATGGAGTGAGATTTGTGTCATTGTAAATAAATAATACGAATCCACAAAACCATAACTGACAAACACTTACTCCGTGATGTACAAACTAAAATGGCATCCACAAATACACAAAACATGCACACATGATTATTTTTGCAATTTATAATCTATGTGTTTATTTATTTATTTGTTTGTTTGTTTATAGAATTCACGAACATGCGTTTCCACTCATTTCTTTGTGGAATCATTCGCATTTATTTGTGGATCGTTCCTTGTGCATTTATGCATCGCTAAGCACGTGTTCAAACCGCCTGCATTCATTTTAGATTTTTGAAACATTTCTCAGATTTGTTTTTTTTTTTTTTTTTAAGTTTATTATTTTTATAATTGTATAGCTAATATTAAATATTTGCCAATACAATTAATAGCCTTATCTGAAAATGCGCGAAGTAATAAATTAGAACCAGTAGGCATACTCTAATTAAATATTTAATTATTGAAATATGGTAATTATAATATGTAGTACCCACCATTAACCACACGGTGGAGACTGTGTCTAAGAATTCGAAGGAAAGTCAATTGTCCAACATGTTAGTTGATCAGTTATGGAAATTAAGTGTTGTAGTGAATATTTAAGTGGATTGTTCAAGTCTTGATTTAATTAAATTTATTTAGTTTTATTCCCCACATATAGAAAATAATGCTCAAATTCCATAAATATGAATTTTCATCGATTAAACTCCGTGGTGGCCAATTATTTTTGGTCATGCTGAAAAATGACATGCTGAAAAAAACTTAACACAGGTCAGGTTAATTGGTAACATATGTTGTTTTTCATTAATAACATAACTCACACCGTTAAGACTCGTTTGTTGACCTGATATTTTCCCCAGTAGTCTGTTTGCCAACACATCTTTCCAAAACAAAATTTGCCTCGTGTGTGTGTGTGTGTGTGTGTGTGTGTGTGTGTGTGTGTGTGTGTGTGTGTGTGTGTGTGTGTGTGTGTGTGTGTGTGTGTGTGTGTGTGTGTGTAAAGGACACCTGGCTGATGCTATCAGGTGAGATAGGCATGTTGTTGATTGTAAGCCCAGTGTTGGAATGACAGATTATGTTCATATGGTTGATACTCTTACTAGCTTCGCTTGAGTCACATGTTTAAGTAAATGATTCATGTCACATTGAGGTCTTGTAATAGCCCACATTGGTCTCAACACAAATTATGTAAATTTAGGTATTTAAATAAGCTAAGAAAAAATTATAAATTGTGGTTATTTCATTATATAAAATGTACCCCACATTTTAAATATTAATTTATAAAATATTAAGTTAAAAATTTGAACTTGCATTCACAGTTTGTAATGATTTTATAATTTATTATATAGTGGCAATCTTTTGGATACCATCATAATAGCATTAAAACTATTGATTTGTACTATACAAAGACTACCAAATCGGTTACAGAATAGATGATTCTGGGGTTTCTGATTTATGCATTACTATGCAACAATAATGTTTTTAATCATTACTGACTGGCTGTTTTTTATTTTGAGCTTAACTTCACCTCTATTTAACTTACATTACAGCATGCAAATAAATTAGCTTCAAAATGCTTCAAATAAACATTTTACTAAATTCAAATAAAAAACTTAGACAGTGTAGGAATCTGACATGGAACAATGAGTCTCTGATTAAATAAGAAGCCATATCTAGCAGTAAAAACACAGGAAACGGAACCTATGGTCCTTTCTTAAAGTAAAAGCGATGAATTAGCATTAAAATAAAAAATCTTGTTAGTCTACACAAGTGTGCTGATTAGGATTTGAATCAGAAGTGCTTGGTTTTGGTTATATCTGAGTTTCCATTCTTCAACAATCCTCTCCTTTCTTAGCATTTTTCAAAAGGGATGTGTGCAATGATCCTGAATGTAAATTAAACTAAATAAAACCCTTAATTACCTTAAGTGTTTGCCTCCACCACCTTATATTCACTGGCACTTCCTAGGATTTGAGAAAATGATGGTGGTTTCCCTTAAAACCTTGGCCTCTTAAAGCTCCTCACCATGGAATTATTCAAAGATACATACACGTGCCAGTTTGAGAGGCATTAGGGAGGTATGAAGATCCAGGGCAGTTAATCTTTCTAAACCCATATAAATCTTATTTCTTGTGATAATTAGTGATATTTCTCGATTGCCTGAACCAAACAAAACACCATACCTGTCAAACTATCAGGTTCTTATGGTCATTGCCTAAGGAAATCCAGCAAATAAATTTTTTTCAGCCTTTGCAGGGGAGAGTAAGATGCTTTGTGACACTGCTTATCTGTATCTTTCTGTCCTGTTAAAAAAATACACTTAGTTTGTCATTGTCTGATTTATATAATTGCTCACTAAACTATTATTGTTGTTGTTCTTGTTGTCGTTATTGACTTCTGAAAGATTTTAATTCACAATATGTATACAAGGCTTTTCCTATGGCCTTTCAGTACTGGCGCAGGCCTATATTCAGGACAATATTGTGGATCAACAGTGTTTGCACAGTGTCCATGACCATAGCTATATTTATCACAGATTACTGCGGCTTCCTTACTTTGACTAATAGGTGTAGGCCTTTTCCAGGTGTGAGCCAACAACAGGCACGTTATCTATAGTTTTACATGAGACATCTTTCAGAAGGTCTTGTTTGTTTTACACCACCGTAGTGGTTGATGTGTGGTGAGAGGTGAATGGAATATTTGTGAATTTTTTTATCAGTAGCCTAAATAGGCCTATGCACTGCAATTAAAAGGCACTGAGTCTCTGTTGAAAATCTTAAACCAGATTTGTATCTTATTAAATAACGTTTGAAATTAGCATATGCTTACATTGCTGAGTTATATTAATCATGCAAATAAGGTACTGTTAAACAAAACTATTCATAAGAAACCTCTGTCAGCAATTCCACTGAATACATCCAATGAATTTAACATATATAAAATGTGGAATGAAGTAATAAAGATGTTCCAGTTAGATTAATCTAATAGTCCCATCTGAAATGGCACCATTAAAATACAATTAGGGCCATTACAGTGACTACACAGTGTACAATAGGCTGGCTATTAGATTTCTAAGTGAAGCAGAAGAAATGTTCATTTTATAATCCTGTGAAAACAAACGATTTGTGTCTGAATTTCCGAAAATGAAGAAACCAAAGTCATGAAGTCCTGCATCAAGCCACTTCCCCAGCTGACTTCTGCATCTATGAACTGTCCACTTCAGCCCCTCATCCCAATAAAAAGGTCTCTAAACATCCCACTTCGCCAACTAGCTTCACTCGCACCTTTCAGCCCCCAGTCAGTGTTTACTGTTTTTCTCAGTTCTTCACATCATCTCCACGAAAGCAATCTGGTTAGATTTATGTGCAGGTGTGGGACGCCCTGTGGTACTTAACCCTTAATTTCGCTGCGACGGTGCTCAATTTGCAAGCCTGCGGTTTTATATGGACCCTGGGGGCCGTTTTCTAATAGAGACCAGCGTTGGAAATCTTTTTCCAAGATGGTCGGGATTCCAGCAGGGTCATACCGTTGGCTGGGAGGAAAGGAAGTGCTGTCAGCGAGTGTCTCTTTGTAGTTGCCTTTGTTGCAGGTGCTCTGCCAGTCACAATTATCCTCTGTGCTCCATTTATCACCTCAACCTGCATGACATCTGCTGGACAAAGGCACACTAAGGACTCTAAGCACTCAAAACACAGGTTAAAATGACCTAAAGACCATGGTTTCACAAAGTGCCAGCTAGGTTTTGAGGTTTAAACTGTAGAGAATAAAACCTACTATAAAAAATGCTAAAAAAAAAATGTAGATGCTTGAGGAATAGGGGTATTAGATTGTTTGATTATTTTGTTTATTGTTTGATAAGCCTAGAGAGTTAATAGATATTATCAATGCATTTTCTTTTAAAAATGAAAGAGGCTTTTTTTATTCTGTAGTGCTTTGAATTAAAATGTATTTTGCCATTTAAGTGCACAATGTGTTTCAGTCTTGTCACACTGTGAATGTTTGCAGCTCCTGATGTATGATGGCAGCAGAATACCTGCCACCACCAACGAGCAACCAGCATCTGGGAGTTGTTAAAGCTATTTTATCTTCTCACCATCATTATTTAACATTCTCTCTCTGTCTCTCTATCCCTTTTGTTTTCTCTGTATTTATTTGTGTGTGTGTGTGTGTGTGTGTGTGTGTGTGTGTGTGTGTGTGTGTGTGTGTGTGAAGTAGAGAAAGTAGTCTCTCACACTCAAACACTCACAAACTGGAAATATGCACACGTCACAAATCTTTCTTAATCCAGAGAAAATCTGTATTTATTTCTTATCTGTGATGTCTTTTCTGATGGATGTGGACATGGAACTTGGAAGTCTGGCATAGTTGTTACACACACGCATGCACGCACCCAGGGTCTTGGCTGTATTGGGTTGTTATCTGTAGATGACCTTAAAGACAGAAAAGTGGACTTTTATATTAGGCAGAGGTTCCTGTTCTTATATAGTTACATATTTCATGGCCAGAAGCAGCAGTAAATTTGAAGTATATATAATATTAAGACAGCATTATCACGAACAACCTAAAAAATGCCTCCGGGAATATTCTTCTGCTCACTGAGATGTTCAATTAAAAAGATTTTAAAATATATTACCTTTTGTTGAAGATACATTTTTCACATGTAGGCTTATTAGTCAAATAAAGAAAAGTTTAATTTTCTGCCAGTTTTACACTTTAAATAACCCTTTAATAATATTAAACAGCTAGATTAGGAACACTGCCTGCTAATTTAACTTCAACATTTTTTTGTCTTTTCTACATCCCTCCAGTAAACACTTCTTTTCCTCCTTTGTAAGGGCTGAGTAGGAGCCTTCAGTGGCATGCAGACTTAGCAGTGAGGTGTGCCTTGTCAAGCCCCTGCAATGTGATCCAAAGTCCACAGACTTAGCGCGTTTTCATAGTAATGACAGATAAGTCCCCCCTCACAACTGCTGATCTACTGGCTGCAGACGCACCAGCCCTTGCCCTTTTGAGAAGGGCTCAGATGGTGTTTTACAGTGCAAAAAGTGCATGCAGTGGTTGCCCCTTAAGACAAGTGGCTCAGGTATGCCACCGGGCTTTTGTTGGCCCGCCAGTGGCAGAAAGACAGCTCTGGCTGTAAATAATTTCTGAAACCTCTGTACACATACCAGATCTCCAACTAACCCGCACTCACTCTCTCCAGCATTCACCAGGCAAATCCTCCTTTCACTTTTCAGCAGTGAACATTCAGTAGGGGATTTTTTTCTATCCCCTTCACGGAATACACGTGTGTGTAACTTTTTCACCCCATTTGATACTCGTGACAACTTGTTGCTAATAAAGAAGTGATTGAATGGCATTTGTTGTGGAACCTCAGCAAATATTTACCGTACCTGCAACAACTAGCAATCGATGTGGACATCTTTCATCGACTTACTCTATGACAGCAGAACAGGACTAAACTAATGGTCAGTGGTGACATACATTTTAAAAGCATAATGGTGTCTTTATTAACAGCAGCGTGGTTCATTCAGCAGATACATGTCCAGTCCATTTTAAGTCTGTATCATTCCAACCGATAATATATAATGATATTCTTGTCTCCTAAATACTCAGACAAAAAAAAATCAAGTGAAAATATTGTTAATAAAACTGGCACAACATGCTTTGTATTTCATTTCATAAAGAGTTAGGCCAAGGATGCAGTGGGCCACTATGAAAAGAAGAAAAATACACTGCAAGATTTTGCTGCTGAAGGTTTACAACACAGTTCACTATGATTCGCTCAGTAAATTAGATCATTTGTGCTGGCAAAGAGGGAGCATTGTATTCCTACCTGAACACATGCACCTGGAGTACACCATTAAAAAGGCTTATCTGTGTTCTTCGGCCATTGTCTCTTTGTACTGCTTAGTCTTTCATCAATAAATCAACCTGTTCTGGAACAGCATGTCAACAGCATTTCCACAGCAAAGAGCTTAGATTTAAAATAGCCTGCACCTCAGCGGAAATCAGTGCGTAAAAGGTGACACCTGGAATCAATGAAACTCCACTCTCCCAGTTGTGTGAAGGAATAAAACTTGTCTTGCACAAAAGATAATCAAATACTCTCCATCATAAATGCATAGGAGATTCTGACGTAGGCTTGGCATTATGTGCTGTAAGATCTGTTAGCAATGCACTGGGTCCACAGAGGGCAAAAGGACCATCAGGTGAAAAGAGCCAAAATCTTTGATCAGACCTCATGTCATGTTCCATTCAGGGATGTTCACAACCCAGAGAATAGATCTCTCATTAGAATACTGAAACAAATGGAACAAACCATTTCTGTGCTACAGAACATGATAAGCTTGTTTTATTGGTAAACCTACTGTTTTTTAAAACAAGTTTCTTTTTAAATGCAGTCCACACACGATTTCATGTCTAAGAGCCAACATGACAACATTGGGTTGGTTTTGGCCCAGTGGTGTGACTCAGCTAAGTGGAGGAATTCTTGTCACTGAGAAAGAATTCTCTGCCGCTCCAACAATGAGCAGTGAATTATAAGCAAGCTAGTGGCAACCTGTCTGCCCTTCACCTAAGGATTGCTTCATCCCCCTGGAGCGACAACACCCACTTGAAACAAATTTGCTAAAATCAGAGAGATGACGGATACGTGTAATTTGGCTCTCTCAGTGCAAGGTCTTGCTATGTTGATACTTTTCCCTCCTATGCCATCTCGCTAGTTGACACACCTAAAGAAGGTTCATGCCTTACACTTAATTTGCTGACTTAAATTGCAACATGTTGAAAGTGCACCTGTGAAGGAAAGTGTAATGCTACATTTGGTTGTAAGGTGTTGCAAACTGGTTGGTTGCCTACATAAACAAGAGCTTTGAGAGTTTACTTTAAGTACTAAGCTTTGAGGAAATGGGGTGTATTAAAGGCCATGTATTCAAGAATCTGTATCTCCTTTGCTAAACATGAGTAATTTAATTTAACCCTAACCCTAACCCTATTCTTTATTTCATACATACATATATATATATATATATATATATATATATATATATATATATATATATATATATATATATATATATATATATATTTGCCTCACCCAGAAAATCTTACAATATGAGCAGCTGTTTACCAAATGTATGGTGGTTAGGTAGGTTGAACAGCCTTTTCAGAATCGACACCAGCCTTTGTCAGGACACACACATCGTCAAAGACAAGTGCTGTCAAGGTACTGCTCAGGGTCAGTTCTCAGCTTGAGAGAGATTCATTATCAACTGAGCTCTTCTCTCCCAAAGCTGACATTTCATTCCTCTCACATTCCACACTGCAGCATCTCTTTGGTGGGCACATATCATGTTTCCAAGCACTGAACATGGCTATCATGGATACCTCATAGATTGCTGTGTTGACCTGCAAGTCCCAACTCCGCCCAATGAATGCGCAGATTGTCCAACAGCGGCAGTCTCACACTCCCCAGGTGTTTGATAGAGCCCAGCCTGGCTCTGCACTGTCAAAGCCCCACCATTAATCATCTTGCCAGTGTTGAGCCCACTGCCGGCCCGTCGACATGCTATTACAGGCCATGGTTGCGGAGCTGCACTGACTTGCGACTCGCTGGTCGAGCAGGCAAAGAAGCCCATGTCGCAATGTTGTATCATGCATGTTTTGTTTGCCTCTTCCGAGGTGCTGAAAGGTGTTCACATGCTGTTACACTGGACGCTTTGTTCGTATGACTCCATCTGTCAAACCGCTTCCACCCTTAGTTTTTTTTCCACTCCCTCACCTGTTGGCAAAGGATTTTCCCCAGCTTCAGCTAACTGTAACACAGGGGGAAAGTCCATATCTTCAGAATAAATGTCTTTTTTTTTACTAATTATAGTACCTCAAAGTTAGCTATGTTTTGTGATTTCATTAATCGTCTTTGTGCCTTCTACCTTTCTCTCATGGCCTAGATGACCTCCTTGCATTAAACGCTTGGAATAACATAACAAGACCCCTGGAGTTTCCCAAGCACCCACATTGTATTTAATACCTGTATATCTTTGCTGTAATCATTAACAGTTGGTTCATGCAGAGTTCAGCTCACACTGAGCGACCATCAAGAGAGTGGGCCATGAAAGAAATTTGGTTTTCAGTGAAACCGCAAGAGCGGGACTGTCTAGATTGTTTTGGTTAGTGTGCCTGAGAGGAATCCTGCCGCAGTGGGAATGCTATCTTTTCAGCACGGACAGAAATACAATGCGGCATCTAAAATTCCAAATGACCACGTCCTCTTGAGAGGTTGCATTAAGGTACAGTATGGCGCTGACAACTCGGCTGAATTAAAAAGTAATTTGGCCTCCTGCTCTGAGGGTGATGGGGTCTTGGGTTTGGGGGGTGCATATAGGAGATACCCAAAATTTGCAGTCCCCTCATTTTGGCCTAAGCAATGGAACCCTATCCAGGAGTGCATAGACAGGTGCTATTCTCCCCAAACAGCAATTAGAAATTCTATCAAATATCAGCGCTAACCTTAAGTGCTTCTTAAAAAAACTCCCATCTGTGAGCCTTCTCATTGAAACTTGCGAAACATGATCTTATACGTGAAGAATCATTCAAGCAAAAGCAAGTAACAATTAAACTTTGGCTTGGTAACCATTAGACAATCTCAAAACGTCACACCCTTTTTACCTATTGCGAACCTGACTTAAACCCCTGTTATATGTCCTCAGTGAGAAGGATTCAGGAGCTTTAACTGATTTTGAAGGAGCAAAAAAAACAGTGATAAAACAGCACTTTTTGGCTAAACAAACATTCTTAAATAGAGCAGTTCAATAATGCAGCCAGGTCATCCCTCTATGCAGGCAACAATTACTCCCTGTAGACTTTGCTAATCCTGAAATATGGACCTGTGACTAATGTTGGAATTTAGCAAGAAATCAGCTCTGGTTTCATGTGACTTTATTGGAATAAGGCACGATGTTGATCCCTCCAGCCTATGATGAATGAGACCAGGCAAAGAGCTTAGACTGGGGCTTTCTTCTTGTTTGTCTCTCACTATTGCTTTAGTATTTGTGCTAATGAAAAGTGTCACAAACGCACAAAACACAGTTATTTAGCTCATTGCCAAAAAGATAAGATGAGATGTTGCCTGTGATATTGAGAACATGACATTTGGTTTGATATATTTGTAATTTGTTTCGTAGGAGAGGTAGGTTTTCTATTTTAATATGTTGCTGGACACGAACATGTGTAAATGGAATTTTAGCCCGAGGCAGAATTCAAGAGAGATGCAAGAGAAGACTCATAGTGTAAAACAAACTGCTGACGTGTTTGGTTGAGAAATATGAAGTGTCAGGAAGCATACAGACGTAAGTTTACTGGGCAAAATCCCTAGTAGTAAATTAAGAGCTACACTGTTAAAATATTACCTTATAAATTTTTGCCTCAGGCTGAACTTATAAACACTTTAGGTGTTTACGTTACTGTTTTGTTTTTTGTTTTTTTTATGTGTAGCCATCTAAGGAAAAATAAATTTGCATAGCCTAACAGGACAGCAAAGGTTTTCACGCAGAAGCTGCTACTAACATACATATGTTTACATAACAGAAAGATAATTTGTTGTTACCACAGTGTGAATACCTGTTTGCAAAAATTAGTAAAATAGTTTGAAAAAATGTGTAAATAAGAAGTGTGTTCTGTTAAACAAGTTTATTTGAAAAATATATTTATAAAACATGATTGTCTAGCTGGACAGAGTGACAAAACAAAATGTCATGACGCATGAGCCTCTGAGGAAATTTTCAGAATTCTAGGAAAAGCCAAAACGCTTTTACGCAGAACAAATGCCTAAGAATAACCACAGTAAAACACATTTTCCACTTCTTTTGAAAAAAATGTAAGCAAATATCTTTGTGTGTATACAAAACACAAATGGCCAACACTAGCAGATATCAGAGAAAATCAATCATAGAAATCAATTACATTATGTTGGACTGAATTTCAGCACAAATCTTCATCTAGTAGTAGCCTAATTTTTTTATGGCCATTTTTAATGTTTTAAAAGTTATTTGTTTTATTTGCTTGCTTAGGTGCTTGCTTTTAAGGTGAATTTCTGATAAATCACACATTGTATTCTGAATAATCAAGGTGCAAATTTTCCTATTTGAACACTTGCAGCATTTAAGATAAATGTACATAAACATGTGTAGCATAAAATACGTCAGGATTCGAGTTATATTCTTTATATAAACAGTTTATTTAGCATGAGAGCAGAACCAAGTTAACAAGCAAAAGAATTGGACCCCTTAAACTGTTATTTACACATATACATGTACAGGCTCAATATTCTGCATGTTCCAGTTCTGTGTTTGATGTTAAATACTGATTTCTGATAAAAAGAAATGGTACCCTTCGAGATATAAGTTTTGTAAACAACTAGTACCTGTATTTTTCAAGATAAAACTTATTAATCTTGTTTCATTGATAAACTGTAACAGATAACCGAATAAAATGTGTAAATCCTTTTGACCACACACATTTCAGGGATATTATTTTCTTACTTTGGTTTCAATTTTTGCAGAAGAGTCAACAGTTACCGATAAACACAAACCAACATATAATTTTGATAAACTGTGTCTCATGCTGATGGAGTTTGTATACACTGAGGAAATTTAAATGGTTTGTCGAGATGATGTCTGTTGGCTGTGTCTATGAGAAAAAAATTAAAAATTCTTCTTTAGGATGTCTTAACATATCTTCCCTTCATATAAGCTATATTTTCCCTTTAAGTAAACACATACAATATATACAACCTTTATAAAGTTGTTGAATAAGCCCCAACACAGCTTCATATCATTGGGGCTTTATAGTGCATTTAAAGCCCAGATACGAACTCTCGTATGTCTTAATAACTCCCTCGAGTGTAGAATTGCAGTTGAGGAATGAGAACATGCACTATCGGTCTGAAAGTGCTTTAGCACATGTATCCCGTTCATGACAAATGTGCTGTTAACATTTTTATATCATCAATCCAGGACCAGCAATTTTCACCGTGTTACTGAAACCATACCTTCTAATGGAGAGGAAGGTGGTTTTTTTTACAGTAGTTCTTCTGCAGAGTGTAATTAACTATAGCAGTGCCTTTGCCACTTTTTTCATTACTACCATACAATATTCAAGGTGCTGAAGAGACTCTAAATATTTTGAATGTCTCTTGGACTTTTTCCCAGATACCTATTAGACACAACTGTGATAAAATCAACATAATATTTTAGCCTTGATTCTAAATCACACTTAGCACCTTCCATGACAACTGTCAACACAACGCTATCAGCTACCAACATCTACAAACATTACAGCACACAACCAAGCTGGAAATACTCCTGACCCAGAGACAAGGGTCAGTTACACAACCATGTGTAAATCTTCAAAGCCTGTCAGATGTCTGGAACCATTAATCAGTGTTTCTACTGTATGAACTAGAAGCACCTTGTGTTCAGGCAAGTGAACATGGCCTTGGTACGACGGGAGTTCATATCACGGCCAGGGATGCAAGTGATGGCAGTGCTCCCCAGCCCCTCCGCTGTGTATAATTGGTCACTTGCTTCTCTGAGAAAGCCCCTGCATTCTTTCAGGTTGATGTACACATGGCACTTTGTGATGGAGGTGTTGTTTGAGGCTGCTGCTGCTGACACGATTGAGGTGCTACCCAGGAGAGCTGCTGATCAAACACTAGATCCTACCATAAGGGGATTTTTTTCCCCTTGTATATCTGAGACAACGAACACATTTATGCTTCCATAAACCCAATGGAGGCATTTTGATCTGCACCTCTGGGTGTACACGACTCAAACATTGCTGTCGTTTAGGTCTGGTGGAAACATAACATCTACATCACAAGGTGCCAGGATAAGAGCAGAGCTGCATTTTCTCTGCGACCAGAACCATGTGTCTGTACATGAGTGGTAACCGTTGGCCCATGATCCCCATGGTCAGTGAAATTGGTCATTTTTTGTAGTTTGGCCAATGTCTGCTCTCTGTTATTACATCAGCTCTGATTTTCTAGCAAGATTGAACAGTAGCACATGCTGCCCGTATATTAAAAATTGCAGTGGCTGTAGCCACAGTTGCACCTGAGAGAATCTACCCTCATCTTTTCTGAGACCTTACAGCTGACATTGCAGCTGGATGCGTTAAAACTGTCTCAACACTTTTAACTATTTTTACATTTGTCTGTGGGACATGGATGTCAGATCTACTTTACAGAAACGTTTGGGGACCCCAAATTTAAGCTAAAATGTAATTTATCACCTGAGACATATCCAAAGTTTGTTTCTATAGCTTTTTACTCAGTTATTTAGCCTCATAGATCCAGTACCAAATATTTGGATATCCAACATGTTTTAGATGACAACATTTAGAGTACAGATTTCCTTGCCTTTGTTCCTTAAAAAATGAATCTAAAACCATAGCCACATTATGAAATGCTATCATGCAACCTCATAAAAAAAGCAATACAAAGTGTGGCTTAGGTACAATAAATGCCACAAAACCCTTTGAAATACTGCAAGGCGAAGAGAGGTGTGGGTAAGGTGTCGCACATTTTGAGAACACATGTTCCTCATGACTGTGTGACCAGATCTAGAGAAGATACACACGAGCCCCTACTGCCTGCTGCGTGACTGATAGCCTGGTATTTCTATATGTGAAAGATGTGCATTTCATTGATGTTTTGAGGCACTCTGCTACATCACCATCAGCCCCAGCAAGACACTCCAGCAAACACATCTGTGTACTTGCACTTTTGCCATCCAATGATTTGGCCACCCAACCGTTTGCACCTATTGTTTGGTATTTTTATGTTTGAGATTAAGACTTACACAAGATTTTTTCAATAAAACATATCCTAAATGCAGGGTTTGAAAATTTTTGCTCTAGCATTGTTTACCTAGGACTACGTTAACAAAAAGCTGAGCAGGTGCATAAGTCTTTATCTAGTCATTTAATAAATAAGAATTGCATTACATTGCTAATGAGAAAGTCTTGCTGAAGTAATACCACTGACATTTGGATTGCAGGTACTTTTTTATGGAAAACTGTATGTAATCTTTATGACACTATTGTTTCGAATAAGTGTGAACCTGAGCAGTAATACAGGCTTTGGGAGGCACCCAGGAGGCACCAATGTTTGATTTCATAGGTGTTGAGGTCTGAAGAAACAAGCACGGAGCCCCCAGAACTTGAGAAAGAGGATTTTTTTGATGAAATCCAGGGATCTGAATCCAGGGGTGAAGGACCCAAGAAATGGCAGATAGCCAGAGGTTCATGCTATTCTTTTGGGCCTGATGGAGATGGGTCTCCTGTGACCTTAATCTAGAGGATCTCAAGCAGGAAGAAGAGACTACTCAAATTCCAGAGCCTGTGAAGGGAAAGCACCTGCCCTTATTCTCCAGGAACAACTTTGCTGTGTTCAAAACTGAGGTTTTCATGAACTTGAACACAGCCGTGCAAAGATAATCCTCATGATCCCATTGTGTTCTCCTCCAAATACTACTAGCCCTTCATCAGTCCCAATTTCCAGTATCTCCCATAGGTTGAGTCCAATGTCTGCTAAATCATGAGGAGTCATGGTAGAGGTCTCAGGGGCCCTCTATTGGTCAGAACTTCACTAGACATGCTCAGCTTTATGTATCCTCCCCCCTGCCATGTTCAAAGTCACAAGGTGGGAGGTTATCCAAGACGTGCCAGCAGCCGGAATGAAAAAAGGGGCAGATTGTAGCATACAGTCCAGGGAAACGGAGTTCATCCTCATGGGAGCTATCTGTTATATTGTGGAGCCCTGTGAACTTCTTTTTAGTATCAGGTGCATAGGCTTGAGATCCCATCTGACATTCCAAAGAGGAATTAGTTTTTCCCCACACTTTAAGCACCATGGCCAGGTGGCTGTCCATTATACGGGCATGCTGTGTAGAACTAAATAGGTTTGCATGTCTGTGGACTGGAATGCTTGGGGCAGTTTGAACACAGGTCATTTTTTACCTTAAACCACAGCTACTTTTAAGCAGGGCTGTCAGTACAAACCTATTTTTCAATCAGATGTATGAAAGTCTGGGCAAAATATTTCTTCTCCTTCTCTCAATAAGCTGTGAATTTTACATTTTCTAATGCCTCAGCACCAAAGATCTCCACTGTTATTCTACTGATTTTTATTCTATAAAGATCAGTTATACTGACGTTCCAGTTGTTGAGTCTTTTGTAAAAACAAAACACAAACCTGTGTCTTTCTCTTTGTAGGAGCTGAAATATATGACTTGTCTGTGGATACTGTAGTTGTTGCCTTTGAATAAGTCATCTACATTGTTTGAAACCCTTGCACCCAGGCCTTTCTCCCTGACTATAATAGTCCAGATGTGTTTTCTTTGCCCTCTATGATCTTTTTCCATGACAAACGGTGAAGCCCTACAACTGTCAGAATCAGGCCCTTCCCATCAGCCCATGTGGTTTGCTTTGGTTACACTAGGAGTGTGGTAAGATACTTGTAAGTGTGGTATGTGGCGGCTGCACTGGCTGGGGAGGCTTCCTGCTGTTGTTTGGCAGGTTTAATGAATTGAGGTAGTGGCAGAAGGATTCTAAATAAAGTGTTGCTGTCATTTTTGAAGAAATAAATTGATAAGGTACTTAATGCCAGCTGCAAATCCTTCATGCCTCTAATCAGGAAATTATCACAGACAATAATAAATATAAATTTGTCTGTTTTGTTACATGGTTTTAATGCATTAGATTTCTCATCCTTAAAATTAAAATTAGATTATTCTGTGAAATTAGATTATACAGTCTGTGGGCACCATAAGACAAAATGCCCATTATAATCTTAAATGTGTTCTTTTCATAAATATCTGTTACTGCAGTACTTTACAGACCATCTGCAGAATAATAGGCTTGAGAATGTTTTTGCTCTCGCTTCGCCAGTCACTTTTGAAGGGCTGACACCCAGATCGAATCCTGGCGTTCCATGAAACATATAATTTATGAACCATTTCCAATGTTTTCTTTCTTTTCGCCACGCATTGACTCAGAGGCAGTCCTGACACAGTCATTTCTGATACTGAAACATTCTCAGGGCTCCTGTTAAAGAAGGCCAAAACCGTTGAGAAAGTGGAGTGAGGCAGCCAGATGCTTGAAGAACCTTGAAAACCGAAGAACTCATCAAGCTCATTCATCTTGCCACTTGATGTTGTTGGCTTACCACAAGGACGGTGCAAGGATTTCATACTGAACATATATCCATCAGACACAAGGAATCATATTAGGTAACAAGGCTAAATTTGACCAATTGAAACTTGAGGTTTTGCTCAATTGCATACGCATTGGGAGAGGCTCTGTACCTGGTCAAGACATGATCCTGAGTCATTATAGAACTGGCCAAGACGTTGATCTACAGAGGAAAGGCTGGCAGAGTCCAGAGAGACACCACTGGCATGTTATCAAACAGGTAGTTGGGAGGATTTACTGCAGAACAGTCTCGTCCCATTGCAGACGACCCACCGTGAGTGGAGAGAATGGGGGGATGTAAGGCGGCCCCTTGCAAAGTGCAGGTCTCCCTGTGGAAAAGTGCAGAATCACCGGAATCACCCCTGTGAAGGACTGAAACGAAAGCACGAGAAGCATTTTGTAATTTTATGATTTACCGCAGGAAGACTGATGACAAAAGCAGAGGTGCAGGTACAGTCAATTGAGATAAAAACACACCTCGTGCTACAATGACATTTTCCAGATTGCAGAGAATCAAGGCTGTCACTAGGGGGCTGAGCAGAACACCGTCGTTTTATTTCTTCCTGAAGATGGGGAGATGTTTCATGCCGCTTAGGAAGTAAATGTGATCTCCGTGCCGATGGTGTCCCCGGTAAAAGGAAAGAAAAAAGAAGGGGAAAGGAAAAACAAAAACATACGGGCTTGTGATAGCTCTCACCTCCAAGCCCAACAGTTGTCCGGAGGTTTCAAATCACCCTAACGACCACATAATGATCTCATCCCAGTCACCTGCTGCTGTGACCAAGCGTGACCTGGCATACTTGCTAGAAAAAAGTCTTTTAGAAATGCACTGCAGAAACTGTGCAGGCCAACTCACCAGCTAAGCTGCTTTCCTATGGTTAGCATGCCCAACTGCATTTCTGTTAGTTTTAGACAGCATGGATGCATCCTGAAGACCTCAAGATCAAAAGAGTGAAAATGGTTTGGTTATCCTTCATATGTTTGGCAGTAAATCGGTCAGGGATCCCAAACATATGACCATGCACGTTTGCGAAGGAAGGAAGAGCTCCTTCTGGGTACATCCTGCCCTGTGAACAGAGCCCTTTTTCCAGATGAGCCTTCAGGGACCTCTGCATGAACACTGTGAACATTTATGCTGCTTTAAATTTCTTTTTTTCTTCTTTTTACTTTCCTTTTTTACATTTTCCCTTGATATTTTGGCTCAAGGATATTGTTTTAGAGACTACAAGTCTTTATTGTAGTTATCTGAAAACACTGTCTATTATAGGTTTTATATTTTCACATTTTTAAATAATTTGTCATAGCAAACATATTAAACAAGATTACATTTTAAGTAGGTCATTTAAATTTTTCAACAAATTGTTTTTAATTATGGTATAAATATTGTTGTTCCATATCGTTGTACTACTTAAGCACTTAAATATGTACTAGAAGATAATATGAAAATAAGAAATTATGTACTTTTAAATATGTATTAGAAGAAAGAAAGAAACTCCTTTTACTTGTTTACTGTCTTTTTACCACTCTGTCCAGGGCTTTAGCCTAATAGTAGTCTTAACACTGACCTATCTATTGTACCATGAGGATGTGTATTTGATAGAGACTACAAAGCATTTCTGTAAGTCGCTGGGGAGAACAGCATCTGCCAAGTGCTGTAAATGTAAATGTCATGTTTATCTGGATCTCTTTTTAAACATTGTAGCTTTTATAGCCTATTGGAGAATTATAACCTCAACCGTTAGTTCCAATGCACAAGGTATTTGCCACAAAAGGTCCTCCAGAGGCCTAAGAAAACAAACATACTTTTGTAGTCCCGATGCTTCCAAACCTTTCTAACCCATGTAGAACACTGCAAAGCCTCCAACAAGAACATGCTCAGTGACCATTTGCATGTTGGAATTAGGAACCTTAAGCCATCTTGCCAATTCCCATGAAATCTGTCGATATTTCTTTCATTTGTTCTCCGTGTGTAATTAGTCATGGTCAGGCTGATCAAAGGGTCTGGCTGGTCAATTGCATGTGAACCAGTGTCCCTCTCAATGACATCCGCAAACCAGAATGAAATATGAAATATCAAGTTTCCACGGATGCATGGGCTTGTAAAAGGGGGGAAAGCGAAAAGAAAAAGGTGAAAGAATAGGAGGATTTTCACACTGGTAATGTGAAACATTTGGTGCGCATTGTAGGCCTCTGAAGAGCAAACCGCCTGGCAATAAAAAAAATCTAATCGGGCAAATGTTAAGGCAGCAGCAGTTACTCAGACCTATTGATTTAGATGTCATTTAGACTCCTCATTACACCGGATAGCTGCACTCTTGTGGGAGACTTCTAGAGGCAATGGCCTTCCTGCTTTAGCATGGTATTGCTTACCATGGAAAAAATGAAACAGACATGTCTGTGGCATTTTTTACTGTTGCATTTGATATATGAAAACAAAGTTGCCAGAAAAATAACCACTTGCTGGAGTTGTAATAAATATTTCAGTGATGGAAATATTGTTCTATGTTTGTACTATGCAGTTATTTCAGGTTTTCCTCACATAAATATTGCTGTTGAAACATTCCTGACAGGCAACAAGCAAACAACAGTTATGGAACAAAGAGCAAGAAAATGAGAAGAAAGAATAAAATCAAATTAAATTGAACAAATTACCATTAGTTTTTTATGCAGATTTTCAAATTTTGTTTTTTGTATGAATATTCCAAACTGTAGTTCTGAACAAAAATATGACCCTTAAAAAAAAGTGTAACAGTATCATTTATGAGTACATTCCCTTTTAAAGGGCTTAGGTCAGTATTATTTAATGGTAAACTGTTACAGCATTTGATGTCTAGGTAGGCCTAAGTATAGGCTTTCAATCTTTCATAGGGGAAATATAGCTTGTTCTACATGATGGATAGGAGTGTAAAGGCAGGAAAAAGTTAGAATTAGTTTATTAGTTTATGTGAACCAAATGGCTCACTTCATCATACTTCTTCTACTTCTAAATGTGGGGTAGGATTACTTCCCATCCACTTAATCTTCTGTAAAACGGTTGATTCAAAGAGGCAGAGCAAAAGTGAGAAGGAGGGAGAGAGAGGGTGGAGGAGGTATTTAACTGCTTCATTTTAGACCTAGCTCTAATCCTCCCCCCCACACACACACACACATACACACACACACACACACACACACACAGCCCCAAAATGAAGTAGCAGACTTTGTAACAAACAGTGTCATCCAAGACAGGTGCAGGTGACAATTAACCCCTTACGACAGAGCGTGTAACCTCTCCCAAGACTGTGAAAGCAAATAAACGGTAGGTGGGGTTCAAGTGGACGGATGTGTAATTTGCGCCTGGCGGTGGGCGAAGTGTAACAGAAACCAAATGAACTGCTTTATCTGTTTAGCAGACGCTCCAGCTTCAAAAGTGCAGTGGTTGTCATTGGTGCGAAAGGGCACTGTTAGGGCTATGGTGTGTTTTTAATCACTTTCCGTGCCTTCTCCATCTGTGTAAGCCAGCTCTTAGTCAAGACAGAAGGGGCACAGAGAGTTGGTATGAGGTAGGTTAGTGGTAATTGTGGCCACTGTCAAAATGTTTTAAGCTGCTCTGTTCAGTCAACATATTAACTAGGCCCAGGCGTGGGATTTGATGGTACAAAGGATTACATAAATCTTAAAAGTGACTTTGTCAGTTTTACACCCAATTTAAGAGTAAAATGGAATGAGGTGGAATATGTTTTCCATTGAGAACCTGTCATGGACACTTTATATCTAAGTTTTATCATTTGCTTCTTTTCGCTGGGTAACCCAGCAGTGGTTTTGGAACCCATACTGAATAAAATTATTTTATAGCTTTCAGTGCATCACATTAGCACTATGGTATACAATTTTTACAGCCACAGTTTTTAATACGTATTTTAAAGCACACAGTACAATAGTGGGGAAAAAACATAACATGTAAAACATTTATGTGACTTGTGTTCTTTAATCTGCACTCCAAATCTTCTAGGCATATACATTAACGAACCATAAATTTAAACTCTCATGCTGCACTTAACACAAGTGAGTTAATCTTAAACTAAGTGGGAGGTTTAATTCAATATATGAAAAGAAATATATCAAAGCCTACAATATTTTTGCCTTAATACATCCCCGCTATAGCTGATTAAAAAATGCCTAAAGTCAGATGGAAATATGTTAAATTTACACATGGAACTGTTTTTTTTTTAATGTGGGAAACAAGTTACTAAAGAAACAGAAATAAAAAAGAAGAGAATTCCTAAAAGCCTGTTTTAAAATTCCTCAACAGAAGACAATATCACTTTGTCACAAAATTGAAGCTTCTCTTGCCAAAGGTGCACATTTCATAAGTTTTAGTCAGTGATGTCATTTTGGACCAAAATACACGTCTTTTATTTTCATTTTGCTGAGTTCGTCCCCATTCATCCCTTTCAGTGCAGTGATGTTAGCCAGTTACAACTTAAATGGTACCAAGGAAATTAATTCCTGGGCAATGTCTTTTATTAAATCATCTTGAGTGTATCAGCCATTAAATATATTCTGCCTATGCTCTTGTGACTCATAAAGTGTGTGCGAAGATAAAATAAATATTAAACAAACAGGAATCATAATATTTCTGTTTAGCAGTAGACCTGCTATGATCTCAGGTTAATAAATTCTTTATTTATACAAGAAAAGAACTATGCCTGTTAGTAATTCAAAGTATTATCCACCTTAACATTTAGCTACAGTGACAAATCTCAGCACCCTACACCATTTGAACTCATATGGATGTAACCACACTGTGTAAGTGTTTCCCTTATTTGTACCCCAGTGCCCTGATACTGGTGTCTGGTTTTGATCTTTTGGTTTACAGGGTGATGCAGAGACCACCACTAGGCCCTAATTGCTTCAACATAACCTCCCACTCCTTTGGTCATGATTAGTTTTTCCAGCCTTCCATCATGTGGCTCATGAGCAGGGAGGGGGAAAGTGCTGTTAAGGCAGTTTGCAATGCCAGTCATGGACAATAATCCCACTGGTGTTTAAGGTCAGCCTACATTACCACCCAGATTACATTTGAGACTACTGAGAACAGGCCTACCTAAAGCTAATGTAATGACAACAAACTGCAGCATTTTGATGTGAAAGCTGTAATAATGTCAAAACAAAATATAAATGAGGGGCATAATGTTAGCATTAGACTATAATGTATAATGGGCCTAATTTATTTCATGTATATGTTCCACAGTATAAGGTGTTTTGGCTAATAAGGATTTGATTCACATCATTTTAACAAATCTTTAACACAATTTTATTTTAAGTTGATTAGATGCTATAGATTCTCTCCTCTCTCTCTCTCTCTCTCTCTCTCTCTCTCTCTCTCTCTCTCTCTCTCTCTCTCTCTCTCTCTCTCTCTCTCTCTCTCTCACCCTCCCTCCCACTATCTGTCTCTCTATATCTCTCTGTCTCCTGCTCTTTTGCCCCCCCCCCCCCCCCCCACCCCAAGGCCGACAAGTCAACCCAGATCTTTTGTTTTATTTCCTCTTGCAAAGGATTATGTTATATGTGGACTGTCAGCATCTCTTTGATACGACTCTTGGAAGCAGGGCTAGGCAACAGCAACGACTTCAGCATGTGTCTAATCGGACAGCCAAGGCTTGTGGCAAACTGGAGCTGCGTTGTAGCTTTCAAACACGGTTCAGCTTTTAGAAATGAAGTTCTCTGCCTATGCGCTGCTGGTGTTAAGGTCATTTGGAAGACCCACAGCTCTCATTACATGCAGAAGCTAGGTTAGTCCACAGCGATTCTCATGTTTATGTAATGGACAGCCTTTGAAGGTCATGCAACCACATAAAATACTAAATTACTTTGCAAGATGTTATAGCTGGCCTAGTTACGTAACTGTAAATACATACCTGTAATTAAATATATATAAGTATCATTAAAGCTACTTTTGTGTAAAACGTTATTATTTATTATGTATTATTTTATTATTTATTAAATGTATTACTTTTTATAATTTATTATATTTTTTAATTTGTGCTTAGATGGTCTCATTCTGTTATCTCAGTTCCCACAACTCCCACAACATCCACTAACAATAGCTAATTACTGTAATACAAAATAATAGACAGCACTGATGATATTTATAGCCACAGCATTTAGCAGACACTCATTTCCAGAGTGACTTACAAAGTGCTAAAGTATCCTTAGCTAGCTAATTTTGGCGCCTAAAATGACCCTTTAATTAAACCAACATACTGCCATAAAATACAAGACAATAAGAATGCTATTACTAGAACATGATAGTTCATGTGCAAATCAAAAACCTTCCTACAAGTGCATGATTCAAATTCAGGTGCTTTTCAAAGTGATGAGTCTCACATGGTTTTCAAGGCTTGTAGTCTTACAGTGCCTTGCTTCCTGTGTGACTCGTGCAGCACTGCTTTGATGAGCTATCGCAGAGGCAAAGCTAGACGTAAAGAAGAAGCCTCATCCTCACCACTGATGTGGAGCAATCTGTTTATATGATCGTTTGCTTTCATCTGGTGCAGAGGTTTGGAGACTTAGGACAGGACACCTCTTTCTTCAGATAGAGTCTTGCATTGCATAGCTACATCGTGCACTCCAGAGAGAAATCACAGTGCTCCATAATGTGCTATTTTCCTCACCACACTGTTTTTTCTGTTCTTTTACTGAGCAGGTAAAGTTTCTGCAAATGGCTGTTCAATTTCCTCAGGGGAAGAGATATTAAACAACAGCTTGTCTATGCATATAAAAACAGGTTGAGTGCATTTCATTGAATCATTTAGTGGTTTTTGCCTGCGTTTCTCATTCTTGTTGGTTAGTGAAGTCTCTAAGGGAATGCACTGTCGGTAAATACTGGGGAGAATTAATTCTGTGCTCATCACACTCTCTGCATGCAACTACAAGTTCCTGTGTGCTGTTATGGTAAACACAATGAAAAAAACAATGGTTACAAACCTGTTTTTTCTCATTCATCTAAACACGTTTCCCAGTCACTAACATTTTCCATAGCCCGAAGCATAGACATAGTGCAAAAACAGTGCATTTGGGTTAGACGCTCCTTTTGAGGTCCCTGTTTAAAATATTCGTTTGGCCACTTGTCCAAACAGAATGAAGCAAACCCAAACCCAGATCTGTTATTCAAATTTTATGTGATTGTTTTCAGTTTGGATGCCAACACCTGGATATTTGTTTGTGTGAATTGTTGTGGTGCACACTAATATTTAACCTCTAAACACAGTTCATGCCTTCTAGGCTACTGGGCTATGAGCAGTGTGGGCACAAAGTCATGCAAATGCCAAAAAACGGCATCTCGACACCAAAACAATGACAATGTAAATGATGCATTTATAATTATGTAAAGATTGTTTTGATGAGATTTAATAGCTGATTACCCCACATATCATCCATACTGTAAACAGTAATAGTAAAATCTAAATCTGAATTGCATGGGCTCAATTACTCTCATCAACGCAATTATTCTCCAAGAAGATATTTGGGTAACTTAATACTTCCAAAGGTTGAACATGTTGACAGACTTGGAGTATAATGCTTCTCTTCTGGAAAGGCTATGCACTACTTAACTAATCACAACTCCATGCAGAGCATGTGAATTTTTTTTTTTATCCAATTTCTGTTACTCCTGTTATTGATGGTCAGTTTTCTACAATTAAGCAATGCAAAAGAGCTACCCTCCACACATTCAGTGTGGGAGTATTTTTGCAATAGAGTTAGTTTGCTGCCTTTGATTTATTTCAAAATAACTAAGAAATTATTAATGAAATTTAGCTTTATCATACAGTTGTCTATAAAAATAATGTGATGGGTTTTGATTAATAGTGTAGTATGACAAGATGTTCATCAACCACAGTGTATGAATTGCAGACTAAGTACATTAACCAAGTATACTTTAAATTTGAAAAACAAAAATTAAAGAAACAAAACTAACGCATTTATTAAACAACATATTGTTGTGCAAAAACATACAGAGAGAGTGCTCATCAAATTTGGCACAGGTAGTTTAGAGTCAAAACACACCTAAAGCTTTCCATTGCAGGAGACCAAACCCGCGCACTGCCATGCAATGGAAAATAGGGTTGATTCGTGGAAAAGTGGCCAACAGCTTCATGGAACAGCTTCTCCTCCAGGAGGCTTGTATCGACACTTAAACACCCACTGTCTGTTTTGTACAAACATGGCTGTATTACCTAAAACAAAATAGCACCTACAACCCTGTTTGAACTTTGAACTTGAGCCAATTCAAGGGATTAGATCATGGCAGCATTCTCTCCAGGGCAGCGAGATGGAGCTACAGCAACCAATCAGAAGGTGAGCACACTGCCTCCAAGCTTCACTTCAGCCATACACAGAACTGGAACTCGGATGAGCTAGGTCGATGGGTGGTAAGGGTGGGTGGTATTCGGGGGTTTTAATATCCGAGTTCTGCTCGGTTCCACTTTATGGCATCCGGTAATACAAAACGGAGAAACAGAGCGTTAAACTATTTGCATGTGAAATATTAAAATCAATTTGCTTTTTCCTGGCTACATTTGTACGCCAGCTCTGGTTGCTGGTCGTTGGCCTTGGTTTGTGTCAGTTTGAGGTGGGATGGACTGTCTTACCTCCTGTCATGGGTGTTCACTGTAACCTAAATCCAGAACAAGCACACAGCCGCATTTGCAGAACATGATACATCCTCTGCCTTGGAAGGTATTAAAAATGTACTCTCCAGTAAAAAAGGTAAAAATTCCCACATTTAATCTCAAATTGGGAAATGACATGCCTTTGTCACTTAGCAGCATTTGTATGTGAGTGGAGTTCAAAATATCTGAATAATATGTCTCTGGCGTTTTTTGTTTTTAAGTCCCTCATACATAAATGGCCTAAATCAAAGTCTACAGCAGGTAATAACAGTTTAGTGTCTAATATTGGCCAGCATACTCCCTGCATGAATATGCTTTTAATATTTTTTAAACATCTTTGAACAGTTCAATCAGCGTTAACGTCATGCCCTGGCTGGTATCCAGCCAACAGTCACAGAGCACACATCACCCACAGGTCAATCACGACACTCAGCCAGTCCCCAGATCACAATCACCTGTTTATTGAATCATCTTCTGCACCTGTTCCTTGTTCATTTACCTGCCTGTTTAAACCCTACAGATGCCTAGGTTTAGGGCTTTGCATTGAATGGCCTTAGAAACCTAGAGACTGAGCAAGCCTGAGCTTTGCGACTCTTTTTTGAATTCCAAGTTTGGAGTAAACATTTTGTATTTCTGCCCTGGTGCCTCGTGTCTCACTACTGCTTCCAAAATGTCACAGTTAATTATTGTAGTAGTTCAGCACTGTACTGCAAAGTCATTATGAAACTGTCTATTACATTTCTCAGCACACAGATTAATGACACAGATTAAGCTATGAATTCACTTACCCCATCATTAGGTATTCCCCACTGAAAATCTTTTAAAACTAGGTTTAATGCGTGATCTGAAACCAGCCTTGAAATACCTTGAAAGTCATCTTCATTCCACTTAACAGAAAACTGGACAGAAGGCCTGTGTTGGTCAGTCAGTTCTAATGAGAACTCCACCAGCCTCAGCTCCCCCAAAGGTCACCTGAAGCTCAACCCCGCATGCCTCACCAGCTCCAGACCCCCCTCTAAGAGCATTAATTGGCCACGGCAGCCTATGGACCATCTCTCATCCATTTTTCTGCCTCAATGTCTGGGTGAATTGTGTGTCTGCAGCACATTTTGTTCTCCTTCCTCTTTTACTCTGCTTTTTTTGTTTTGTTTTTTGCCGATGCTCATTTGTGCTGTGCCAGACCAGCAAGTGACTGGAACTCTCTATTCATTGTGAAGTTAAAGAGATTTTTTTTGTGGTTTTTTTTTTTTTTTTTTGAAGAGGCTGTGGTCTGCAACTGGTTCCTTAAATAATTATGATACTTTAAAATATGGGGCTGAAGTGATTCACTGTACAGATCTGTGTGCGCACTGGTTTTGTACTGATTGAAATTACATGGTGAATGTAATGTGGCAATTTCATAGTAATTCAATTGTGTACCTGTTCTGCTAATGTGTATTCAGTGAGGTGAGTTAATTTGATGACTAGGTGAGTTATGAGGGAAACTGCTTGAAGATTATGAGTGAATCTTCCACATCAGCATCAATACTCCCTTGAATCTTCCTGCTGACATGCTGACACATGGCAATAAGATGTTAGTTTGTTTGAAGTTTTTTTTTTTCCCCCTTTTGGTCTGAAACTGACATCATGGTTCTTGGGCAGTCTTTAGTACATCTGCAGGCCAGCGGAAATACCAAAATCTTGCATGCCCCTTTGATTGTTACATTTAAGATATCATGTGCGCTACCAGCTCAGTGGCTGCAAAGCATTAGTCCCACTGACCGGCCGCTTGTAAAATACTTTTGGAAACACTATAGACAAGGAAAGAGGAGAAGATGAGGATTCCACATGGTTATCCTAGGAGATGATAAACAAAGGGATAAGGTGATACACTTTAAGTGATATACAGAGCACATGTGGGATTGCACAAAAGAGAGAACGAGCAAGAGGAGTAAAGAAAAGAGGAAAAAAGAGGAGGGAGAAAAAGAGCCAGAGTCACTCTGTTGATTTATTCTGAGCCTTAAAGGCTAACGTATCCAAGAACAAGATTAGTTTAGTAGATCACATCACCTCACATCCTTTGCTCTACTCCCCAATATTATCACAATAAGCCTGAAAAGAGAGAAAAATAGTTCTTGTTAAACATGATGGTAGAGAGACAGGGGTCATAACTGATCATGCTTAAAAGAATGTACCAGAAACAAAAGGGAAACCTCCAGCAGAGATGAATGTGTTCCTTTCTATATCCCAATCTAGATTCCAGATTGGTTTTCTTTATGGCTTTCTGAGCATTCCTTTGGCATTGTGCAGACATGGAAACATCCGCCTGGTCTGCTCTGGCGAGTCGGTTTAAAGCAACCTGCCCTGGTGGTTTGGGTTAAGGAAATCTTTAGCAGCAAGCCGCTCTGGAGAGTCCATCTTGCCACTCCTGAGGCTCCTCAAATCCTCCGTGTTAACTTTTATGGAGAGTTTATGTAAGGTCAGGGCTGTCAACTCGCTCTGCTCCACTTTCTTTGGTCCCGAGCTCATTTACAGCGAGGCCAGTGGCGCTGTAGTTTGCAGGGTGTAAAAAAGTATAAGAGTAAGAGCCCTTCTTAACTTCCTGCTTTAAAGATAAAAGCCATCGATATGTAGCAGCCGGTTGCAATTCTTTTGCAGCTTTTCCTTTGGCAACCCAGCCCCTTCCCTACTGCCATTGGTGCAGCTCTGCTGAGGCCCACTAGGCTTCTTGCACACAACTTTGCTCTCAAAATCACAGTCTGATTGGTCATTGTGCCTGTTCTTGTGTTTCGGGATTCGGCCACAATGTATCACATGAGCAGGAAGTCCACTGAGAGAGCTGAGGAGGGCATCTGCTTTCTCCAGCAGAGGCGTCCACAGTTTAACAACCTGCCACCCACCGGGGAGAATGCGCCAAAAGGGCAAACAAACCCAGCAGTAACATCACACAACTGGACTTGCAGGCTTAAGGAAAGCCCTTGTCAAAAATCAATCACTCTCTGAGAGGTTAATGAAGCAAGTAGACAAACATGCAGGAGTTTGGAAGTTCAAATGCAAGCTACATATCTTGATTCCTAGTGTGAAGTCAACAGGGTTTGGGGGAGGGTGTTAAGTTGGAACTGGGGATGGGAGGTGGGGGGTGAGACAGGAGATGATCCGGTGTTGATAGGGCTGTAGTCCATCTACCATTTTTCTCAAGCACTCTGCTTTGTGTACTCAACTGATCCAGCTGTCTACAGTAATCAGTAGGACTCGGTAACTGATCCAGTGATGGATTGGTTTTGTTTGAGCTTCCACTTTCATGTGTCCTGTGTCAAGAAGCCTGGACGCCAACGTGGAAAATACGGAGATCGTTTTTATGTGCTTTCATTGAGGAAGTAGTATGAAAAATGCCTCTACGTATCAGAGAACATGTTACAACTCCCCATTGCATTCCTCTTTGGAAATATACCAGTCACCCCACCAATACATACAGTCACTTTACCCTGATAAGTGTGAGAAGTGTGAGTTGTCATTTACGTATCACAAATAAATGTAAAAACCATCAATATGGCAATAATTTGATCTTTGGAAATAAACCACTGAAATACAATTTCACCTCAACAGCAAAAGTTAGGCACAGTATCTGTCTAAATCTCCCTAAACAAACAAGACACCAGGCACACAAAACCAACGCCACATTCCTCATTGCAAGCAGACCTCAAGTGTATTCTAGTCCTTACATGGTATTCTGTGCAAGTGACAGCAAAAGGCTTCCTCTCACAATAGGCACTGTTATCTGGGTATTTGTTGTTATAGCATGGCCCACGTTCTTTTAGACATGAGGATGAAACATTTTATAAACTCACAGGAATGCTATAAAAATGCTATAAAAGCTAATGATGACTGAAAGGTAATGGAAACTGATTAGCATTGTTTTGCGCAGGCCCTGCTAGTTATTCACCATTGACCACAGTAGAATTAAGGAATATATTATTCCTATGAAAAGCAACACAACTCAGGAACGCTGGGGCTGGACATCTAGAAGTGAACTATGCTTCTGGAGGACTGCAGTGCAACTGAGTCTCTGGAAGATGCGTTACGTCTCGTGGGACCTCAATTCTCATTCTCCTCTGGATTTCTTCACACGGCTTAACATGCCTAAGAAGTGCTAAGATTAGACAACATAGTGCCTCTGATGGTTTTCTGACTTCAGACTTCAAGAAGACTAAAGTTTCCAGCATAAAGTGATATCCCCCCAAGACCATTCTCGATCCTCTTGGACTATCACAGACAGGTAGCCATCATGGATTCTCATAACTGATTATTCACAGCTTAAAAGTGAGCTGGAAGGGGGTGGGGGCCTGAGACACCACACCTCACTGAACCTTACGGAGGTGTCCTGGGCTTAAATCAGTGAAACACCAAAAAGATACATACCTACCTGAGGAGGTAGTAAGTTGCAAGGTACCTGTGAGGCAGGTTAAATGTTATTATAAGTGAAGTGAGTTGGGTGGGCCCTATAAGAAACCCTAATGGTTTGGCACAGGATATTTTACATCTCATTAGTAAGTTCCTCTATATATATATATATATATATATATATATATATATATATATATATATATATATATATATATATATATATATATATATATATGTTGCTGAACCTAAACCTGACCAACTGCAGCAACCCCAGATCATAGCATTGCCCCCACAGGATTGTACGGTAGGCATTAGGCATGATGGGTGCATCACTTCAGCCACCCTGGTGCGCCCTTCACTCTGGAACAGGGTAAATCTGCACTGATCAGACCACATAACCTTCTTTCATTGCTCCAAAATCCAATCTTTATGCTCCCTAGCAAATTGAAGCTGTTTTTGCCAGATAGCCTCACTGACAAGTGGTTTTCTTAAGGCTACACAGCCGTTTAGTCCCAATCCCTTGAGTTCCCTTTGCATTGTGCATGTGGAAATGCTCTTACTTTCACTATTAAACCTATCCCTGAGTTCTATTGTTGTTTTTCTACAATTTGATTTCACCACACATTCAAGTGATCGCCGATCATGATCATTCAATATTTTTTTCCGACCACATTCCTCCTGAAAGATGATGTTTCCCCACTGTCCTTCCACTTTTTAATAACGCGTTGGGCAGTTCTTAACCTGATTTTAGTACTTTCAGCAATCCCCTTAGATGTTTTCTCTGCTTGATGTATGACAATAATTTGACCCTTCTGAAACAGATTAACATCTTTTCCACGACCACAGGATGTATCTTTTGACATGGTTGTTTAACAAATGAGAAGCTGCTCACTGCATCATTTAGGGTTAAATAATTTGTTGCCAGCTTGTTGCTCATAATCACCCATGCAGTAATTATCCAATGGGAGGCTCTTACCTATTTGCTTAGTTAAATCCAGGTGGTGACCTTTTTTTTTGGCCATGCAGTGTGTTTGTGTGTGTGTGTGTATATGTATGTATGTATGTATGTATGTATATATATATATATATATATATATATATATATATATATATATATATATATATATAGTGTAGCTAGAGATATTCTGTAGAAGCACTTTGCTTGCACAGCTGATGAAGGACCTCTGTCTGAAACATTCTTTTTCACTGGAAACTCTGTGTACTTTACTACAATTTTGAATATATATATATATATATATATATAGTACTATATAGAAAAACATATAGAAAAAATATATAGAATATATATAGTATAATATATAGAATAATATATATAGAATAATATATAGAAAAAAATCTGTATACTAAGAATCCTTTCAAACATACAAATAATACTTGTTTATTTTTATCAATTTACAAAATGCAAAGTGAGTGAGCAAAAGAAAAATTTAAATCAAATCAATATTTGGTGTTACTACCCTTTGCCTTCAAACCATCTTCAATTCTTATAGGTACACTTGCACAAAGTCAGGGATTTTGTAGGATTATAGTCAGATGTATGATCAACCAAACAGGTGCTAATGATCATCAATTTCACATGTAGGTTGAAACACAGTGATTAACTGAAACATAAGCAGCTGTGTAGGAGGCTTAAAACTGGGTGAGGAACAGCCAAACTCTGCTACCAAGGTGAGGTTGTGGAAGACAGTTTTATGTCACAGGGCATACACCATGTCAAGACTGAGCACAGCAACAAGACACAAGGTAGTTATACTGCATCGGCAAGGGCTCTCCCAGACAAAGATTTCAAAGCAGACTGGGGTTTCAAGATGTGCTGTTCAAACTCTTTTGAATAAGCACAAAGAAATGGGCAATGTTGAGGATGGTAGATGCAGCGGTCAGCCAAGGAAACTTAATGCAGCTGATGAAAAACACATCAAGCTTATTTCCCTTCAAAATCGGAAGATGTCCAGCAGTGCCATCAGCTCAGAACTGGCAGAAACCAGTGGGACCTAGGTACATCCATCTACTGTCCGGAGAAGTCTGGCAAGTGGTCTTCATGGAAGAGTTGCAGCCAAAAAGCCATACTGTTGACATGGAAACAAGGTCAAGTGACTCAACTATGCAGAAAAATGGCTGCAGGTGCTCTGGACTGATGAGTCAAAATTTGAAATATTTAGCTGTAGGCAGTTTGCCGAAGGGCTGGAGAGTGGTACAATGAGTGTCTGCAGGCAACAGTGAAGCATAGTGGAGGTTCCTTGCAAGTTCTGCAAATGGAGGTTCCTTGCACTTCTGCAAATGAAGTTGGAGATTTGGTCAGGATTAATGGTGTCCTCAATGCTGAGAAATACAGGCAGATATTTATCCATCCGGCAATATCAGGGAGGTGCATCATTGGCCCCAAATGTATTCTGAAGCAGGACAACAACCCCAAACATACAGCCAATGTCATTAAGAACTATCTTCAGTGTAAAGAACAAGTCCTTGAAGTGATGGTATGGCCCCACAGAGTCCTGATCTCAACATTATCGAGTCTGTCTGAGATTACATGAAGAGACAGAAGGATTTGAGGAAACCTACATCCACAGAAGATCTGTGGTTAGTTCTCCAAGATGTTTGGAACAACCTACAGCCAAGTTCCTTCAAAAACTGTGTGCAAGTGTACCTAAAAGAATTGATGCTGTTTTGAAGGCAAAGTGTGGTCACACCAAATATTGATTTGATTTAGATTTATCTTCTGTTCGTTCACTGCGTTTTTGTTAATTGATGAAAATAAACTATTAATATTTGAAAGGATTCTTAGTTTACAGCATTTTTTCACACCTGCCTAAAAGTTTTGCACAGTACTATTTATTTGTGTGTGTGTGACTTCATGTAAGTCATTTTTTTTTTAAATATTCTATGTGATGCTTATTCACAATTTTTACATCATGTGTACATTTTAAATTACTGCAGCCAGTTAATCACTGAGGAAACACTTGTAGCCTCTGCTACCTTGCATGAAAATGAACTTGCATTACAGACAATTATGGCAGACCTTGGAACAAAGGCAACTACACTTGTTTAATCCTGCAGGGATGACCTTTAACTTCTGGCTAAATCTTTCCACTCACCTAACATGAAACATAGAAGGATGCAGCCAAGCAAGATCACATGCCAATAGCCCATCACTCAGAAGCTAGAAAAGAAGACAACAAGCAAGAAAGAGATGAGAGAGAGAGAAAGAGCAGGTCTGGATGCAATTAGCCCCTCCCCAGGTCAACGCTAGCTGCATCTAGCGATGGTTTTAGCGGACGGCTCTGCCTGTCAGGACCCCTGCTGGGCTCATCGGGGTGTCCCTGGAAAATATGTGTGCCAGAGTGTGGGGAGGGAGGCCCAGCGGCGAGGCTCATGGGCCAGCTTTCCTTAGCCTCTGGCAACCTCCTTCCAGCCTGCAGCTCCAGAGTCCTGCAGCTGCTTGTGTTAAAGTTCGCACAGAAGAATGAGAAGCCTGCACTGGGCCTGGTCATAAATAACCCCCCCCCCCCCCATCTCCTCCAGGGGGCGGACGGATGGACAGACGGGGGTGGGGTTGGTGAAGAGTGGCTTCTTGATACTTATTACATATACAGGGACATTTCACTTTGATGAGGCAGACCTGAGGTTATTGGCATCTAGGATCATGGCATGAGAAAGGGTTGCTGGTTGGATGGGTTTTAGGGTGTCTATCCCTTGGTTTTGATGTGTTTGTTTGCTATGAGAGGGGGCGTATCCATGACAGCACTTAGGGGGTTCGTACATTGTTACGTATGACTGAAGCATCTGGAAAATGTTATCAGTTTCCTCTAAGCAAACACTAATGTGTGTGTAACAATAAGACAAAGTCTAATGGGTATGTAAAAATAAGACAATGAGAAGATGGTGTTACAGAAAGGATGAACCCTACTCACAGCAGGTTGTTGGTAGCCCCTAGCCAGCATATGTGAGACTGACTTAGCATCAGCACAACTTCAGTGGGAGGCCATTCTACCAGTAATGGTATGTGATAAAATAGGACTTTTGCCAGCTGCTAGCTCAAAAGCATGATTAGTCATTTTTAGGGCTTCTCTTGCACCATTACTCAGCATTTTAACTGATGTTGGTAATATGGTTGAGTCATTTAGAAAAGGGGGATTTAACACAAGATATTTTTCTTTTAATCTAAGGCATGTAATCTATGAGAATTGGCTTTACAGCTCTGTTCTGGAGCAATCTAAAACATATGGCCCTCAGAGAGCATTACATCTTCAGTGGATGGAGGTATAAATGAAAGACCTTATAAAATATGACTGTGACATACATTAAGATTTAATAGACAGCCCACAAGAAATTAAGAGAAGGAAAAACCTTTCTTTTATAAGTGCTGATATCACATACTAGTTACAAAAGTACATTTATCAAGAGGGAGTTGCTCATGTAAAAGCTTGCCAGAGTGTGCATGATGTCCAGAGCAACACCATAAATGAAATATTGCTAAAGAAAAACAAAATAGGCATCATTTATCTGAAAATTATAAAAATATATTTGATATCTTTAAAGCTTTTTTTCATCCTAAAGAAAGAAATTAGGCTTTCCAGCTAGCCTTTGTGAACATAAGTTAATGAGCAACATGTTTTGCATCACCAAAGGGTCTGCAGAATCAAGTTTGTTACAAGCCAATTTAGCCAAACATGACTGGACTGGAACTGTCCTTGCCTTTCTATTTAACGTGTTGCCTTTTTGCAGGCACATATACACTCTTCGCTTCAACCATCAGTTTTGTCAATGTAAACCATCTCATTTTCTTTGTTATTCTCCATAGTCCAATATTATTCTGAGCTTCCTCTTAAAATAATAGCCTGTATATACTAATGCTATATAAAAGAGGTTAAAATATGCCATTAAATTTCCTCAGTGTGCAAGAGGCAGTCACTAAAGGTACAAGCTTGGAAGCAGATATTCAGGACTGATCATAAAAGAATTTCGATAGTCAGCTTTGGAAAGGGCCCATCAGCATGGCAAAGCAGAAGGAAATGACTTTCTTTATGACTTCCTTTGAAAAATTGATTCCAATTTATAAGAAGGGTTCCTGCAAGGGTGTCATATACAATTCCCCCTGTGCTCTTCTTACTAAATCTTTCAGGCAGAAGCTTTTAAAACTTCAAATGCACCAATATCGTCTTACACATGTCATGGTATTCTCCTATACAGGCCTTCCCTTCTCACTCGGGTGCCTGATATACCAGTCTGTGCACTGCGAAGGACGATTTTCCACCAAAGGAAAAAAGGCAGACCTGCATACAGTAAAAGCCTGGCTTTTCCATCACCTTGGCGGATGAGAGTGGCTCATCACAGGTGGCTGTCAAGGTGTCTGCCGCGTGGAACCCATCTCTTAAGCACAAACAGGCCTCTCGTCATTCATTATGATCATTCTTCAGATTGGCTAGACTGCTGCCAAGGCTAATAGTTTTTGTATCAACAGTGGTTAAGAAGGCTTAAAGTAATGTTCTTAAAAGAAAGATGTGACCTGAAAACCCTAACATGGTCAATAGTTACCAAAGGTCAATAGTTACTATATACCAAAAGCAAAAATCTATAATAATATGATTAAAATAAAGAAACCTGTTACTTTTGATCCTGGCTAATTTTTGGCAGGGTTCATAAGGTGTTTCCTCTTAAAAATTTTCCAGGGAATTACATTAATAATGCAATGTATAACAGTACAGTCCAACATAAGGCCAAAAGAAATAGCATATTCTAAATACTCAAAACTCAACATCAGTCCAAGTCAATGAAAAAAATCCTATCTTATTTTTATGACACTGGATCATCCAGAGACAGCTGGAAACTCGTAGGCCATGACGTTTCTTTTTCCGAACGATGTCCTTGTGAGAAACAAATCCCACCATCTTGACGAGAAGGATTTAACTGGCATGGAGCCATCCTTGTCTCACCCATACATTCTCTAATCGCGGAGAGGATACACAGCTCCAGAATTAGCCTCTTCACGTATTCTTGGCATCACTAAACAGGACGATTACTTGAATTTTATAGTCATTAAAGACCATATGACTCTGGATGGTTTATGCGCATCCAGTGCAAGTCTGCTCAGTGGTTTCCGTGACCCAGATTCATGATTTAAATGGCAACACATTGCACCAGGGTTTCTAGTGGTCATAAGTAAATCTGCACAACACTCTCCAGTGGTTCACTAATGGGTCCATTTTCCTTTCTGAAGTGTTAACTGACTCCACTTAAAGCATCATCATAATTATTACACACATCTAATCTCTTTAAAGCGTTTAATACAAACTCTTCCTTGGTGTGGGATTAATAATCACCCGTCTGTATGGTGCCTCATGGGGTCAGACTTGGTACAGCAGACATAAATCTTTCATTCCATTACTGTAACGTGCAGTTTTTCCTCGGAAACGACGCTGGGTCTTCGGTTGCCGTGAGCAGATGAACAGCACATGTTGGACCCCCTGCTGCCTTTCAAAGCATATCTTGATAAATTTCAACAGTACAATATACAATACACTAAAATGCACAAAACATTTTAGGACAAAACATTTTCACTGAAACAGATTGTTTTTAATTTCAGTTAAAGTTAAACTAGGCCTACTATTTTTATTTTTACTGTTATTTTATATGAGACATGGTCAAGCCCGGATCTTTCATCTGCGAGTACATTACATCCGCAATTAATTTTCACATTGGTGATATAATTTTTCTCCCCAAAAGAGAAGTGTTTTTCCACATAATTCTTCAAAAAATGTCCTTTGATGAAAATGGTAGCCAAGCTTCCAGAACTGTTTTTCAGGCGAGAATATTTTTAAGACTCTCTGATTTCCTATATTGAGCACTGCACCATAAATCACTTGGTGACACACATTTAAGCAGATCCTTAAAGGAACGGAATCCAGAAAAGAAAAGGGAAAAGAAAACCCTTCATCAATCATATTTTTAATATATTTTTAAAATATATTTTAATCCAATATCAATTGCTACTTTGGTCTAGCCAGTAAAGACCTGCACATAATAAAAGCAAGAAATATATTTATACTATCTGTGATCCATAATTGTGGGATTCCTAAGTAAAATTATCAGTTCATTTAATTAATTGAAATTCAAAATGTTCACTACAGTTTATTTACAATTACTTTGACCATTTGAAGCAGTCTGTGAAAAATAGGCAGATTTTAATTAAATCAGCTAAATCCATATAATTAAAATAAGAATTATTACTCAAGAATATTTTCATAGAAAAAAAAATCACAACTAGCATAGTGAAGTAGAATATCCCAAACGTGTTATCAGTGATTGAGGTTTCATATTAGTTGCACTATAGTACAGCAAACTGAAGGCATATGATCATGCACTTCCCCAAAATATTACTACAGTTGTAACTTAGAGTAGTCTGTTTTTTTTTCCCCGCTACATCTGAAAAGTGAAGTAATATACCCACACATGCACTTCACAGGAAAGGCATGAAGCTGTCTTCTGGAAGAAAGGATATGAAGAGTTATATCTGAAGGCCTGAGTGTCCAGGGCGAAATGAGGGGCATCACCTCTAGGTATCTCAGGCTCCAGTCAAATCTTTCAAGTAGATAAATGAAATACATGTTTCATGAAATTCAAAATAAGAGTGAAATGTAAATAGGTTTTAATTGCCCCAGGTTCTGGAATGTAATGTGTAATCTTGTATCTGCAATGTGATGTTTAATTTTTTATTTATTCTTTATATATTTATATTACGTATATAATATAGGATGAATTTAAAAAGCAATATGCAATGTTATGTAAATTAAGTAAATTATAGAAAAATTGTAGCTATATTGTGAAATTAAGTAGTTTTTGAAATATAATTGTGTTTGGTATACAGCACAAAATATATATATTTTTTGTCATTAATTTTGAATTCAGTATGGAAACCTCTTAGGAAATCCCAAATTCCTTTGGAACTTTTCTTCTGATGCCTGCTAAATAGATTACCTTACTGCAGTAGAGCTGTACAGTATAATAAATCACATTTAAAGTCTTCTATCTAACAGACTGAAGCAATTAGTCATGCTCATGAGATAGACGCATTTCAGACACCCCTCTCTCAGGTGACTTTACTAAGTGTGAACTGAGTATCTGTTCAATCACCAGATCCGTTGTGGGTGAAGAGGGGGTGTGGTGGTCATGATTGGGGAAAATACCACCTGGCTCGACAGGAGGAAACCTGAGTCATCCCCAGCTCTTCCTCATTGTCAGCTATGGTATGAGTTAGTTTAGTAACAGCCCTTTCCCAGTGAAACAGTTGTAGATTTTAGCTCAGCCTATTATATGACAGTTCGTCACACCTCAGGTCTTTGTCATGCGGAGAACTTCAGAAGAGGGATTAGACACAGCACACAAATCATATACTTTTGTGTTTACTTTGGTATTTACTTTTATGTTTAAGGATATGGGCATCTAGGTAGACATAGAGATATTTCATTCAGACTCAAGGCTACAGTGATATAGTGTCTCTGATTTATAAAGTACTAAGTATCAGCCCAAAGATCTAGTCAGGAATCACTGCAGCTCACAGGGTAATTTTGAGTCCCGCAGCAACAAAGGGGTTGGAGTAACACCACTGCACCCACCCAAACATAAAAGAGCTATCCCTAACATGCTCATGTTAGTAAATGTAGTGCTAGTCCTGTGAAAGCCAATACAATTCCTGATTAGCACTTTTAATAGCTGCTAACCTGTTGAAAAATTGGAGGGGTGTGTCAATGGAAAGAATAGCACTCGCTTGCCTGAATAGCACTCTCTCCATAAGACTAGCGGGAATAGACAACAAATGTAACTCTAAATACTGTAAATAACACATTTTTGGGGGGGGGGGGTGGATTGAGAATGCTATTAGCTCTGTGTTTTGCTCACCTCTCCATATATTTCTGATCACAGTTTTTTTCACGTGCCCTGTGCAAATAACGAACAACAAACTCATCCATTCTGACTCACTCTTTAACTGTCTTTACAACACTGTATGCTGTGCTCTTTGGCACACTCACTCAGGAAAGGTACAGAACAGAGAAAGAGCACATAGATAAGTGTCAGTGAAGATGTCGATAAAACAAAAGATCAAGGAGTCAAGAAACTGAAATCTCACCAAAGATGTCAATAGGATAATCAGATCTAAATAAAGATCATCCCAAAATAGATTTTCTTGATTAGCCTATCAGGGAAAGTCCCTTGCAGATGCTGTGCAGCATGTCTGCAGCCCTACAGGTGGGACATTTAGACATCATGTCCAGACCCTGCAGAAACCTGAGCAGATAAGAAGTATAAACCAGTTTTGTAGCCCTGCATTGTACAGGAAACAATCTTTGTTTACATGACAACATGGAGAATAGCACACATCATGTTGGCTAAACACATCTTAAGTGTCACAGTAGCAACGGCTCAGACTTTGGCCTCTGTCAAGGTTAAATTAGTCAGGGCAGTAGCCAAATTTTGAACTACATGAAGGACTTGGGCTTCAGAAGATGGGAGATGAACTGACCACCTTACTATCTTGGCAGGTATCCACCGTTTTGTTGTGTGAATGAAGTGGATATGTGCAGCAGATAGGACCACCCACCCACCCCCCCAGTGGTTAATCAGTGTTTTTTTTCAGTCACAGTATGGATGTTTACAAAACGATGCCTCTCCTCTTTTCACAGCATTTATATAAATTTGACAAGAATTTGGGTATGTGTGTTATTTCAATCACAATCTGGGTGTTTTCAAAACAAAGTACTCCTATTTTTGCAGCATTTTTGTGAATTTTACAAGAATTAGAAGATAGATGTTATTTCAATTACAATCTGACTGTTTCCAAAATAATGTCTATTGTCTTATGTTTAAAATTTTGACATGACTTTCAGTGAGGTGTCTTTTGAAAAGATGCTTTAGAAAAAGAATAACAAAGATTATGAGTTACATTAGTTACCCTATGTTTAACCTAATGTAAATTGTAAGTTTATTATTTATGACAGAATAATATTATTGTAAAAAAAACTAGTTATTTTCTTCAGCTAAACAGTTACAGTGTAAAGCCTCTATCATACATATCTGTAAACAGATGCAGCACAATACATCAGTAATCTAGAGGGCATTAGAACACTAATGTACAACATATTTGCCATGCATCCATATTTGACATCAGTTTTACTGGTAGTTTATGTATGTATTAGTTCATCCATCCAGTTCACCCTTCAACACCACCCAACAACAACAACCCCAGTGAAACCCAAACAGCACCTCCTGTTCGCATTCCATCTACTTCATGCACCCATGAGGGGTTCCTTGTGTTTGCTCATGGAGCCACTCTCAATCTGACATGTAATCCCTTTCCCTTCACCTGATCTGTCATCAGGCCTTTGTTTGGCCTGCTCCTGTGAAGGAAGCGAGTCACCTCTCCCAGCAGGCAGTACCTCGGCAGAGCTGAGGACAGTGGCGGATCACAGCACTGCGTCCAGGGCAGAAGTCAAGTGGCCCCAGGGGCTTGCCTTTTAGCTCAGTGCTGAGGGGATTGGGAGCAGGGAGGAGAAGCACCATAGGGCAGTTCTTTGGGAAAACAGTTGTTGTGTTTTGACACTGGTCCTCACCAATAGCTAAGAGTTTCTCCACTGGATCCTGGAACCCTTGTGAGAGCCAGAGTCATTGACCTCATTCCGCACTGGCTCATTAAATCTAGCCAATTGGATTTTCTATTGCGGCTTCATTTAGAAGCTCGAAGTGTTATATTTACAACTACTGAAGGTTTTATATGTCTCTGTATGTCAGTTTACACTGTGGAGTGAATCTGATTGGTGAAATAACACTTTCCCTTTGAACCAAAGAAAACTGAAAGCAGAAAGAAAGCATCTACTCCTTTTTCCCTTTGGTCAACCTGAATTTCCCTGTTTGTGTCATAGTGCTCACTTGCTGAAGGTACACTCTAAATGGGCCGAAACAAAGACCTCAGAAATGACCTCTGCAGTAAAATCCAATGTCTTTTTCCCCGCATTTCCATAGAATTTCCATGCTCCTTTCAGACTAGCAAATTAAGACCATGCATGGTTGGACACAGAAGATAGTTTTGTAATCTTGTAGACATTGGGCACTGATCCGACAATAGGATACTCTTCGTAATAGCATTCGATGGAGTGGTGCGCCTGGTGTAATGGACATGCGTGTATGCAGCTGGAGCCATAAAACAAGATCAAGCAGCACAGCTCAAGATGCTCCTGCCAAGCAGACCTTTCCAGATTGATGTTCCTAAAGGATTTACAAACATTTACATGAACTTGCGCCAATTTGCTTATCTGCTCGCATGTCTTGGAAATGTTGAGAAAAAATGAGAACACATAGGAGGCACAGGCAGAAATCAGGACGAGAGACCAACAGTGTTGTTTTGACCCATGTAAACAATGTCTTTGAATAAATAACAAAAAGAGCTTGGCTTCAGTGGAAGCATCTGAAAATGATATTCAGGCTCAGGTTTCACCTGAACCCCCCCCCCCCCCCCCCAACTGCTGAAATAGCAGCTCAGAGCTTTGGCTGATTACTTTATGAACCTGTCAAGAAAGGGGGGAGGAGGTGGTAGGTTCAACAAGCCCTGCTGTTGTTTGTTTTCCGGCCACACTCTCAATATATTCAGCTGTTGTGTGCTTGTTTGGCAGGATTAAGCGACTGTTGTAAAAGTTGCTGTTTCAGAGAATCTCACCCATGTGGTCAGACAAAGCATGTAAGCGCAAGAGCAAAAGAGAAGGGGAGTGGGGGCAGGGGCTTCCCACAGGTGCTAATGATATAACCTGCCAGACAAGCTTCTTCTTTGGAAACACACACAGAGGATAGTGGTAGCATGTTTGGGTAAGTGTGTGAGTGTGCTTGCATGTGTGTGTGATGGGAGAGTGAGAGAGAGAGAGAGAGTGTGTGTGTGTGTGTGTGTGTGTCTGTGTGTGTGTGTGTGTGTGTGTGTGTGTGTCTGTGTGTGTGAGTAATCGGGGCTAAACCCTGATTTGACTGAGCCCGCATTGGCTTCATCAGCTGTCACCTCAGCAAACACAGTAATTAAGTGCTGCTTGCTTGTCAAAAGCTTCCATGCTACACATTTCTTATTATATTACAAGTTGCCTTGCAGGAATTCGGGCTGCTGGTAGTGAAGGGGCAAACACGGGAGAAACTGAGGGTAATAAATAGGGATCCTACCCCACTGGTCACGCATTGGTGAGAGTCCATGCAAAATACACAGCACGCCATTTATTCCGCACGTCAAAATAAACCCTCAGCTTGTGTGACTTCTAGGTGTCAGAGGGTTTGCATACACTTCTGCCTAATAGTTGCTTAATGTGCAGCTTATTGTAGCATGGCCTGGGCCAGTCTACTGAGTTACTGAAGCGACAAAGTCAACAGATCAGAAGATGTAGAATATTCCTGCACCTGCATGGGCAAGGCTTGAGAGGGAAGAGGGTGGGAACGGGGACACTGCAAACTGCGATCAAGGCAGTATACCACTCAGAGTAATAAAAGTTAAGGCTGGCCAAATGTTCTAGGGTAAAAGCCAAGACTTAATGGGAACCAAACACAGGCCATAGGTTTTATCTGACCCGCTCACCTACCACCGCAGCCATTAGTGCCTGACTATTTAATTTGCAACATATAAGATCCTAGCCTACAAAATAGGGCAGTTAACTGCGACCATTGGACCTAAGTAACCACTTTTGATTATTTAATCATATATGGTGGATCTGCCTAATTGGAGCATCTTTACAATGATCAGAGTCAAACCCTCTATGTTTGTAGGCCCATTTGTAGGACATTTGCGATATGTTTTGGAATAAGTATCTCTGCCAGGGAAGATTCTCAAAGTCAACTTTGTAATAATAGTGCTTGGTGATGTATGTTGTAGCTGGAAAGGACAGATGAAAAAATGTTTTGCATGTGCAAGCTGATACCTCATTTTCTTTCTCTCACCCTGATGGAAATCACATTGAAACTGTCCAGAGTTCGCAAGCTGCACCTTCTACACAAAACAGCCAAAATGAGAACTAGCTGCATCAGCAATGTAACATGCATTATCAGATAGCGACCAGCAGAAACCTTCATCTACCTTAAACGAGTGAGCACACTCAACAAAAGAAGAGTTGGCCTTCAAGATGGATACAAACTGTTCCATGTGACAGCTCGCTAACTCAAAGCTAGGAACTCCCAAACAGTTCCACAGTAGCTCAAGGCAATGCTAATGTTAGCTTAACTAGTGTCAAATAAACAAAATGTTATCTTAGCCATTTTATTTAGTTGCTGTGTTCAAATGAACACCTGGAATTAGATTAATGGGAGAGGCTGGTAACAGGAGCTGAACAAACATGTTTGCAGGGCTAGCAAGTGCACTTTGCTAATACGCTAAATTCGACACTTTGGGAATGAAGCTCATCTGTCTTGATGGCATCAGCAGATCCCTATCAGCAGCAGTTAGCATCTCCAAACACTGCTACAAGCTCATATATCCATCCTCCAAACACTTCACCTCTGCTAGCTCAAGAATCCATCCTCCAAACACTTCACATCTACTAGCTCATGTATCCTTACTAGTCTGGAACTATTTGAACCACAAATAGACAAATGTATCTGTACAATCTCTCCACCTTTGGTTTTGCTGCACAAATTGTGGACCTGTTTTCCACAAATTTGGATTCAGGCTGTTTATAGGAACTGTTTACAGTAAATACTTGAAAGTCATGATAGAAAAACACCCAAAAAATATTACACAGAATTGTCTGTCTTAAATTATCGAGAACGAGTCCTGGAGGGAAATGTCTCCTCCAAACGCAATGTTTTGTGTCCACAGGGAATTTATTAGGGTTACACAACTGTATTTTAACAATGCTGCAATTTTATTTTAGCTCCAAAAGCCTTTGCAAGGAATCTAGGTCTATCATTACAAATTTTCAAGGGCTTCTTTATCTAGTGTGGACCGTCTGTCAGTTGTGCCTCTGAATTAATTTTAACTTATGCTGGATGTTTATACCTAAGGTACCAGGTGTACAGTGTCAAATAAGTTTAATGTGGAAAAAGTGTTAAAATAGATATCTAACTAATATGCAACACAAAATTCAGAGTATTGTTTGAAGAAAGCTCAAAGAATGCAACTGAATGCAGACTTAGGCTGAATAGATAATTCTCCCAAGAATCAGGGTTCTTCATCTTATACAACTGCCATGTTTGGACACGTGTGTTCAAGCCATCTTAGTGTCCTGTGTCAGCTGAATGGTCAAAGGGTTTGAAAGGGGAAAAAAGCTGTAGAATTGTAAAACATACACAATTTATGGACCTCTCAAGTTTCTGTAGAAAGATGGGGAGATGGCATCTGTGATACATATTCACATAACTCATGTCTAGAGCAGGTGTTCTGTGTCTAAAGTGTTCTAAATAAATGTAACCTGCTTTTCCACAAACTAATGCTCACATATTAAGATGTATGCACATGTATCAGATGTATAACAACAAATTAGTTATCTATGTGGACAATGGTAAACATTGTAGGGTTACCATAGATTTTCACGCTAAATATCATGACCTAATGTTTGAAAGGTCATTAAAAACGTACAATGTACATTATGTTTATACTAGAGTTACAATGGTGAACACCCCAAGAAGATTAAATAATAGTCCCTGATATAACACAACACCAGAGATTTTTTTTGTACATGGTGCAAAAAGTACTTAGTGATCTATAAATTGAAAACAAATGTTTCAGCCCCTTATTCTATTATCAGTGTCTCTATTTAAAAGGTTTTAATTCCTTCATTGATTATAACTTTAAGGTAACCAGGTAAATATTTGGTTAAAATTATTTTTAAAAATGGATTAAGATGGGGTAAATTGTATGTGTTAAGATACTGACTGTCTACTGTCCACTGCAATCCAAACATTTGGTTTTATACATATAATTGTATGTTTTTTATTATGAGCTCTACTCCTAAATCTATTGCTTTACTATTTATCTCACTGGAATTATCATGAGTGTTTCTTCTGGATAATGTTTGTTTGTTCATGTTTCAAACAATTTAAAAGTTGGCTTGAAGAGATTTTTTGTAATGAGTTGAAAATATGCAAATAAAATATATGATAATAATAAAGCAAAACTGAGTTTCTAATATTAAAAATGTAAAGGTGTAACATATAAGGCAACATCTCTAATGATGTAGGACAAAATATATTACAACATAACATCTTTTGTATGTTTTTTCACCATTTTATTGACACATTTTAAAGTAGAAAATTATCAATACATTTAAATACTCTACACTGATTTACAACATGCTTCTGTCACATACTATTGTATTTACAAAGCTATTTACACAAGTATTAAAGGAGCTGAACAGATTACTTAGAAGGATGAATACATGAATGCTATAAATCAACTCATCCAGCTGTTTAATCCCATACAAATACAACCATAAATGTCAAGACAATCTATTTCTGTCTGTGTTTGAATAAATACACAGTATCTTGAAGATCCTAGTCCATAAGTACATTTTTTACACAGGCATTTACTGGGATGCTCGAGTGACAGGGAGTGAGGGCCGTTTTAATATGGCTTCCACCGAAAATGACAATGGCTCACTGGAAGACACCTTCATGTCCGTTGACTTGACCGGGAAGTCTTTAACTGCTCTCTCAGAACTTTTCAAAGAGCTTAGATCTTTAGCCGAGACATCCCTGTACTTCTTAGCGGCCTCCTCCAATAGGTCTTTGCAGTAGGGCCTCCTCAGTTCTGAACCCTTGTCACTCAGGGTCTGCTGGATCAGAGAGTGAAAGGAGTTGAGCTTCATGGAGAGTGTGTGCTTGGCGCTGTCCTTGCTCATCTTGTTTAACACATGCTCATGGCCACCTGGGTGCAGTGGGCTACCAGCGAATGACTGTCCACAGGCCCGCCTGGGCGGCGAGAAGGCCGAGCGCTCCCTGCCACTCTGGCTCAGCCCATCAGCAGATGCGGGCTGCGCCTCACCGGCCTCCATAGCCACCCGCGAGCCTTCAAGTCGGGCAGCGGCAGTGCCAGGCTCCTGCTCGGGCGAATGGCTCTCGCCAGAAGCCATCATCTTGGGGTCCCAGACAGCACCAGGTTTGAGGTTCTGCACGGTGGTGGCGTTGAGGAGACACTGCTGGTAGAGCAGTGCATCGCCCAGGCTGCTGGCGCCGCCACCTCCACCGCCAGCACGGGGCCACATCATGTAGCGAGGCGAGAGCGGGTACTGGCGGTATGTGGTGGCCACACTCACATTGGAGGAGATCAGCTCCACATTGGCTGCCCCACCAGATGCAGCCGCCGCTGCTCCATAGCCCAGTGACAAGTCCAGGCAGCCGGGCAGGAAGCCACACAGGTCCTTGGAGGGTGGCTCGGGCACTGCAGGAGCTGTCGCCGCTGAGAACGCTGTCTTGTAGGAGTTGTATTCGGCCGCATGCACCACACTGCCGGGGAGGAAGAGCGAAGCGGTGGCGGATTGGTTGGACTCCAGCAGCTCACGCTCTTTGTACTCCCGCTCCAGCATAATGGTCTCCAGCTCCTTGTCGGCAAAGGCTCGTCGCTTCCTCATGCGGTCACTCAGCGGTGGAGGCAGACTTGGCGCAGTGCCCAGAAAAGGGTCAGACTGCACTGGCCGGTAGCCTGCAAGAAACAAGCCAGCTTAGACCTTGAGACCCACTAACCCAGAACAGTCGCGTGTGCAAGTGTAGAGTAATGGATTTATAATACCATGCATATCAAATGGAACAGAATTCATACATTTGCTTAATTGTTCTGGGTAAAAATAAATAAAGCCCATGCAGTCCTTTGTAGTTTGCACTTTCATTCTGTTTCCTTAGTTAAATAAATGTCTTTTATTTCTTTTAGGCATCCAGTGCTTACTTCTAAAGCATTCAAGCAATAAAATCTATTGTTGAGTATCACAGAATACTGCTGCTGACAACATATTTCATGCAACACATTTCCAGTTCTATTAAAAGAGAGATGCTTACTGAATTAAAATGTCCATTTAGAAACCAAGAGAATTAAAGAGACAGGGAAAGAAATCCAAGAATAGCTGAGAGAGAGAGAACAGGAATATATTAGCTTGTCAAGGAATAGAAAAGAGGGATGAATGTAATGAATAAAAGGGCAGATTTTGAAGCATGTTAAAGCAGCCATAACGCCACCCTGTTATTGTCAGTAATATTCTTTTATGTGCACTCACCTTCTAAGATACTTTTGGCCAGCATGGTGGATGGGCGGATGTGCCTTTGAAAGATATTCCGTCTTTCAGCTTGTACTGGCTTTCCTGATATCCCTTTCTTATCCTAAAATTGGAAAATGGGCCAATGAGCATATAATTTATTTTATAATCTACTGATTTATTCATATTATAATGTAACACTTAATTTAACTTACATTATATTCGTTGCTAGAATTTTGGGTCGTCAGACATAGGTAGTCTATCTGCTATTTCTTTGCTGTTTATTAAGTATTAACATTTTTCTGATGCACATACATCTTTATATTTTTCTGCCACATTTAAGAAATATATGGATTCTATTTAGCAAATTTTAACTTCCAATTAAAGCGCTAAATATAAACCATTTGACTTGATACCACCACGACAACCATGGCCTTACTGTAACCGGTTTCATTATATTTAAATACGGTTCCGATATTAAGAAAATCCTATTCTAGGGAATCTTACCTCTGTAGCTTGCTGTCTTCTTAGCGCAACCTGAGCGGCCATGACGCGCTGTCGTTCCACGACCAAAAGGCAGTTAGCGCACTGGCAGTCTCTCCACCTGCAGAACCTCTTGTGTCCTTTGAGACAAGACACCACTCCGTGGTTCCTACAACGCGCGCACTTAGGCGTGCGGCTAAGTTTTTTTTGGTCTCCTGAACCATGATTTGCGTGTCCGGCTTTGTCATCCTCTTTGGTGCCTAGGTCCTCCTCTCCGGCACTAGATAACGCTGTGGTGAAACCCGTTTGGTCATCGCTCTCCGTTTCGAGACTTTCCACGTCGATTTCAAATTCAGGACCGGAGAGCTCCGTCATGTTGGCTGGTCCAATTTGGACGGGTCCGGAATAACTCGGTTGTTGTTTTATTGTTATTGATGCCGCCTAAAACAAAAAGTAGCAACTGAGTTCATTCCACTCAACGACTGAGCTGATTAGAGTCTAGCGATAAAGTGTTCGTCGATACAACGCAAATACGTTTAACCTGTTTATTCACAGGAAAGCTCAATATGACTGTAAAAATGAACGCACATTTCATTATATCTCTAAGGTTATGGAGCATACATGCAATAACTACAGCTTTATCAAATAGGCTACTTACCTCGTCAAAAGCGCGCACCAGTGGACGTTCAGAAGAGATACCCTTGTCTACACCAGAGCTCAGTAATTTTAAAAGCTCTCTTTAATAGCCTGTACGGTGGGGTGAGTTAAAAGACTCCACCTCTGAAATCGATTTTCTTTGCAGTGCAGAAGAACGCGAACCCGAGCAGAGCAGTGCTTTGGTGTAGTGATTTTTGACGCTGCCTCAGCGACAGAAATTATCTCATGCTTTCAACCCAAGACGCCTCCTCTTAAGGGCCACTGCTCTTTCGCTCTGATTGGCTCGCTGTCAACAGCATGGCCCCATTGGTTGTGTCAGACTTTCTCCATCGATTGACTTCTTAATGGGATGAAGTTACAAATAAAACAATTCCGGGAAATTATCAGCTAATCGCCAGCCAAAGAGGTGTCCCTACACGTTAAAAGGAAGAGACGATTTACTGTGTTCATCTATCAGTAAAACCGCTAATGTCAAGCTCGTTCAGGGTTAATTCCACTGAAGTTCAGTCTCGGGATTACTTTGTGCCAGCAATAATTACGTTTCGTTCTAAATGTTGCGTTGAAAGAATTACACGAATTACATGTTAACATATATGCAGGGGATGGAGCCCATGATTTCATTAACATGAGCGAGTTTGACCCAGAGAGGAATAATCACCAACTGTTTATTTTGCCACTCACATTAGCAAGCAGCCCTCCGATTTGTCTGAAATTTGCAAGCGGCAGGCCTATATTAAGTAGTGATATTTCGTTAGATTGTGTTTGTTAATGCTAATGTCACCACTATTGAAACTATTCAAATTATCACTCGAAAATGCAAAATTTGGTTATTGTTTTCATCTCTATTCAAACAACCCTCAAAGCTTAATGGTAAGCCTACATATTCTACTTATGGAAAGAATACACACAGATTTGTCTACCAGTAATTAATTAAAACCAAAGGTACGTATTTGTACTATATTATTGGTGTAAGTGAAATTTAGTGTAAGTAATAAAAAAAAACAGTTTACAAAGGCAATTGCATGGGTAACTTCACAATTACATCTTTATAAATTAAATCAAACTGTCAGAATGTTTTCGAAATTAACCTGCCTCTCACTTCAGGTATTCTCTCTGAAAGTATATATTTGTAATTTTCCATGTATTATTTTGGGCTACAGATGCGTTCAGTTTCGCTGTCCTGTTGTTAAAAGTGTGCACATCCATATTTAATCCGCTATACTAGTAGTTGTTAGAAAGAAATGAGAGTCAAACTATTATTGCCAATTGCCAAGATTTAGCTGATGCATTTACAAAATGTGCTCAATGGATTCGGCAAAATTAATGAATTGATACAACAAATGAGACTGTAAAAATCAAGTCAACATGCAAGAAAGACACACAAAACACCTCGGCCTTTGTTCCGATCGACCTACCATGTGTGAAGCCTCTCATAACAAAGTAAAGTCAGATGCCACTTAAGAATAACACCCCAGGAACATTGCTACTGTCTGAGATAACGGAGACGTAGTCCTGCAAGGGACACAGTGAAAGCACGCTATGTTCAATTCTTACTTAAGACATAGCTCGACAGAACAACAATTAAGCCAAGGTAAAAATAATGCAGTTTTACTTTAGGATGGGTTCTATTTAATGTCGACACCCCATTATCCTAGTTATAATCTTTAAATTGCGACTAACGAAAAGAGCTTTGCTCTTTTAAAAAGGAGTACATTGTAATTTAAATAGATAAAGAACGTTGGAAGCAGAGTGGCAGTGAAAAAAATCTCCTTATGTAACACATTTAATAAATCCATCCACATAATACAATACTCAATGGCTGAACGAACTTATTATTTTTAATTGTTAATAGTTAAAGATAAGTTTGGTTCATCCCTCGTTAAAATGTCAGTTTATAAATGATTTGTTCGTGCTTTTACGCCATCTGCGTCACAGAAGTGCGTTTCAAGGGATGAAAGCATTCACAAAATAATCCGGTTTTGACACACAGCTGGAGTTATTTACAGCGTATGTGTGTACGCGAGCGCCCTAACCCGCGATGAAAATTAAAGATGTTATATACAAATCACCAATTGTTGGTAGATTTTCACCAGCTGCCAAAAGTGATACCATCGTCCATTCCAGCATATTTATGAGACAAAATTACACACTGATTTTCAAAAACTACGTTTTACTGAGTTCTATCTCTCTTAATTTAGAAACACTGCCAAAATTTGTTCCAAGAGTTGTTTCAGTCAGGACTGTGATTTAAACCGAGTGTTAACGGTAGTCTGGACTTGTCACGAAGCCATTCAGACACGCATGTGGTAAAGATGTTAGACGTGCAGGTGCAGCGTTGTCGCTCCGCCCTGCCTGCTTAATTTATTTGCAAGGTTATGGTCAGCCAAACCGAAAACCAAACTGCTACCATGGGGGAATCTCCATATAGAGAATGCTTTGATCCTCCCTGTTGCAATTGCATTAACACAGATTTGTATGTCATATAGAAATACCTCTTACTTTGTGAAAATCGAGGTTTTGAGCAAAAACAGTTTTTCTTTCTTTTTTCTTTTTTTCAGGATATAATTAAAATAGATAGATAGATAGATAGATAGATAGATAGATAGATAGATAGATAGATAGATAGATAGATAGATAGATAGATAGATAGATAGATAGATAGATAGATAGATAGATAGATAGATAGACGGTGCACTGTATTGAATCGAATGAAATATGCATTTCAGAAAAATTCATTTACTCTTCACGTTGAATGACAATAACGCATGTGGCGCTTCTGCGCGACACCCTGAACGCGACTCCATCGGAGTGCGGAAGATCTGGAGGGCCTGTTATGTTAAATAGCATTTAAGGAAGCTTGATGGATTAGTAATACGTGTTTTCTGCTGAATGCTATACCAGCCATAATTTGTCTGTCTATTTGAGGACAACGAAAGTTGTTGACTTAGTGGCTCATATTCAAATGCCTGCGCAATAAGCCTTCTCTCGGTTAAGTCAACAAATGAGCTGAATGCTGCAACACCTGCACATTCAGACATTTGGGACTAAGACTAGCAAATTTTTTCAAACCTGTAAAACTCACTGGATGTTACATATAGGCATGCATATTATATAATAAACTTGTGTAATGAACCATATTAGACAAAAAACTAACATATTATTATTATTGTTGTTGTTGTTGTTGTTGTTGTTGTTGTTATTATTATTAATAATAATAATAGTCATCATCATATTGATTATATTACTAGTAGTAATGTTAATTTATTAGACAGCATTATTTGGCTTACTACAACATTACTTTTAACATTTAACAAGTTGGGTAATACTGCATCTTAAATCTGATTTTCAATTATTCTTTTAGAAACCTGATATATTAATAACACATACAGCTCATACAGCTATTTATTTATACAACTTATATACTTATCTTAGTGGTACCTTCCAGCACCCAGTGCCTTTCCGGCAGTTAAACTCCATTAACATGTCCATATGTTAACCGTGTTGTAAAAATTCTATACACATTAGAGAACATGGGAACTAAAAATGTGTGCCAGGAATTGCACAATTATTGCATTTAACCGGATGAACGCAAGATGGCACCATAGAATCACTCTGAAGTAAATGCTACGGCAGAATTGAAAACCACTGTACCGGGATCCTGTTTCCCAAACTCATAGTAGTGTTAGGGTCATATTAATTAAGCGAGACAATGTTCAGTGTAATTTTAAACAACACGTTTTTTAAACTACTTAAGTTCTCAGTCAACATAGCTTTTGATAAATGATAACAAATAAGCCTCGACTACATCCTGTCAGAATCAAACGTTGTTTTCGCTAAAACAAGGGACTCCAGTATGAGTGATAAGGTAGCGTATTTTGAAGAATATATTATTTTATTTGTTATTTCTAAGCTAAATGTTTTGTAGGTCTACATATCCTAATTCTGTTCTTTTGCCAGAACGTCTTAGCGTAGATTGTCTAATACTACTACAAGGCTCATTAGTGTACTGCTACAAGTCTAAGCGTTCTGCTTAGTGTATGTCTTTTATTCTTCGCGTGTTTCTTTTATTAAATAATAGTTTAAACGTGTCGTTTGCTTCGGTAATTCTACAAATACACAGCCGGTTTTGTCTATTATGGTCTAAAATACACCACTAGATGGAGCAATTTGCTCATTTTTGTTCCAATAAATTGTATGAACTGGTAAAAAAAAACAAAAAAAAAACAAAACACTTTTCAGTCCCCGCCTCCAGCGCCTGTCTCATATATAATTGTAGGATAGCCAAAGTTGAATAACGACCACAACCAGATTTAAGAAGAGCTCACTCGTGGCCCTTAAATACGCTAAAAGCGTTCGGAATTTAGCCGACTGTTTTGCCCCTTTGCGTTTTAAGGTTAAAAGAGGTCTTCCCTGCTGGAGAAACATAAAAATGCAAGCCACACGAAGTAGCATTTAATAAGCGTGTGAGCAGCAGTCTCATATTTGTAACCACAAGGTAACACTAACTGAGTTCTGCGTGGTACATCAAAGACTATTTCTGTGATTAAAAGCGGTCACCACCATGGGAAAAAAAATGGATGAAACGTATGATTCAAACAGTAACTTTTTTCGGGTATCAGTGTAAGTGCATTCATTAATATAGCGCATACCGTGCAAGCACTTCGTTATCATATACACAGAACTTGACGAAATTCAAAGGTCACACACCCCAAATACGCTTATTGCCCAGTTTTATTATTTTGGTCATATTGTTATGTACAGTACACAGGTTAAGGCCAATTAAAGTTGCACTGTAGTTTCGTTTTATTATAGCCAGTTCAGCGGATAAATTCAAATCCGATAGGAAATTATTAAAATTCTGCTTATAAACTGTAAAAGGGTTAAGTTGTTCTGCATGTACTCAGTGGGGGCAACGAAATTAGACTATATTCAGTCATCACTGTTTTTATCGGTTATGCTGTTATTATACTATTACATTTTATATTTAAGAAATATTTGGAGAATTATCGTTATCTGCTGAAATGACTCCACCCCTTACCAGCAAATCTACAACTTCTTATTTGTAATTACAAAATTCAGTAATATCCCAATAGTGTTACCAAATAGTGCCTTTCACAATTGTGTGTAATTTTCTACAACTTATCTACATTCATTTCACTTAAATGACAATGACAATTCAAAGTATGTATTCAACATATACATTTACATGCTTTATTGTTTCATTATTTCTACATTGCATTGCTATTCACAGTACATTTCATGCAAAGTGGAATTAGTGGTTATTTTTCACAGACTAATGGTCAGTCAGTCACACTTTTTGGTCAGGTCAAGCTGGTGATTTTATGTGTAGATGTTACAGACAACTGCACTAGTACGTTCACACATTGCACTGCACAAACATCTTACTTCAAAGAGACACATAATACATTATGTAATGTACAATATATTTTTCATAAAGCTCCTACAACGGCAAAATGTGCCATATGTCTTTTTTCAGTTCCATTTACAACACTTTTGGTACATTAGCTCACTTCCCCATGTTGACAGGCAGAGGTTAGGCGGACGTACTAAGGATTCTGGAGTCCGAGGAGTCAGACCTCTCATCATACTCCTCATCGGGTGCATATATCGTCTGTTTAGCCACGACTGGGCAGCCATCCTCCTGCATGCTGAGCCGGTGCTCCTCTTGTGCTGCCCTGGACGTTAGGAGTGGCGAGGTGCGGAATACCCCGGGCGAGGGGCCAGAGAAGGGTGAAATGTATTGCGAGCGGAGCTGGTACTGCTGCTGCAGGGTCATGGTATTCCACAGAGTCACATCATTGTGCACAAAGGGGCCCGCCTGGCTGCGGCTCAGTGAGTTGCGCAGCATCAATGGGTAGCGGGGCGACTGGGGGAAGCTGGGCTGCAGTGGCATGCCCAGTGGACCCGGCACCACACCTCCAGGTGATTCAGGCGAGAAGCGCAGCGAGTCGGGCACACGGAAGGCTGAGCCCACCGACCATTTGGAGGAGGAGACTGGGTATGAGGTGAGCGGGTGCTCAAAAAGGTGCCCATTAGAGGGCAGGACCAGGGCTTCAGAGGTGTCAGGTGAGGTCTTGTCCACCTTTGTGGCAGGGCGACTGGAGAGGAGGACCTCAATAGCACCCACCAGGTCTCCACCACAGCCCCGAAGGATCAGCTCCAGCACAGCTGGCTTGTGGGTGGGAAAGATCTTCTTCAGCACTTCCAGGGGTGGGCGGTTGGCCCGCAAGTTGAAGGGGAGGGATACAGAGCCTGAGAGGCCCTCGATTAGGAGGTTTGGTTCGGAGGGAAACTTGGGACTGTCAGTCTTTGGCTCGGGGTCGACACAGGCCTTGGGCAGTGCATAGCGGGGCTCCTCGGGGTGGGGAGGGGGCTCAGGGGTGTCGGGCGTGTAGCAGGAACTGGGTTTGGGCTCCTCAGGGGAGCTAGCGGGTTCCTGCTCCCGATCACTGGCGCTGCCGCTGTTCTCTCCTCCGGACTGCTCAGCAGATAGATCCTCACTCAGCTCTGAAACACACAAATGAGTACAGCTTTCTAAATCTATGTGCACAAACATGAAATAAAATGCATGCACTGGGCATAAGTGCAGTAAAAGGAGTTTTAAATTTACACAGGTAAGAAAAGCTAATAATGTAACTTCAAGAATTATGGTTTGAAACTGTAATGGTTTACATAAGAAACTACATAACTACATAAGAAAAAACATTTTTATAAAACATACTTTAAGGGAGAAAATGGTATAATATATTATAAACAATATGGTTCAGACTCACTGCTCATTTCTAATAGGCTAAATAGAAATTAATTTAGTCAGTCATTAAAACAATTTAAATAGCATTTATATATGTATGATTTCAAATAGAGCAAAATTAAGGTTAAACATGTTGGCTAATCCCTAGTAGCATACGTATTGTATATAATACCACATATTATTGACGTTAATAAAAATAAAAAATTTAAAAACACAGGCGGAATATGTAGTTTCGAGTCACTTTCATCAATAATGGACCCTGAACTGGACCTCAGCACTACAGAGACTGAAAGCAACATTCCTCTGATAGGTTACTCGCCTGTCAGCTCTAAGATTATTTATATCGGCTGACTTTATTTCCTCTAAAAGCTGTTAACACAAAACTGCTGACTGGCTATCACTGAGAGATTTGTTGTAGATTAAACTTCACCACCTTTTGCAAACTGATTGCCTGTTATTTGGTAACATTTCACTTGAGTTTTGATCTTTCCCAAAAATTATTGTTATTGCGTTCGATTCGGCGCTGTCCCGCCTTGATTACTGTAATCTTTGAAACGATCAAATATCATCTTATTGAAATGAGCCTGAAGGAAAGTCGATATCACACTGGCTCGGCTTCGCGTCCTACCGTGTTGTCCAATTTTGTCGTATCCTAACTCATAATCTCACGTGAGTTTTTGAATTATATTAGGCTATTTATAAATAAGAATACGAGAAACTGTTTTTACTTAAAAGGAAACCGGCATACCTAAACTAAAACTGGATAGTAAAAAAGATGAAAAGTTGTGTTGGCTTCCTTAGAATGAGGAACACACACACACACACACACACACACACACACACACACACACACACACACACACACACACACACACACACACATATATATATATATATATATATATATATATATATATATATATATATATATATATATATATATATATATATATATATTGGCGTATTATTAATATTGTCATTACCGTTACCATACTTTATCACATAGCACTTTGCTACAAAAACATGGATGTTTCCTTATTTAAAAAATCTCAGTATGAAAAATATACTGAATAGACTAACTCAGTTGCGTGAACACTGTTTTTGGAAATACATAGTCTAGAAAATATTTTCACCTGGAAAACGTGCAAATGTAATCTCTGTATAGTTGCATTAGCATCTTACTAAAATAATACTCTAAAATCAATCATCAGACATCCTCCATTAGAGTTCACTCTATGTAAATGTCAAAGTCAAATTAAATTATATAGCGCTTTTTACAAGACGTGTTGTCACAACATTGTTTAAAACGTACATCAAGCAAGCTAAAGTAAATTATCTGGATGTCTATAACATATTGAATGTTCAGATAAAAATGTATAAATACCACGACAAAACAAAACGCCACAAATAATTTTTTTAAATGGCCAGATTATTTTACCCTGTGGTAGTTGTGGGGTAATTGGGTCGGCTGTCCATCGCAAGTCAATGTTGCTGGTTCGTGGCGGTGCGGTCTGGGCGGCCTCGCCGCCTCCAGTTCCAACGGCGATGCCTGGTAGCGCTCTCAGCGACTCTGGAATGAGACTCTCCAAGCTCTCGTTCGCCTGCTGCCGCCGTAGCGCGACCTGGGCCGCCATAACCCGCTGGCGCTCGATGATAAGAATGCATTTCTCGCAAGTACAGTCCTTAAACCGGCAGTAGCGCTTGTGACCTTTTAGCCAGGAAAGCACCCCGTGGTTCCTGCAACGGGCACACTTGGGCGTCCTCTGGAGGGGCGCTCTTGGCTGGGAGACCGGGCCCCCCATGTAGAGGTAGGGTGAACCGTAGCCATTCATTTCACACAAGTCAGATGGACGTTCGTTTCCAACAGTGCCAGAGCGGCGAGTGCATCAGATAAGGTTCGGAGGCAGAGTGCTGTCAGTAGTCAGGAGATCAGGCCCCTTTTGCTACTCGCTACACTCGTGATAAAGAGGTGTTGACTCAAAGACAAGGATCCACCTTTTCCCCGGCAATAAAGACGTGCATCAGGGAATACTCCACGCACTAATGGAAGCGAGTAACTTCACGTTATCTCTCTCATCACTGTCATAAGCAGATCGGATCCTCAGGGAATGAAGGAATACGCCTAACCCTCACGAATCTGACTAAAAGATAGATATAGCTATAAAATATTTCGTCTTGTAATCTCTTGGGTGCACAATTTAAAAAAAATACTTATTTTTGAAAGAAAAAAACTCTATAAGAAAAACATTACTTGTAAAAAAAAAACTTTGAAAAGAAAAAAAACTAAGAAAACAGTGAAGCGTGTGTCCCGTCCCTGTAAAAAGAAGAACAGCGACCGAGTAATCTATTCCTAATACTACAATGACCAAAATGCTGCCCGCTTCATAATTTGTGAACATTTCGAGTGGACAGCAACCTGATCCTAAGCAATTATTACAACATGCTTAAGGAAGGTCTTAGAGCTGCAGCAATTTCAAAAAATCAACTGGGAATATGCCAAAGAATGCATCCCGTCTTGACATCGCCGCTGAGAGCTTCGCATGAATACGGTGAAACCAGTCGGTAGACCACTTTGTTTAACCACATGCTGAGAAACCGAATTAAACAGAAAAGAAATAATATGCTGGTTTGCATATGAATATGTGCTTAACTTATTCCCATGAGGGGTTTTAAACAGGCCGAGAAAGCGCGCTATTCGAGTTAATTGAGCGATTAAATTTGGGTTGAGTTATTGTTTTTTTTGCTGTGGAAGGAAAAAAACAACAGGAATTAGATGGGGAATGCATATTTTAGGTTAAGATACATAGAGATGGCCAGTATCAGATCTGACAAAGATAATCATTCCTATTTCATTTCCACTGCCAAAATATAGTGTGTTGTATGGATTTCCTCACATCTCAACATAATACGAAGAAGTGATGTGTATTTTTTCTCTCTCATACATTACTTGGTTAGCGCATCTTACACGACAGCAATGTTTAAGATGTTGAGATGCTCCATCATCGCCTTATAGTGTTAGAGTCTATTGAAACCCAACACCGGGCACCCCCCAAGCCCCGTTTCTGGTCCTAAAAGGGTTTAGTCAAGCACATAATGGGATCCCAGCAGAACAACTTTGAGAACAGGGGGCCACGGTAAACTTCACCACATGAACTCCGTTTCCAGGGCTATTAAGCTTTTAATTGGAAAATAGCAGAGGAAATTTCAAGGTGACGATAATGCGCCATGCAGTTTGTGCAGGGCGAATGAATACGAAGGGGAGGACGTGGCCGATTATATTGAGCAGCTATATATGATAAAATTATTTACGTTTTACGTCCATTTTAGGATTGCGCATAAAATGCATTGTGTTTGTTGTCCACAAAATGATGAACACGAAAAACGTGACGGCCAGTACAAGTCTAGGAAATTGTCAACGTTCGGCTATTGAATCAAGTTTTGTCTACTGGTGATGACCGTGATAAAACAAAAACATGGAAAGAGGCAGACTAAACATAAAATACTGCGCGTAATTTAGACAATTATAATGGCCTAAATATATGTTATTGGAACTGAGGCAAGCAAAAATGAACAGCTCCTATTAATAAAATAGGCCTACTGAGATGAACAAGTCTTAATGCAGGTGACAGTAGGCTATTACCCCATAGCCTAAATGAGATCATGTTTTAGTTTATTTTACACCAAAATAGCCTACCTAATTTATGTTTTAATTGAAAAAGAATTATATTTATATCGTCTGAATTTTTGTCGCTCCCTTTAGGAGATATGCCCCACTTTTTGATCAGCACTTAAACGAGAATCATTCAGGGATAGCCTAATTCACAAAACATTTAGACTGTCTCGATGGCTTCTCGCTGATCATTTATTTCACGACTGTTCAAAAACAAAGTAAAAAAAAATGTTGTAGAGCAATTTACAGTTACAGGCTCCGGAGATTTGATAATCAAACATGTACAGCATACATAACAAATTGAGCTGATATCGTTCCAGTTTATGGAGTGTAACGCACATGATATGCCACTCCACAACTAGATCTAGTGTTAGCAATACGAAATAATAACATCAAAAGGAGTTACGCCGCGTTGACAGTACAAGTAGCCTGTAATATAACAGAAATTCTTGTGTGTTCAAAATCGTTTGACAAATTAGTATAAAGAATTATACAATGACACTAAACTGAAAATGTCAGTTGGCCTCAGCAATTAACGAGCAAAGATCTCTATGTTAATAGAGTCTGTAAATAGAAATTGAAAATAAAATTAGCTAGGCATTGATGTATGGAGTGATGTGCAAAAGCCACGCCCTCAGAAAGTGAGCGATATCTGAATTTAAACAGTAGACTTTCATTGTAGTTATATTATTTATTTTTCCACGAGGTCCAAAATGGAGTTTTGTGACAATTTAAGACTTATTTGTAATTTTATATATCTTTTAATACAACCTTCTAGAGTTTGTGGATTTAAAAAATTGGTCGGGGGATCATGTGAAAGCAAAATAGTAAATATATAAAAATGTTCACCTAAAATTATCATCAACATATTATATGTTGGATAAAATGTTACGTCTATAAATGAAAGTACAATCTATCAAAGTTCATGGAATAAAAAGAAAGGGCATGGGACTCCATGATTTGATTTTAAACTGAAATGAATGCGTTAAGATATCAGCACCAGCCTGCATTTCATCAGTACAGAACGCCAGCGCAGTTTATACTGAGTAAAGGACAGTATAGAGTCTATAAATATCCCAGTCCTGAAAGTCATGCATTTATAAACCTATCTGAACCAACAGTGAATCTTTCAGCTGAGCTACTACTATGTTCTGCTATGACTATCATCTGCCAGCCATTAGGTAAATATTAGGCAGTTAAACTCCACCCCAGCGTTTAATTATTTTTTAACCTCTTAACTAAGAACATGCAATTCCTGGCTACATGCTGAGACCAAGTTACATGTTGGGAAAAGATCTGAGATTCGAATTGTGAAAGAATTTCAGAATTTTTAGAAAAGTGACAAGGATAGCACGCTTCCCAAGTTTAATGTAGAATTTAAATCATTTTTGTTTTGACAGAAATGCAGATCCCAGAAAAATGTTTTCATTTGCTATTATTTATTAAACTCAACTGAAATTGTCCTGAAAGACTCTCAATACAATGCCAATGCTACCAAAAAACAACTACTAAATGAAAGACTAATTAGGAAAGATTACGACCATAGCTTTGAAGCTGTTCCCGCTTTGCCGTGACAATATATAGGAACAACATCAAGCATCCAGTTGCCTAATCGTCTATATTCCGGAGGGTGGATCCCCAACTGAGCCAAATGACAGGCGTCCAATAGGCACCAGAGTTGTGAGTGATGGCGGGACATCTGTCCAGTGAAATGTCTTGCTAATTTTTCTGTGCAGCTAGAGCCGCCAAGGGCATTCAAATCACTGCGGTTTGACAGCCAACTCCTCTCCCAGCCACACCCTCTCTATCTTGGTGTGAACAGTGGCAGACAATAGTACCGTTGACACTCTTGCCTATTCTCATTGATCCCAATAGAATTAACTGTTTTAATATACTAGTTTAAAAGAAATAATTAAGTCCTGTTTGGATCCTTTTTTTAAAAGAGTGATTTGTAGTATCACATGTCCTACCTGGTGATATACTAGATCTACTTTCAATAAAGATTTCCCTCAAGCATTAAAAATGTTATCCTATTTTTGAAGTTTGGCACCACTAAATGGTCAATATGTTATTTAAAAGAATGTTTGATTTTCGGATTGTAATTCAGACCATTTAACTTTCTTTACTAAAATCCGCATTTAAGTGTTGAGGGTCACTTCTGCTGCATTTTCTGAAAGTTAGAAAAGTTAAATTGGTTATATCATTATATGTTCTTTTAGTACTACAATGTATGTACATGTACTAAGTGATTACTTTATTAGGTACATCTAGTCTACAACCAAATCAAATAGGCTGCTATACATTTACAGTCAATTCTAAGATATAATTCACCACTCCTGGTACCACTGTGCAAACCTTTATTAGCCACTTTCATAGCTGACCTGGGTTTGACCACATAAAAAAAGACAAAACATGGACAACGGGCAGATGCTACAAGGATGCTTTTATACTGGAAATGCACTTGTATGTTCTGTTCATTGAAAAACGTATGAATGCAGCACAAACTGATACAGGTATGGCATTTAGTAGACACTTTAATCCAAAATGACATATTTATGACTGAATAAAATATCAGAACTGACAACCTTCTGATGACTAATCAACCACTAGGCTACCACTGCCATGACATGTTTGCATTATACATACACAAAATATCCAAACATCAACTGCCTTCGAAAATAGATCAGATCACAGATCACTGAGGAAAGAAACCCCTTGAAGCATGGCATAACTGTGCAGAGAGCAAGACAAGTTACTATTAGACAGTTAATGTCTGAGTACACATAAATGTGATGGGTACTGTAGGTACAGTAATAGAGTAGGTGTGTCTAATAATTTGGAAGTTTGGTGTAATTGTACAAATATACTGGCCCATATTAATTTCTGGGAAAGAGAAGAAAATGTTTTTTTCCTAAATCATTCACACACAATTTAATTCACAGGCATGCCCAACACATAAATCCAGTCTATCACTGGTGTAATCAGGAAACACAAAGATCGGGACCATCATCATTCACAAATTACAGTATATGTGAATGAGATTATTCCAGATTTTCAGTATTTTGGAAATATATAGCTATAAAAAATGATGTTGGTATTCCTGCAGACTATTTGTGAATCTCTTGAGCAATAAAACAGCACAGTATGTAACAAAATAACACAGTTTACATTTTCTGTTGGCATCCCAGGCTGAAAGACAGTATAGAAACACTTGAATCCTGCATTGTTATGGTTTAGGTAATCTCATACTTTTCTCTTGATATGGCTATAACCTTGATCAATTCGGTAGAGTTTTGACAAACAATTTACAAATTTCCAGAGTAGTGCAGTTTGCTTTTTCCAATTCATTGCATACCGACCCCAATATGAAGCGCATATGTAAAGAATTGCAGTAAACAGGGTCCTGTTTCAGACTGCACGGTCATCAACCACTTTTATGGTGATTCTTCCCTCCCTTAAATCCAGAACTCCTGACTATGAAAAAGCCCCCTCCTAGTCTACCCCTCCTCTGTGTGTGTGTGTGTGTGTGTTTGGATGCATCCTGAGGACGAGTACAGCTTTATCGTGGCTTTGTCTTGCATGCAGTTGTGATTGATGGCGCAATAGCAGCTCAAGGAAAACAAATCCAGCGACACTTTTCAGCCCGCCGCCAGAATACAGGCCGGTGTGCAGCTACAGAAGGACGTGGCACAGCCACCGCCACTGACAACCCCCTGTGATGAAGGGGCCTTCCTTAACTAAACTCGTAAAGCACGAGGCAATAAAAGTCAATCTTCTGTAAAATCCAATTAAGTCATTATCTGACTGATTGTATCTTTAATTGAAAACAGAAGTGACAGTAAATTTCTGTGATATATCAGGATCAATCGATACTGCCGCGCGATCCGCTCCACAGCTGTGATTTATAATGTCAAAGCAGTATAGGTAACTCCACATTCTTCTCACTAAAACCACTGGGGGATGAAATTAAGAGTAAGTGCGTTAAATAAAAAAAAGAAAAAAAGATGGCCAGGTTATTGATTACAGCAGATGAGGGAGATTCGAATGAATGTTTTCAGAGCACTGGGCAAAGAAAATACAAGTAATTTTCATTTTCGGTTTTATACAGTGCACTGTACACAGAAGCAGAATCAGTCATCCATTACAGTTCTGTCTTCTCAGAACACAAAGCCACATAAACACCGGAGTATGCTACTGCAAATGAAATTCCTTGCTGTCCTATTAAGACATAACAATAACTGACATTTGCAACATGCAACTCAAAATTAATCTCCATAACAGTCATAGTCACAGTAACGAAGAACAGTGGTTAAGGCAACTGAATGGTTTTGTGGTAGAGCACGTCTCCACTGCATTAACAACTTAAATCTACCGTCTGAAATTATAAATGTCTACATTTCGCATTACAACAGTCACAACGGTGGGGGGGAAAATTGGGAAATGAAGTGTTTAGTTGCAGCACTAGAAACAAAAATAAAAGTGCGGACATGTAAAAAGCACAAAATCATACTGTTGCAGTTTTTGATTTGTTTATTATGTGTTTGCAGTTTATCAAAATTCCCTGACTTGGTTCGCTATTTAAGTCCTTTAGTAGTATTGTTTTTGGAAGTATTTACTAGTATTGTTTTGGAAGGCAATAATTCTACCTGACAAATTGCTATTACTTCACTGGCCAAGAGAATTGTTTGAACTGTACATTTTGCAAAGTGTGACAAAATTTTGTGATCAAAATTGTCTAGTTAAGCAAAAACACTATTGCTTCTCCACTTTCATTACAAGAGTCCGCAACGTGGCTCACATTTCAGAGCTACTCATGGGCTTTTCAATGTTCAATTCTTCCTCTTGAATTAAGTATAGTTAAGCAAACCCTATAAATATGAAGGGCAAAAGGTGACAACTCTAGGTTATGCAAAGAAAAGACAGAATCACTCTCTTTATAAACTCAAGTGCAATAAAGAATCATTAAGGTGATGATACTGATGCAAATCATCCAAAGTTAAATGATGTCCTTTGGTTGGTAGGCATAAATAAACCATGTTTTGGCTGTAGTGAGATTGAAGCATAATTCATTAGTATCCCGTCCTCACTTTCTGCATTACTAACCCATACCCACAATTCCATTCTCTAGGTGCATGGCAGTGAAGTAAATTTATAACATAAGATGGAGTGAGAGAGCATGGGCAATAACTTTGAAATGGCTTAGTTCTGTATTAATGGCAAACAATAGGTTGCTAAAATGTATTTATTGAAACAGTAATAACAGTGATAATCATGGACAACTACCACAGTCTCAGTATTTTCTAACAGATGATACCATGAAACTTAAAATAATTTTTTAAAAAGTCTTGTAACCTGATCAAACCAGGTCAAGTTAGTTCCATATTGGTTAGAATGATGTCTTCTGTTTGTTAGGTTCCTTAGACTGTCTTGATTTTAGACAAAGTAAACAAGGCAAATAAACAAAAATTGAAAAGTATTATCAACACTGATATGCATGACTTGGCTCAATTTTAAAACATTTCATCAAACTTCTCAAAATCCAGGCAACATAAACTAAAGTGAAAGAAATGAAACAAAATACAGTAATAACATCAAATTTCTATACTTGATATATAATGCCCCTGAAGTAAAAGCAACAAAGCCTCAAACCCCAGATGCCCACACTAAGCATAGTGTAACAGGAATATGCTCAGGGCTCTCACTTTGCAGCTCCCTCTATGATGGAATCCACAGTGAACACTCCAGAGTCTTGATTGGCCTCACACGCAGGCTTGTTCTCAGTGCTGACCATAGTGTTGATGGACATGCAGGCCAGGTCAGTGTCGTGAGCTCCGTCAGCAGAGAACACTGCAAACCAGAGAGACATTGTCATGTAAACAATAACTCAGCTCAATTAGCAGAGGGCTGTACAGAGTGCAGGATGGATGAGACAATGCTGAAATTTTAGATATAGTGGTTAATAATCAGCCATTTAGACCCTTTCCTAGCCTAAAATGTCAATATAAGAAAGAAAGGTGATTTGAAAAAAGTCTGATATGTCTTTGCGGTTGATATAACGTTCCTACAGTATCTTAAAGTAGTATCTTAAAAGTACCTATAGCTCAAACAATACTGTGTAACTTCCAAAATAGTCTGAAATAAATCATCACATTGCCTTATGCAATGCATATAAATGTGGAAAAAATATGCTGGTGAAAGCAGTTTTTATGGTCTTTTGATTAGCTTTGCCAGTCAATACACAGGCAATCCGTTAACTTCTTGTAATTATACTGCTGTCACCTTTCAACATTACAACAAAGTAGACAAGGTGTTCTCACACATGAATCACACAGGCTTTGAGTCGGCATGAGTTCAGGTTCCTCCGGCAGAACCACTGAACCTCGTTGAGCGTATTGAGCCAGGGGCACTGCTGAGCACGCACACTACAAGCGGACATTAAGCAAAGAATGCCGGGTAAGCAATGTCTCAACTGACTTGCATTCTCCAGTGTTATATACCATATAAGGCGAGAGCAAGGTCGAAACAGGATTGTATTGGTAAATGGTCACAATGAATTATTGTGAACCTGATCAAGTATTTAAAATTACAGTCTCGCTTCAAGCTGTTTTTTAGTGTTAATATACTTCAAACTTGATAAAATGTATTGTCAACAGACTACTCAATTTATTCAAGCAGTTGACAAATTAAATGATCTATTTAATGTTAACTTGAAACACTTACAGCCTATTATAATAAGCCACATTACAATAAGCCATGGATCATGGCTTCCCCATTGTGGCAGGTCAGTGTAGTACTCATCTAACTGTGCATATGAACCTGATATTACAGTGTCTATAGGATCTATCAAAGTTACAAAGCTCAGGGGTTGGGAGGGGTTGCACAAACCCAATTCCACTGTTTTCCTGACCTTCATATCCTACGCTAGACAATATGGGATTCATCTCCATGCCATTCTTCCCTCTCTCCTCCTCCCTCTATCCAGCACTCTGCTCTGGCATGGAGGTAATTAAGGAGAGCTGGCGGAAAAAGGAGTCATTTTTCTCCTCATTAACTTCCTGATTGGTTTCGGGCTCTGGCACTCGGCATGCCGCCTGCAGTTTGTCACCCGTCCCAAACTGGCCAATCGTTAATACTAATGTTTGTGTAGCTAAACTGCGCAGACGCTCTTTGGACAGCAATAAAATAAGGGTGAGAAAGGAGGGGGTTGGAATTAGTCGTGGCTATGTTAATTCTGAAGGAGTTCGTCAGGTGGGAAAATCTATGGTGTAATTAAAAGGAAAGTTCTTGGTGAGTGGACAGGTCGTTTGTAGGGACGGTAAATCACGAGATAGGGCTGCTTGCCGAGCTGACATGTTTTGTGTCACGGCTTCGTTGCCTTTGATTATCGCCGCATTACCATTTATTACAGATTAATGCTGGAGCCTAGTGAATGCTTTAAAATACATCCGGTGATTGGTACTTCCAAAACAATGTAGAGAAAAGATAAACTAAAAAGGATTGTCTTTACCTGTCTATGATGTTATCTAGAGAATTCTCAATGTCAAGGGGTGGCAGTGACACACAGGAAACAAGTCGAGCATATGAATTTCTCCAACATCTGACAAATGCATCTTATATGCAGACCTTTGTAATGCAGGGCAACAAATAGCATTTATAAGATTTGTAAAAGTGACGCTTTCCTTTTTAAGCCTAGAACTTGCAAGAACTCAATACGACCGGATGATTTAAAAACCTGCACATGTCCGTCAAGTATAAAACAGTACTGAAACAAGAGAGGATTTACCTTTCTGTATGCTTAGAAAGAACGTATTCTCTCGCCTGAACTTTTGCCCTATTCACCTCCGTTCAACTGACTATCTTATATTTCAAAACTATTAACCCGTCTTTGTGTGGTTTAACAAAAGGAACCTTTTTTTTAAGCCCATGAAAAGGGGAGTGGAAATGGTGAAAGAAGCTCAATCATTTCTGGCAGTTGGAACAAAAAGTCAACAAAAGCCCAGATGTGAGAGAAGATGGTAATTTAGGCCAGATCTATTGTGGATAAGCCTTTTCTTCTGGGGCTCATACACTACCTGCACAGGGCCATGAGGGTGTATAATGCCCCCACTTAGATAAACACACCCTTGCTCACACTCACACATGTAGGTATGTATGTTTCTGAGATTAAGGGGGTTGGGGTGGGGGGTGGGGAATTACACTAAGATAAACTTTGGTGTGAAAGAGTCGAGACCTCTGAATCACCTGGTTGAGCATTTTGTGGAGCCAGCGAGCAGACATGGAGGAAGATGTGATAAGAGAGCAAGAGATGGAGTCCTCTCATGGAACATATATAACAGCATGTCTCTCAATCATTAGAACCGTGGAAGGACTTAATGGCGCAGAAAACACAGTCCACACAAGTGGGTGGTGGGGGCACCTAAAACGGAGGCTGACTCCTCAGCAAGTCTGTGGCCACCTCCGCTGCAGGAGATGGATGAAGAGGGACCAAACTTTCTGATGGCATGAATTTTGTTTTCATTCCAGTTTCCTGTGATGAAACTTAATGCAATAGAAATTTACATTGTTTTATACTGTACACTTATAATATACACAAAACTGTCTGGATACGTCGCCATAGCAAAACGTCTAGAGCATGCAAATTACACCCAGCACAATACAGTTCTTCAACCCTGTTCTTTAACTGCAGAACATCATCTCTGGATTTTCCTGAACACCATCAGGATAAACATTATCCATCCTCATTATTGGGACATCAGAGAATGACGTGAGTGGTCAGCGCTGTCTGACAGGACGCATCAGGCAAGGGTCAGAGGCTAATTAAACACGGGAGCACCTTCAGCCTTGCATTGTTAACCGATCTGTCCCCAGCCGGAGACTGTCAGTGGGTGGATTGGCAGGCCCTCCTCCATGCTAAATCACTGGCACTGCTACTGTGCCCCGCCGGCCCCCGCAAAATGACCTGTCCATCTCCAGGCTCCCGCTTTGATCCGTGGAAACATTATGGATATACTATAATGACTTGAAATGTGCGATCGATGATTTGAGGGATTTCTTGTCGTTTTGTTTAAATGGGAGAAAATAATTGCAAGTGTGGCGTAAGAGATGTGGGAATAAGGGTAGTGTGGTTGGGGTGGAACAATGACTGTGGTCCCAAGGTTAAAATAAACATCTCAGTATGTTCAGCAGACCGCCAATGCAAAAAGTGAGGATTGAACTAGGCCTTTCAGTCACACTATGGCATTTATAATAGGATGGCCTGCAGCTGCTTTAAGACAACAGAAAACTGCATTTTTGGAGCCTAAAGTTTTGATCCAGGACACATGCATAGTAAATTGTAGTTCATTTACATTTTCAAAGTGATGTTATATTAGTGGCAGGTTCAAATATGAACACGCAGACTGATTTTAGACACTGAAAATGTGCTATATAGATAGATTTTGCCTTCTCTGTCCAAATATCCTGTCTGAACAGTGACAGCAGCAACAGAGGAACATAAAGCAGTGGTCTTTACCCGTGTAATCTCCTCAGCACCTCAGGCAAGTCTGCCTTAATAGAGATGTTGTACGACACATTACAACCATGTTCAAGCCCCAGAGCAGGCAATTACACTGGTATTTAACCAATCCATAGAGACGGAAAAGACAGAGCATTTAGCATCATCAGCAGGGAGGGGAAGACAGCATGAAATGGGAGAGTCACTAAGTGTGCCTCCAGCTGTTAGGCTGTGGTTAGACTCCAGCCATAGATTTCGCCTCTAGGCTGCTGATTCCCTTTAAGATTTACTAGTAGAAAGTTTTACCTCGGAGCTGGACATCTTTTGGAGTCCATTTTGAAACTACAGGTAAAATGCTAAATGCAGCTGCAATAAGGGTAATATAAGCATCTTTGAAGTCTCTTCAGAACTATATATTGTTCACACTATATTTGAAAAAACTGTTAGTATGATGGCAAAAATAGACTTCTGTCATAGTTTTATCTATTGATTCTGGAGGAGGACATGTTAGAAAGATGTGTTTGATCCCTTTTACTGATCTCTAGGCAAACCCTTAAAAATACAGCAAATCCACATATATGGATTTCAAAGTGACAAACATGACTTGACCTTGTGAACTGAGGTTATGGTAGAGGTGCTGAGTGCCTGCTCTATTGGGGATAATGCCAAAAGATTAGTGATGCTGAGAAAAGCTTGACAGCTCCTCTGTTACATGAGATGGCATACCTCTTCCTGTTGAATTTTAAACACTTTATTGTACTTAGAGCTTAGAGAAAGAATCATTTTACTGTGTTAATCCCATGTTGAAAGAGTGTGAATAGTCTTTGATTATTCTTGTGAGATTGGATTTCCCATTTATTTCCAGAAATTTACCATAGTGAAGTGAGTTTCTAAAAAGAACTTTAAGATGTAAAAAGTCTGTCAAAGTTGATTTATCTGTATCAACTTGTCTGACAGGTAAAATCCAACCAACAAGTTAGTTTCTCAAGGCTAAGACCAGACTGACACTATGTGAACTGGACTGAAACAGACCAATGCTTAATTTAGACTGTAAACGGTTAGAAGAAACACACCTGAATCAACATAGGTTTCCAATCACTTGGTTATGTGAAGACCTCACAAAAGGAACTTGTTTAATATTAGAAATGAATGAATATGAAAAACATTGACCATCTATCACTGAGGAAAGGTTGGGCAGCATACAGGGAATACACAATACTAAGATCAATAAATATCAGTAGCTCAAGATTTCTACTTCATTACTGAGTCACTGAATTTGTCAATGTGAAAACATTATCAGCATGACCGTACATACCAATGACATAAAACTTAAAGCACTAAGACAGACTGAAAGCACTTGGGCACCATTATCCTTACATTCTAGTACAACCTAGCAAATAATTTAACTTCCAATACTATTTACTATTTAGAAAGCTTAAAAAGTGAACTACGTGAGACAACTAACTTTGAACAACGGCACCAACGAAAACCAAAAATCCAAGTCTGACTGAAAATGGTCTAACCTGACGCTGTCTCGTATAACACAAAAATTTAGACATAACTCATGAGGTTCGCATCATCTCGGCAGAAGGTGCGCGGCCGGCTCTTGCGAGCGGGTTTTGCGGGGGGTGGGGTGGGGAGATGAGGAGTGGTGGAGGTAAGCCGGCCCCGGGCGGGTGATGGAGTGTGGTGTCACCTGCGGCCCGGGCGATTTACGGTGCGGCGCTGCTGACGAGCTGGCGGCAGTAAAGCGCGTGCAGGGGCGTATTTCACAGTGAGCTGGCTTTTATGAAGAACACTTGGGCGCCCCGGCAGGGCCGCCGCTCGTGACGGATGGAGAAAGACGCATGACAAGCTTCATCATTGTTTGTAAATCTTAACTGTTCCCGCTCACTAACCCCAGAGGCAATTTTCCAGAGACAGCGGTGGAGGGCCCGCTTGGAAAGGACAGCATGGCACTCCTGAAGGTTATTTGGCCTCGTATTTGGCCAACTGATTACCCCCCCCCCACCCTCCCCCTAGTGCAAGGGGGAAATAAATACACCACCCACCACAGGGAGCACAGGAGGCAAAACAGGTATATAGGGCACTCAGAGGCCTTCTCATGGGAAGACATATGTCAATGAGAATATTACATCACATTCTACATCTTCAGGGTCAAGGATCAAACTTTGCCTTCAATATCCAAATGTAATATCTAGACTAATCATCTTTAAATTGTGCCCTAAGAAGTTTGAAAACATCTATCAAGAATGAACCCCTGTTGAAAACCACTTAGAGCTGACAAAAAAAGCACAACTCAACTGATTAAAAATTTTAAAATCAAAGCCAACACACTATGTACAAAATGTATACATCTAAGAATTGCACCAAATGACTTATTTCAGTAGTACAGTCTTTCTGTCTCTAACAGCAGTCATGGTTAAGTGGCTAATCAGGCCTGGTTGTACTGGTTGTACCAGCGAGGTTCACAGAAAGAGATTTGGATGTGGTATGTTGAAACAGGAGTCAACGCTGTGTCAAGAACAGCTTTCTCTGGCCAACCAGCCTGGTTATGCATGCAAGGTCAGGCTGCTTTTTCACTCATATAGCATGGCCCGAACTGAGGGAGCACATGGGGAGCACAAGAAGCTGGCTCGGTGGAGACGGGAAGCACTAGATGATAAAACTCTTTGGTTTTATTGGCTGTTTTCAGCTGAACCTTACATTTGTTAACACAGTGAAATTTCATACTTGTATCTCATACCAAAAAGCAAGCAAGGTGTTGGAAGAAGGTATCAGATCATTTGTTGAATGCAGGTAACAGGAAATGAACACCAAGCTGCCATCCCTGCAGTGGCTGTGCAGTTAATATCCAGGTTTTGGGACCACCCAGATTGGAGTGTTTTTGTATTGTAATGGCGCATGGGACCCCCTGGAGTGAGAGTGGGGGTGACAGGCGCCCTCATGTTTCAGCCGGGGGGGAAAACCGCTCGCACCACTCATTAAGAGCCAGAGCAGGTGAAGGACTTTAGGATACAGTCATGACAAAGTACTGTCGACATAACTCCTGAGGTCATCTCAAACTTATTTAAACAGGGTGCTTTAGAGACAGCTATTACTTAGCCATTAGAACAACTGCAATACTTTAAAACTAACAGCTATCATGAAACTTCCTAGGTTTCTTCAGCAGCATGCTCATTGATTTATATATCAATGTATGAAGGTTTTTAACATTAAAACATTATGACTGCAGTACTTGTGCATGTGGTTTCTGTCTCTTTAAATCTCTTAAAGGCCTAAGGAAGGTCTAAGAACAAATGGCCATAATAAAAGTTTTACTTTTGAATTTATTTATTTGTATGAATTTTACGACGCCCTTGACTCGCAGAGGGATCCTCCCTCGGATGTACTTGTGCACACTGTTGATAAACTCTGGATAAAACTTTATGGGCCTGTGAGTGGTGTGAGTGTGCGCGTGTGCGCGTGAGTGTGTGTGTAAGGGGGGACTGACCTGCAGCTTTGGGCTCAGAGCAGGAGTTGTTCTCCTCCAGGGCAAAGATGGGGGGCACGCAGGCAGCCGTGCTCAGGCCCTGGCTGAGGTAGGACGCTGCAGAATAATAGGAGTGCATGCGGTACTGCGGGGACACGTTGTGGCCAGCCAAGCGGCTATCTCCACTGGGCATCTGCTTCACACAAACACACACACACACACACACTCACACAAACACACACACACACACACACACACACACACAAACATGCAGGATTGAATTCACTGCAGTTTTAAATGTGTGTTATTAGCATAACACCCTGTATTAATACATTATCCACGAGGAGATGTTGCATGGCTCAAATGAACTTTACCAAAAACTGTAGCACCCTCAGAAAGGCTCTTTGAAGAGATACTCTAGTCAGGATGTGTAAGAAAACGCTAGAAAAAATGTTACCAAATGTGAAGAGTTTAACATATATAACCTTTTTCAATGCTTAATATTTCTTAAAACAAGTTGTAATTGTTTTATTGAAAAAAACCTTGGTCAAGGTTTGTTTTACATTCTACAATACATTTGTTCTACAAATTAAACCGCAACAACCATCTCTGGCAAGTTTTCTTCGCTCTTGTGAGAAGTTTAAAATGAGCTGTCTGCTCAACAGAACAGGGGCTTTAGGGGATTTTCAATTTCACTTTTATGGAATTTGATTTCTGTCAGCCTGTAATATGTCACCATTTATTGTCCACCCCATCAATTCCAGACAGCTTTATAAACTGTTATTTAAGATACGCTGGTTTCTTGTATTGCCTATGACAAATATATCAGAAATTGAACTATTTTTCTGAGCATGCTCCACCGACACTTGCATGAATCCAGAACCACACAGGTGCAGTAAGAATCTGAAATGTGCCACAACAAGCAGTTAGATTACTGTGTTCTACCTACAGAACAAATCAGTTTCCCTGCTCATGTTAACCCAACTCTCTCTCTCTCTGGCTAAATCACCCTCATGGTCCTAAGCAGACCTTCATTCCTCATTATTTTATATTTTGGCACACACAACCATTTACAGAAACTGTGGATTCCCTGTTGTTTTCAAGTTTAAATTCAAGACACTTCATGCCGCCACATTTGTGTAGCCATGGGAATGGAACTACTAGACATATGTGTTCAGGCCTGACTTTCCCTTTCAGCGTAAAGAAAGGTGGCAGCGTGGAGAGTGGGCGCTGTCTGCCGGCATGAAAGCCTAGTGCAGCCTCATTAATAAGGGCTGGCTGGGATCCCTTACCTCCGTCGGAGGGCTCTTATCTGGCACCATCGGCTGTCTGGGGCCCTTGACGCTGCCCTCATATTTTCATTCTCCACCTGCAGTGCAGCACAGCCCTGCACGCTCACAGCAGGGAGAGGGCGGGAGATGGACGCACTCAGATAAAGAGCAGCCGTGGGTGGGGGGTGGCCGGGGCCTCGACGCGCTCACTCCCCGCCACCCCCCAGGGGAGGATTCATGTGTGGCAGCTTCAGCCAACCTCACAGGGGGACCGTAAGAGATGGTTATGGGGTACGTTCTCAGGAAACATAGAAGTGTAGTTGCAAGTGCAAAAGTCGATGAAAACAGACCCTGGTGAAACACAGTGGAGTTTATTTAGGTGTTTTCAGAACCTTAAAGTTTGTTTGGACTGGGTAACTCATACACAATGATTACAATTTTCTAGTCAATAATACGCATCTATTTATTATTTTTTTAAAAACATATTCTCTAACTGGTTGACAACTACACATAAAACAAATTCAACTTTGAAAGTTCAGTCTAATGCTAATTTCAGCATAAATATGTAAAAATGTCCTTATCCTAACAAACATCAGATCTTATCTGGTTTTGTTTACAACATACCACTCAGACTGCTGAAAAAAAAATCTTGCAATCGCTCATCTTGCAGCCCCATTATGCATAATGAAATCAGCATTAAAGTACCTCCTTTAGTCTGTGGAGGTGTGCTGAAACACTATAGCAATATCATTAACCTTTGCAATTCAAACTCCACAGAGCAGTGTGACGAAAGCAGTGACCCCGGAGTGGGATGTCACTGTCAGGCCCCCTACAGCACAAACACGCTGAAATATGGCCCCATCGTCACACCATGTGTGCATACTGCTAAGAGGTATATCCTGGGAGAAATATAGATTTAATTTATTTCACACTTGAGTAGATGGCATTTGATACAATTGGGATATTTTGTAACATAAATCAATGGGGATATGCAGACTGATCTCCCTGCTAAAGTCATATTATGTCATAATGTTGAGGCTGGGTTATATGTCAGTGGGTTCTTGCCTTATTAATGACAGTTAATAAAAATGTTGCCTTAAGTTGATGGGATATCAAAGCTGAAGGGTCCATGACTTTGAGGATGCCCTCAATTTCATGCTGTCCAATTCAATGTGTGTAAATGGAGATCTTCTGCCTTATGCAATAAGGCGAAAGGCATGCCCTAACTAGATACTGGCAGAGGGGCTGAGTGCTGACAGACATGATGCAAAAGAGCATTTCAGTATCTCTACTGCACAAATGTAACGAGTGTCTGACTGAACTAGAGCAAAGCAACCTTGTAACTAAACAGTCTTTGATGTCTAATTTATCATCATTATCATCTATAGTTATCATCTATAGTTCTTCTATAAAATTATCATCTATAGTTCCCTGACCACCTGGGACAGATGAATGTTCAATTCATTAAACTGAGAATTGCATGAAACATTTCCCCAAAAAATCTCAAACAAACAACTTTTGACCTACAAAAGCCTGTGGGAAATGCTAATTTCATTATTTGTAGTTTACAGCTTACAGCTTAATACTATGAGTCAAAATCATTAAATAACTAGACAATGGCCTCTGTGGTTTTAGCTCTCTTTTACAGCTTAGGATCTGCACAAGAATGAAAATTCCCTCCTCATAGGAGGCTGCATGTGTATAAGGTTTAACCTTTAGTTTGGAGAATAGGTCCCATTTACCACTTGGATCTAAATCTAGATTTACAGATGTTTATTAATGCAATGTGTCAATGGTATAAATGCACACAGCACTCATCATGAATGGCATTTGATATGATCAGCCAGACCTCGTTTGAAGGCTCACAGTGTGGTCAGGACTGAACCAGGTGTAAATGCAATCGGTACAGTGTGTTCAACATTAGGGCGAAAATGAAAGAAATGGAACAAACCGATGAACCTCCTCTCTGGAAAAAGCAGAAAATGGTTCTCAAAGGACCATCTACAAAGACTTACAGAAGCATAACGGTGAATGGACTGACAAGGAGCTGAATACAATACCGAATAGAAGTAACACTTGAAAGTGGCTTATGACGTTTATGACAAAGATAAAGACAACACTGTAACAACAGAAACGGACAGTCAAGTGTTATATTGTCATCTTTTGATGAGCTGAACAAGGCTGCACCCAAACTTTGCAACCTAGTTTACTTTTGACAGGGCCAACCATGTCAACGACAGTGACATAGACAACAATGACTGAACTGTATGTTATAATAACTCATAGCAGCCCTGGAGATGTGACTGTTATTAAGGCCATTGAGTGCACTGAGTTCAGGCCTTTGCTCTTTTACAAGAAAATGGCAGGGGATTAGCAACCTGCCATATTAGGTTAGTTTAATTTTATTTAGGGCACAAGAACTGTATTATATTGTACTGTACTGAGCATAAGAAACAAGAACTGTTCAAAAGAAAACACCAACAATAACAATGGATGTAAATGCCAGATGTTATAGCAAAGACCAGATCAAATCATTCATTATGAATTCATTATCCACAAGAGATGTCCATATACACCACATTTCTTAAAGAGGTATGCGCTAATCGGTTTGCAAAAAGAATAAAGCTACAACTGCTTACCTCATACACACTAATGGCAGTCTTTGTGTAAAGAACAGGCATGTAATTTGATTAGTTACAGTGAAATAAGTGTGTGACAGTGAAATAAGTGTGTAACAAAAGGCATCCCTGGCACAGAGCTCTGTAAAAATATAAATAAAATGTTAATGTTATTATATATAAGTTATGGACAACAGGACAGGATTGATGTGTCAAAATATGACAATACACAATGCAATGTTAAATGTTCCCATAGTACACAATATTAATACTATATGTAAAGGTTGCTCCAAAAAAGAGAAAAACTTTTCTATTTGTGTTTTGTCCTAATAACACTACGGTGTTAATGATTAGCAGATATTCTGACAACAAAGCTTTTAAATATGGAAAAAGTTTAGCTCAAACTCTGGTACCATAAATCAGACAGACAATTCACTCACTAAATTTCACCTTTCTTAACAAGCTTCCCCCCCAAACAAAGCATTGTTGTAACTTGTTACTCAGTGCTTGTGTAAAAAAAAAGAAAAAAAAAAAAAAGATTACAGATTAGGAATTCAGTCTGACAAGACCACTTTCATTTCCTCAATTTCCTTGATCTTGGTGATGGAAGGGGACAAATTTGGGCAGTGATGATTGCACTCACTGTATGGATATGGGTTAGAGAACTCCCAGTGGCAGCATTAGTTGCAGTTCTGGCTGGAGGGAGCGGGAATATGTAAACAACACGTAGCAGGGGCAGTGCAGCATTTCGGCTGTACACCTTCTCCACTGTGCTCACCCACTGGTTTGGAACGGTGGCACGGGCACTATCACAGCGCACCACTTTGGGGGGTGTTTGGGGGGAGGGGTGGTTCACTGTGGCCTGCCAATTTAACACTGCCATGCGGGTCCCTCGACAGGAGCCCCTATCAACACGGCCTCCAGCCCACTTAATCATATCATTACCGGTGTAGTGCTGGTTCCATGGGGCACGGCAAGAGTGGGGAGATGGGTACGTGATGTTGGTGTGCTTCATAGGTGCTGGGCTAATGCAAAATACCGTTTCCTGTTTGGAGGCTGATGTGTAATGAGACTGAAAGATTGCTTCTTGAGACCTATTGTATATCTGGCCAAATTCTGTCCCCTTCATTTCCTCCATAATAAAGCCTGCACTGCTGTGTCAAAAGACAAATGGCATCTTGAGTCTACTTGGTAGTATGTTGAATTCTTACATTCAACAACCATACCATTGGATTAGCAACTGTGTAAGTTGCTTGAACACATAATTAAATCCAAACTGCTAAACAGGGCACATGCTACATATGAGAATGTGTGCAGGTGGTACTGCTGGTTGTACGTGTGTGCATAGTCACCTGGTACTGCTGGTAGTTATAAAGGTTGCTGTAGTAAGCTGGGTAGCGAGATGGCTGGTAAAAGTTGTAGTAGGAGGCATCCACCAATAGATCAGCAGAGCCCTCAGAGTGCCCCCTGCTGGCAGCCGTGGGGGTTGGAGACAGGGTGGAGCGGCCCCCTGAAACAGCACATAAGAGTTACAGACCCATTTGAACATTTTTAAGCCCAACATTCTCAATGACTGCTGACAATCAGCAATAAACCAACCTAAAGCTTCGAGGTTCCAGCATTCATTTCTCTCAGAAAAAAAGGTATGGATAGACACTTTAGATGTTTTATAATTTTGTTTGTTGATTGTATTATCTGCTCACTTTCCAAAAGTACAGCATTTGTTGGCTCCATCTACTGGTGAAATAAACTATATTTTGAAAGCTGCATACCCTTGCTGGCAGACATGATCCTATCCGTGTCATATATAATGGAAAAGTCACTGATTTTAAAGAACGCCATTCTTTTTAAAATTACATGCCATCCATCAATGCCACAGCACAAAGTTATGGTAAACTATTCTAATTACATTTATAGCATATACTAACAGAGATTTGTTTGTCCTGCCACCAGGCTCTTTATCATATATGGAATGCACTCTCTCTGCATGGTGTCAGCAGAAGATCTGTGAGTGGGGCACCCTTCTCCTTCTCAGCCCTGCAACAGCAGCCAAAGATACGCAGACACAAGCCAGTCCAACAGCCTTGACCGTGCTGGTATTCCACTCCTAGCATACTCCTATCAGAGGAGCAGGAACAGCCTGTCTCTCTCCCACTCTTCTACGGCCACCATCTCTGTCCAGAAAGCCATCAGAAGGATGGCTAGGCTTGGCAAGGGCACAATCACCAGTGCTACAGATAGACACAGAACGTGATGAAGGAATGTTACTCCCTCCACCCCTTCCACCCCACACCTTTCTGAGGGCCAGAAAGTCTGATTTTAACTGTACTTTTTTTTTTTTTTTCCCCAAAAGTCACTGGAGTTCCAGAGTTTCTTCTTAGAAGCCTTTCAACTGGTAAAGGAAAACAGCTGAAAATGCCTTTCTTGATGATTGACTGAAATACAGTAAGACTGCAGTGGTAGTTCTCAAATCTGAAGTTTGACAAATATGAATTAAACAAATTTTCAATTACTTCTTTATAACAAGAATTATGAGGCTAAGCTATAAAAGGTAAAAAATACAGTTTACATAACTTTTGAAGCTTTAAATTTATGGTTTATTTTACCTGTACCTTTAGACTCTGTAATGCATCTTTCCTGTGTTGGGAAGTGTTCTAGGACCAATATATATGTACCAAATATACATTTGTTTTGTACAAAATATATTTTTTAATTGGAAAATAAATAACTATTTTTGTTCTTTTTACATTCTCTTTATATTCATTCAAATAGAGTCAGTTGACAGAGGTTATTAGAAGAGCTCCGACACTAAATATTTTTAAATCAAAATTAAAAATATCCTTATTTGGCCAGACTTTCGGCTCAGGTTAAATACTGTTCTTGCAGATCCTGTAGCACTGCACTTTTTATTTTTAAGCACTACCGTGCATTTTTCTCTTTCTTTTAATTCTTAATTTAATCTGTCATTATCTTATATTGTATATATAATTATAACTGTCATTATGTTTGACTTTATGCACTTTACATTTATTATTAATCATATTCATTTTAAATAAGCCTTTGTCTTTTATCCATTATTCATCTTTCATTTTATTTCTTTGAATTAATTTTAGTTCATTTTCTATCTAAATAAACTCTATTTAACTTTATTGTAATCAATTGAATTTGTAACCTTTTATTTTTATTTTTGGCAAAGACCTTCCCAAGGAGATGGATCTCAAGTTGTAATAAGCTTTATCATTCTTTTTTATCTTACGAGAAGCACTTTGAATTGCCACTGTATATGAAAAGTGTTATATAAATAAACTTGCATTGCCTTACCTTTTATGTGTGTTATTAGACCACCAAATGCTGAACAGTAAACAATTTAACAAATCTAAATAAAAATACGGTCTTGACGATGACAGATACCGAAACGTTTCCCCATGTATCCCCTCCGTTAATATGTAAGCTCACCGGAAACAGCCGGAGAAGCAGTAGAGCCAGTAGTGGCGGCCACGGGTGATGTGGTTCCGACAGTAAACACAAAGTCGTTGGCAGGCTCGTTCTTTACCACAATGTCAGAACCGGACAGGTTTACCGGGGTGCAGATGCCCATCTCCTCCTCTTGAGCCTGCTGACGACGAAGAGCCACCTGGAAAAAGCAGACTGCTTGTGAACCATGAGTTGCATAATAAATTAACAACTATATTGTACTAAAGATATGAAAACTAGATATTTTACTAAAGTTATTTTAGAAGTCTTAATTGTCAAGTGAATGGTCTGACGAGAATCATGTGAATTTCGTGTGACTTAAATTTACATTTCCTCACAGCCATGATTTCTAGCTGTTATAACCAATATTACTACCATTATTTATAACCATAATTTCTAGGTGTTATAACAGTGAGCTACTAGTTTAACATTTCTTGCTCATCTTGAGAAACGTTGACCAGCGCAGTGTGGCGCGAAAAACCGCTAGCAGTGTTTGCACTGATCAACATTGTAGCTAAGAACTGTATCCTGTAAATAAATAACTTTGTTATAAAACACTATGTAACTGTAACATGACAATCGAGTTATTAGCTAAATTAACAGCGAGGAATGTGTCACTACATTACATCTAAGAGCTTCGCAGTTTTGACTACCGTTTAACGTACACCTTGCTAACGTCAACGTCATCGTTTACTAAACTAGCTTAGCTTAGCTTATTTTTGAACAAGCAAGTGACTCGTACTGAATTTAGGCCTGCCTCTGAAATCTTTTTTTTTATGTTGATTCAAACAAACATACAAACAAAAACACTACACTATCATCTTGCTGCAAAGGCTAATTAACGTAAAAAGAGCGAGGGCGAGCTAGCTAGCTTTAGCTACCTGAGCTGCCATAACCCGCTGTCGTTCTGCTATCAGTTTACATTTCTGACACTGGCAGTCCCTCCAGTTGCAAAAACGTTTGTGTCCCTTTAAAGGTGAGACAAAGCCGTGATTTCTGCAGCGAGAACACTTCGGCATACGAGGCTGTTTCTTAGACGCCGCCGACGGGGACAGCGGTCCCGAACCATCCAAAAGTTGCTTCGCTTGCTCCTCGTCGCTCATCGTGAAAACAAAACTAAATAACAATGTCTTTTGTGTTATCTGTAGACAGCCCTGTGCTTTTCTCTGGATGAAGGCTATGTGCCACTTCTTTGGCGGGATCCACCTCGACATTCCACACCCTGCGTGGGAGCGTGGTTGACAACCCTTCCCACTAAGGGTATTGGTTGACAGCTTATAAAAAAATATTTGACTGATGCACACTAGACTACTGTTTATGCGCCAAAGGTCTCTAAATGGTGAGTGTGCACATCGTATAAAAACTCGCATTATATTTTTCACAGTTAGGCCTATATCAAGACAACACTGGCTATATGCATGATAAAATGAAGGCAGGGGCTGGGTCGAGTTGAGATGCAGCGGTAGGCCTCTGTGCTGGTGATGTTTGCAAACACGAGCAAATGTGAGATATCACAAATCATTAGGTAAACAGAATTCTAAGTGTAATGCAGAGTAATAACCCTAACAATGGCTTACTTGTCCTTACATTTACAAAAATGCCACTATTGTAACAAAAAAGGAGCTCGCTTCCTGGCAAGGAAAGGTGGTTACACACCTTTTCTCTCTGTAACAGCCAAGATGGCATCCCATCGGATGGCTGTCTGACCAACTGTGTGGTGGAACTACATGGGGGAACTGGAGTTGACTTTGAATATGCAAGCAACCATCCAATTTGATCAGCGAGTTACCGGTTGTACCCAGCAGATGGAGACAACGCCACAATTCGTCATAGCATAGTTGCGCTTTAGCTTCTCTAAAACATCTTCTTAGGACTTCATACATTTCCTTCCGAGTTCAATCCTTTTAAACCTTAGTACCGATATTTGCGGAATGCTGCGTTTTACAATGAATGAAAACAGAAATAATGTGATTTTAATAACGTTTATTAAGTGAAAAGTCAGGAATTTTGACCATTTAAGTTTGGAGGAAAGTACCAAGTAGTCTGGTAGTTTATTTAACATACATGAAAATACAATTATTTGTCATAAAAACTTTTAATTGATAAATATTTGACTTCATGTTCTGTTAGGAAGTAAAGTACTGTGATTATTAAATAAAAATCGCATGTATAAAAGTAAGGACCACTTCCAATCTATGTATTTCTTGTGATGTTTAAAATGATGTCAAAAAATTGTAATCCAACCTTTCATACCTACTGCATATATCTACTGGGTCTTCGACAGAAGAAAATCAATTTACACCCAGTAGACAGGAAAACAGTCATATATACAGGCTTAAAATATAAAACTTGAGTTCTGGCAACACTGGCCAATGCTTGGAACTGATTACTGATTAAAAACAATAATCTCAAGAATCTGTATATAAATATGTTGGGACAATGGAAGAAAAAAAAAAAACATGGACATATATTATAAACGTCTATATCTACATTAATTTGAAGTAAGGCTTGCTCCAAATTCCAGTTTACATCAAAATTTGGAAACCATCATTAAGCAGGACGTTTCCTTAAACAACATCTCTTGCTGGTGGATTCAGGCACAAAAAAAAGTACTTTAGAACTAGTTCAGCATGACTCAGTGAGAAACCTATTCCTGACTGACAGATCCACTGCAGTCTCCAACCAGAAGAGAACATGAACATGGGACCAAAGGCGGAAAACGCGGGCCAGGCCATGTGTTTGCACAAATGCGTGGTTTGCTAGGTCACAGAATATACATGCTAGGCACAAATGAGTTACAAGGAGTAGCAGCACAGAATGGGTGGAGGAGGTGCAGGGCTTCTCTAATCAAACATGCCCCGCCTGGTGGGACTGGGAGACGTTTTCCTGCCAAGCCGAGGCGTTCCCTGAAGGAGACGACAGACACGCTGAAATAACAGTCTGTGCAGGCATTCCAAAGATATACCATCACTAAACACTCCACCATATTCTAGAGCATCTGTATTAATATTTGTTGAAGACTGTTCTTTTTTACATGATTTGTTCCCATTTATAAAAAGTGTTTTAAATGGTTGTATCATGCGGTCATCTGGCTGGATATACAAGGTATGGGTGTTATGCGTGAAGTATATTGGTGTCGGTGTCAAACCTGCATTAAAATAGAGGTGGCAGTCTAAATTAAACTAGGTGATATCATTTTCTGTAAGAATGTGAGCTTAAGTGGAGAAGGGGTGTTACATACTGGGGATTGCGCTTTGGAGAAGTTCACATGGGCATACAGCAACACTGCAATGTCTTTGTGCCCAGCCTCCAGAGCAATGGACAAAGCAGTACTTTCATCCTACACACACACACACACACACACAAATCAGCTGTCGGCAAGACATTTCTACATTTCTTGATATTGTTAACAACTGCAAGCTAGCAAAAGCCTTAGGCATAATGAAAGTGAAAGAGTGAACTGAGCTGGCCCTGATTGGCCATTGGCCCCACTAACACTGTAGGGCCCTTCACATGTGGGTGTGTTCTTCTGTGGCATGCATGCGCTCACTCACGTTGTCGCTGAGTGTGGCATCACAGCCTGGCTGCGCCAGCAGCAGCTTGACGATCTCCACGTGGCCATGCTCGCTGGCACACATGAGCGCTGTGGAGCCCTCATCATCCTGGATGTTGACGTCGGCGCCACAGGCTAGCAGGGCCTTCACCATGTCCATCCGGCCATGGCTGACCGCCAGCATCAGCCCCGTCTGACCAGCCTGGGGGTGGCGGGTTGTGCGGTAGAGAGGGGAGGTCAGCAAGGCTGGTAACGGGCTGGAGCGTTTCAGTTTAAAGACACGTACAACTAAGACATCTACATCTGTGGGCCAGCTTGAAATTAACCAGTTTATCAAAAACACAAATAACCACATCTCACATAAATAATTCAATATATAAAGAAAATAAATTAAGCAGTTTTTTTTTTTTTAAACCTCATGCAAAGGTGTTCCTGACTTCCATAATTTCATACTAGATCAGAATGGCAAAATTGTGCTTACTTGTTCATTTAAAAAAAATAGAATGCCAAACATTTTACCTGTCATCCAAAGGTGATACTGGGGTCACACTGACCTGGCTGGCTTTTGCGTTGACATCCCCTTTGCTGAACAGCTCCTCTACCACCCTCATATCTTTAGGGGACTCCACGGCAGCTAACGCAGCTAGCATGATGGGAGTGTAGCCTGCCTTGTTCTGCTGATTGACGTTGCAGACGTCTGTGACAAAAGAGGAAGGGACAGGGACGTCAGAGAGTGTCCAGAGGCCGCACTTCAAGTTGGTGCTCTGTGAGGAAGGCGCCTCCTTTGTCAGCCTTCAAGAGGGGGAGAGGCGCTACATGCTGGCTATTGAGATCACACGTCATTGAGATGAGGAGGAAGAGCGTTTTATTGCCAGAGAGAATGAGAGTGGACAATGGGGACAATGGAACACGGGGCGTCATAGTGGGGTGGCACAAAGGAGAGCTGACAACAGGCTTTGCTCGCTGAGAAGTGCTGGCAACTCATCGTGAACAGGGTATTCGGCAGCTGTGATTTGGGGGGGGGGGGGGGGGGGTCCATTTAATATAAAACTAGCAGTGGAGGAGGATAAGATTTCAGCCAGAGAAGTGATAGCAGAATATGTAATAAAACACATTCCAGCTGGCCATTCATGACTTTTTTTTGCTCAAGTTGCTGACTAGTTGAGATCTCCATCTTCACAGGAAGTTAATAGATATAGTGGCTAACAACGTGTGGTAATCGATGCAACATCCACAAACTACTAAATTCAGCGGTAAACAAGCTCCAGGACAGTATTCATAAAAGCAGTAGATTGCAGACCAAACACACTCCACCTGCTCCCATCATTCTGTCAGTACCTGCTTCCAGCAGCTTCTCGACGATGTGGAAGTTGGAGTGGGAGACGCTGTAGTGGAGGGCAGTGTTGCCGTTGCCGTCAGCCATGTTGACCACATGCCGCAGCAGGTCAGGTGAGATGTTCCGGAAGGCGTTGAGGTAGTCCTCCACTACAGCCGCTGTGGCCGTCTTCTGGCTAGACACGCGGAACCACTCGTGCTGCACCGTGTTCATGCACGTCCTCTGTGATGAAAGGCACAACATAGTGAGCAGCGGTTCTTCGCTGGCCATGGTAAAAACATTGCAGAATGTGGTATGGAGATTGAATGCAGCATTAGTGTTTTGTAAATATTCAGATGGGTGTGATTTAAGGTGGTAAGGACTAATAACGACTGGACTACGGTGTGGTTTTTCTAATGGAACCAACAATGTCTATGACTGTTTTATGAGGATTTTAATGACCAAATTCTCTACAAGCAATTAAAAAAAAGCCAACAGCTAACAAAAGGCAATTCTTTCATCTCCAACACCGGAGAAAACACTTTTTCAAACATGAAATCAAATCAAAACCTATCTTCAGACATGTCTACCTCACAGAGCCGGTTACCTAGTGTCTAAAGCATCATACTATAATTAGTCCACATCAAGTCTACTGTAGTTCAGATATCAGTACTGGCCAAAGGACTGCCAGCGTATGGATGGATCCAGCTCAGAGCTTAGCCTGTAGAATCAGTGCTGCTCGTTGCTGCTACAAAATGCTTTTACACTTCGTTAGGCACAGAGGATCGTCACCCCCTTTCGGCCTCAGGCGAGAAGCGGGCCGTGAACCATCCATAAGGCTAACTCCATTTGAAGTCCACCCTCGTCGCACAGGGTGCTCACAGGGGTTGAAAAAGCTGGTTTGTCTTGAGAGGAGAAAACTGTCTGCCAGAGACATAGCTGATGGTGAAATGGTATTAGGGAGATGGGATTGCGCTACATTAGAGGAAGCTAAACTGTTTTATCTAACTGGATTAGGAGGTAAATTGTTTGCTCACCACATCTTTGCTGGATAAAGCCTTGGGATCAGACAGGTGGGCTTTAAGAGTGTTGCATGCTGATATCATCTTCTCACTTAGCTCATGCCTGAAAGTTCAACAGAAAGCATTATACTCGTTCAAAGGACAAGTCCTAATATTAGCACACACAGTGTTCCCGTTTTAGGCATTTGGAAGAGAATATCTGTTACATCTGCATCTAATCCGAAAGGTCACAACATCTACTTCCTGCTTTGCACAATGTTCAGTCAGAATAATGGTCTTCATTTCTAACTGATTTGTGCATCACAACGCTGGACAGCAGAACAGTGGCTACTGTTTATGGCTGCTGATGGAGATTAGAGACTTACTTTGAAACTCAAAACCCTCTGGATCTCAGAGCTCAGACCTCTCGTTTGTACCTCTCTCTCGTCTCCTGCATTCCTTGGCTCAAATCCTCCACGTCTCTCTTCACATCCAGCACGCCGTCATCGCTGGACTCCTCTTTCCTCCTCTTTGTCAGACTCCCCACCATCTCCTTCTCCTCGTCCTCCTCGTCTGAGGCTGAAGAGCTGCTCTCCTCAGAACTGGAGTCATCGCTTGACGTTGTTTCATATCTGACATGAAAAATCAGAATTTAAAAGACTGTCTGTGTGTGTGTACACAAATAAGACATACAGTGTATGTGGTGTATATATAGTGTATTGGCTCAGGAAAAACAACATCTATCCATTTTTGGCTGATCTAAACATTCCTTTTAAACTCCTACCCTCCATTCACACCAACAAACTGCAGGTTCTTTTTGGTGCCGTTGGTGCCCTGGTGTCCATCTTTTTTCTTCATGATGGATTTTAGAGTGTTCTGACCACCTGCAAAGAAAGTAAAATCGATCAACTCAGCCTTTCATGCATTTGTTTTTCCTGTTATGAAACAATCTGTTAAATAGAATGACATCTTTCCAACCGGCAGCTTTTTCAGAGAACCTCATGTTCCATTATGATATCTACACATTGTATGAAAAAAGTAGCCAGCCTTTGAACCAGGTTTTCACTAGGCCACAAGGTGGAGGCCTCGGGAGCTTTTGCTTGCTGCTGAAGTGGACAGAAACAACCCAAACAAGCTGACACCAGGATCTGATACAAACCAGCTGTTAACACTTGACAATCTTGCTTGGCATGTAAAGTGAGCCATACAATTTTACAGAGATTGCAGGGAAATGAGCGAGCTTCCTCAACATTTCCAAAGACCAGCAACCACTAATCAAGAACACAAGCTGCACTTTGCCAACCTTTTTGGACACAAACATTTGGGAAGTTCCATTCTTCACAATACAGCAATAAAAAAAAAACAAATTTTATATCAGAAATTATGAAAGGCAAAACAATAAGCACCAGAGTCCCTGAATTCCCTGAAGTTTTTATTTAGGAAATACCAACAATGTTTTGGAGCTAAAATGCCTTATAGAGTCAAACGCAAGATCTAAAAAAAAAAACAAAAAAAAAACTGTTCCTGTGAGGCATAGAAACCTGTCCCAAACCCAAAGCTATCCCAAACATTTTAAATACAGACTCTGCAGTGCCAAATACCAAAGAGGACCTCCGCCTCTCTCCACAGAGACCGAAAAAAGAAGCGTTCTGTGAACTGCCAGAACATGCCCTGCACATGTAGACCCTGTCTGCCTCCTCTCTCCCTGTCTGCATATGCATACAGCGCAGGTAGTCATTACCCAGGTGTCTTTTATTTTGACAGGTGAGAGCAGAGCGCTGAGGTCTAGTGCACTAATCTGTTGTTTGTTCCTCAAACATGCAGCAGGGGCTAAGTCACTCAGGCCTCTCCATAATACAGCTATTTTGTTTCTTGAAGCAGACACAAAAAGACAAAAATAAGTGACTTGTATCCAAGCAAAAGCAACAGACAATGCCTTTCATACGGTATGATGACTACCAGTACCAAGCTTCGGTCTGACCAGGGGGGCCGGTTTTATTTGCTCTGGTTGACCAGTGTTGATGATGTGAGAGCTCACCACGCAGAGCAGTGGACATCTGCTGGTCCATGCGGCTCTTCTGAGGCACCGTGCTCTGCTCATTGCCAGCAGCCCTCTCACCGCACACGCTCTCGTGTGCATCTGAGCCGAGGAGAGAAGCAGGAGGTGCCGCGCTGGAGAGAGGAGCTGCGTTGTGTGAGAGGATAAGGAAGCAACACAAAACAGCTGATCAATTTTGAGGCATTTTTCAAATTCATTAAAGTTATACACTAAAAAATTTGCATGAATTTTAGAATGTGAAGCACATGTAGATTAATTAATATGACCATCTCTTTACCACACTGGCAAACACATTTACACTAGAGCATGGTAAAGGCAAACGCAAGTCAAGACAGAACTGCATCCACATTCACTAGTTTAATTACTAAGGCTCATTTTTCTCCCCAACTAAGTGTGTCTGTTCCAGTCTAATACGCAAATGACAGTCTTGCCTTCAAAAGGAATTTTCTTCAAATGGCAGGCAGGAACTTGTGAGGAATGGGATATGTTTGTGTTACTCTGGGAGGCACACAAACAATCCCAGAGATCAATAGAGTTGTATTTAATTGTTTTGGACAAGAACCATGAAAACAAATTGATTCAGGCCAACTGATGACTGCCAGTAAAAATAAATAAATAAAATTTAAAAAATAATTTTTTTTAAAAAGGAGTCATGCACAAGTCATATGTGGTTTTAGTCATATTTGTTTAAATCGGTTAACTCATGCATCATGATACCATTATTTGTGTGTTAGAAAAATGCTATCAGCTTTTAGCACGATCTTAAAAGATTACAGGACATTCTAAATACCGCATAGCTCACAAAAATAGGATCTTAAAAATGTTTTCAATTTATCTGAAAAAACAAAACAAAACAAAACAAAAAACTATAGGACCAGCTATTCTCCATTTGCTGGACTTATCTCCAAACAATTCTATTGTCTATTACATAACAGTGAAGCGCTATGAATCAGCATTAGCAGGAGCAACAACAATTAGGTACTGCATGCACGCTTCTGCCTCCCTAACAAGATGAGCTCATTGTTGGTTTATAGCCAAAGCCCCTCGCCCTGTGCATGTTTCAGGGTCAGAGATAGCTTTGGCCTGTCAGGTCCTATTAAGTCTGAACGGACAGGCACAGGATGAACTCCACGTCTAACTCGACTCCTTCTCCTTGCTAAACAAGAACTGGTGTACAGAGAATAAAAACAGCCTGAGATCACAGCCTCGCACTGAATCCGCATATTAGGGCAAAACTGGTGTCCATTCTTTTGCATCTGGATTGGCACAGATCCACAGTGAACATAGCCAATAAGGCATCTTAAAGTCATTTTGTAATATTACTATAGGTTTTTACATACTGTGTATTACTGTGCATACAAAATGAATGGAAAATGCGGAAATACATCACGTAAAATGCCTGGGAATAACACAAAAACAAGTTAAAGATGTTTAGTGTATTTGTTCATGACGACTTTGCGCAGCATGTATGTGCAACTATTTTAACAGGCATTTAATAAACGATATTATTTTAGTAAGAGCAAAACAATACAATTCTATCACAAACAGTTGCAAAGTTGTTGGGGTTTTTTTGTTACAAAAACATGGCTAACCTGTTCTGACATTACCAGAGTCTATTTGCAGCCCCCTGAGGTCCATATCGTGGAGTTCCTCAACACTACCGTACATCATCACAGAGTTGATGGATGATAGAGTGGTTACCAGCTCACTGTTAATGGAGCTGAACTGGAACTGTTGAGGTGGGCCGAAGGCATCCGCAAGCTCACTGTAGTTTTCAGCCAGCAACATCTGCTGCTCCTGAAGGAGCTTCTGAACTCTTTCTATGTAGTGGTCTAAGCCAACCCCAGTCCCAGCCTTTGCTTGTGATGGCAGTGCCTCCATAGCTTCTGTTTGTCCTGTCGCCACACTCCTCTCCTGGGTTTTGCTGAGGGGTTGAGAGGGTCCACATGCAATGTTGCGGGTTTTGAGGCCCACCAAAAAGTTTTCATTTATACTAGCATGGCCAATCCCACTCTCTTTGGTTTTAGATGAGGTAATTTTCTCAATAGACTCCCCTGATGCTGTGGTACCCACTGCAATGGAGCGGGCCTTTACTGTGGTTTGGATGTCTTTTACAAGACCTTCCCCAACAGCAATTGTGCGGGTTTCCAACGGTATAGTGCTCGTTTGCTTGTCTTTTGAGATTGGATGAGTAATTGTGCAGGAATCAGTGAGTATGGTGCTCTCTGTGTTTGTGTATTTACTTGCAGCCTTCACTTCTGTGTTTGTATGCTGCGAAAACACCATGGGCAAAACCATCACAGCTGAGTCCATTTTCCTCACAGTGTCCGTTGCTGTACCCTTACACAGGAGCTCTTTAATGGGACAAACCACTACATCCACTGAGCATTCTCCACATCCAATGGACCTGAGCTCCTTTTCCTGTTCAGGCTCTGTCTTATAAAGCTGTAAACTTTCCACAGTCATCTCAGTGTTGACTCCCACCTCAGACTTACTTTCTTCCACCCCCACTTTTTGGTGGCACATCAACACTTGTTTTCCTACACACTGATCCTGAACCTCTACACGTTCTTGTACAACCCACCTCTCCATTGGCAACTCTGGACCCACAGCAACATGCTTTAAGTTGGGTCGACAACAGACACCTATGGTGTGTGTCTGTGGGACATGACTTATGCTGACATCACTACACTCATGATGGTTCCCCACCCCTTGACTCTGTGTCGAGACCTTGGCCTCCACTGAAGTGCTGTACATCTCAGGCCTTGCCAACAAGCCCTTGTCAGTTTTCTTCCGTGAGCCAGCCACTTGAAGCTCCAGCTTGAGTTTTCCCATCTCTACCTCATGGGTTGTCTCCTTCAGTTGTACCTCCAGTCTGTAGATCTTTTCTTTAAGGCTCTCAATAGTCTGGTGCTGCAGCTCTATTTCAGCCTCTGCCTCAGTGCTAATGCCCAGCATAGCTTCGGTCACTCCAACTCCTGTGCTCCTTGTTTCCTGCTCCGTTCCTGTAGAGACATCCTTGCACCACCCTGGAGACTTTCTGTAGATCACCATGTCATTCATGTTCTCATCTGCGCCAACACCAATGGACTTGCTTTGGCAGTTCCACTGCCTTTGTAAGACATTTTGGTTTCTACTGTGTTGCATTTGGCATAATCCATGTTCTGGTTCCTCACTGCTATCTTGGATATTCCGCTCCAAAGCCCGCACCTCGGCGGTCAACTGCTGGAACTCCCGTAGCCTTTGGGAGCTCTGCTCCACATTCTCTGCCTCATCAATATGCAACTCTGAGCCTGAATGAAGCTGTGCCACTGGCTCGTACTGATCGGCACTGCCAACGCTGTAGGAACGCTTTCGGAAGCCCCCGAGTTGGCCCTGCCCAGCTAATTTAGAGTTTTTCATCTGTGACACCAGCTGTCTCTTTTCTTCCTGCAAGACTGAGATCTTGACTTGAAGGATTGGGATGGTCTTCACTTGCTCCTCAAGCTCTTTAAGGCGCTTGAGAGCCACCACCATCTGGTCACGGATATTCTGGAGGTGCAAAGGGCTAATGTTGGTCACTGGCGTGGTCAAGCCTGAGTTGAGTGGACTGTGACGTATGGAGCTGCCCATAGAGGAAGTCATATAGAGAATGTATTCACCATTGGCCAAATGACCATTGTGCTGCAGAGAATTCGAACTGGGTGAGATCTGGCTCGGCCCATATGAGCCTCCGTATGATGACAGGGAGCTGCTGGAGCCCATTCCGCTGAAGCTGGCCAGGCGCCTGCGGGGCGGCTCACCGACCGGTGGCTGCATGAGGACCCGCTCCTGTTCCAGCCGCCTCCGAGTCTCCATCAGCGTTTTCTCCACCAGGGGGTTGTGGCGAGGGAGGTGAGGTGAAGGTGGAGGTGGCAGCTGCTGCTGCTGCTTGGCCTCGGGAACGTTCAAAAAGGCCTGAGGGGCCTCTTGGACTTGGGCATTGTGACCCAGCGAGGCTAGCTTGTTCCGAGTTGTGAAGAACACCGGTGACGGCTTGCTTTCATCGCTATTGGAGGAAGACAAGGAGTCTGTTGAAGTCCACTCAGTCTGACCACCACTTTGAGGGGGTGGCACAGACCTGGGCAGTTTGGGTTTACGTTGAATGTTCAGCTTTTTGATGGTGTTTCCCCTTTCTATGTCGTCCACATACTTCAGGAAGTCCAGGTCTAGCTGATAACCATATGGGGTTTCCAAATAATAGGGAGCCTCAGACTCCTTGTCATCATCATCTTTTTCTGTGGAGGATTAGACAGAGAAAGTCAGCACTGTCGGATAAAAATAAAACAATTCTATGTACAATATTTACTGCTAAGTAGTTTAATGTGTTTTATGGGCAAAATTTCCTAATATTTTCTATATACTACATGGACACATACATTTACATAGACCATGGATTCAATGGAGTACATTTCTTTAATTTTGCACCACAGACCAACATTTTGTAAGTGTAAGAAGTCTTCCTCTAAAAGTGAGCCATTACTGCAACTGATCCTTTTTATGCTGTTTTCCATGAACCAAAAAAACAGATGGGTTATCGCTCTTAAAAGTGACTGTTAAATTTTATTGGAAACACTGTCATATTAGCCACTGACACATGAACAAACACTTGCAACAAATGCCAGTAATAAAATGTGGAAGCAGACCAACACATTCTACTTGAACGGGTACAAATATATTAGTATCTGATCAACTGAAATCAAATCAAGACTGTGAAGAGGCAAAATTACAATTACAGATACATCATTAACAAAGCCAAGTGTGCCATAGGCCTGATTCACACTTTCCCAGTGTTCCGAGTTGATGACTGAATAGGATTTGTAGATGGAAGTAGATAATAATGTGGGGCCATGTTTTTATTAGCAGGGGGTTGGGTTAAGGGCAAAGATGGAGAACAAACATTTTTCCCCTGCCCAAAATTACTTTTGGCACAATATTGCTGGCAACATGCATACTTCAATTTTGACCGCCCAGCAAACAAGGAACATATTGACAGAGGAAAAATGAACATTTTCTATCATATAGTAGCCAAGGACCATCAATCAACAATGCTCATCACATATGAAATTCCACACTAGTAACAGAAAGTTCCTGCCACAAGTTGCACATTGACCCTTCAGGAGCCAACCTACTGTTCAAACCATTTAAAAAGACCATCCATGGCTTATATAAACTGCAAAACATAAAAACACATCTTACTAAGCACTGCCTAAAAGAAACATGTTACATGTCTTCACCATTTGTGAATCATCAGCAAAGCTTGCTCATAAAGTAAATACTTCCACACCAAGAAAGGATTCGGGTAAGCAGTCTTCTGCTTATCTAATCCCTTATTGTTCAAGCCTGACTTACCGCATGTTAAACTGCAGTCCTACTTCAGAGCCCCACAGCCTCTCGCAGGCTGTAACGGATGTTAGGAAGCAGAACAAGCTGCAAGAAGGCTCTCTCGCGCATTGAGAACTTTCTCAACCTTCACCCCATAAGGGGAAAAATTCCACTATTGGTGTAAACCTAGCCAAGTTTAGCTCAGCTTGCCATAGGCTGGCTGTCTCCACCAATCACGTGCCACTTTCACTCTTCCTTCTGCCTCTGCTTATTGTGAAAGATTTCTTTAAAATGCTTCAAAGCCACTGCTCAAACAGGGAAACTATTTTTCAGGACATCATTTCAGGCATTTTTTTTCTGTCACACTAACAAATACAAAATCATCTAGATACACAAAAAAATAAAAAAACATTTAAAAAAAAGACAATTCATACAATTCATTTGTAGTGAATTTTCTTATCAATTGTACCACATTAAAAGCCTATATCCAGTTTTCTTTCAATCCTCTCAAATACCCTATATTTTCTTTTAAATATTTTTAAATTACGTGGCACAAAGGCTGTTTAGCCCCCCAAGACAAGAAACATTTTACAGTTCATGTGTTGCACTCCTAGCTTGTTAGGTGACTACAATGACAACACCAGAGACTGACACAGGACAGTGTGGTACAAAGTACCAGCAGCATGGGCAGATGAGCTCTGACCTCACCGTATACAGACCTGCCACACAGACGGAGCACCAGAATTGGAGCCAATAAAAGGAACAGGCGAGACAAGAATAATCCGTTGTCGCCTTGTCCGGTCTCGAATTACACGAGCCAGTGGCGACTGACAGACAGGAACCTCTTTTTAGTCTCTCCTCTGGGACATGCAAGATGTAAACAGTAATTCAATGAACAAATTGTTCGAACAAATTTCTTTCCTTAGTTTCTACCAGTAGAATCTTACAAAGTAAATGTAAATACAGTCAGTATAAAAACGAATGAATGACCACTAGCAGCAATTTAAAACACATGCATGTCTGGTAAACATTTTAACTACCACCTTAGTATTTTAGATTGGGGGGGGGGGGATGCACAGAATCTATGCTGCTTCGGATTTTACATGATGAATCAGTGCAAGAATCCAAATTAAAAAAGGCAGTACTTGTTTACCAGCTTATTTAAAATGCGTTTGTCATTTTATCCTCACCTGTTTATTCTTGGTCGAAGTTTCCTGAATAGGTTGCTTCAAGTAAAGGCACAGTTCCTTTGACAAGGAATATGCCTAACTGCCTGTTTGAAGGTCATTGGCTAAAGTACAAGTAATGGAGCAATTTCAGCCAATAGGCTTTCAGACAAAGCTGACCCCGAAGATAGCTCCATCTGGATGAACAAACACACCAGACCGAGCGGCACGATTGTGTCATCATTGAGTTGTTTGTGAACAAATTTAGAGGCCTTTTAGCCTAAAGAGGTCTGACAGCCCCATGTGGGTGGACACCAACATCAGGACAATACCGTTAGCAAGCTCAAGAACTCAAAACAGTTCCAGCAGGAGACACACAAAAACAGGAACTACCCAGTGGGACTATGCCGAGCCCTGACCTCTTTAAAGGATTTTTCTTCAACCTAGTTAAGCCCTAAGGTGTAATCATAGGTGGGGGGGGGGGGGGGGGAGATGGTTTGGGTAAATTCCTGCTAGTTTTGAGCAAGGTCTGAGATGTTTTACTGTCACTGGAGAAGAGTCTTTACTGCAGGACGAGCAAACCATGTTTATGTAGGAGCCATTCAAACACACTGGTATGCTTATGTTTTCCTTAAGGTTTTGTTACCAAGTAGGAGGGTGTGACTGGTGTTGGCTAGAACCTGCGAGTAGTTACAACTGCCCAGCTGCAACATTAGTGGAGAGCAATAAACAGACAAAAATAAAGAGTTAGCCTTAGTGTCCGAGACTGCATTCTCCGTTTCTTTGCACAGCACACAGAAACAGGAAGAGACACAGTGGAGCCAGACTAGGGCTAGGATGATACACTACCGAGCACACACTCAGCCTTTGCCATAAGGGGAAACACTTCAGCTCAGCTCGCCATTGGCAGGCAACCTCCACCTATCACATGCCACTTTCACTGCCTCCGTTTTGCCTGCCTCAAGTGAAAACGTCTAAAGAATGGGAATGAAATGCAGCTAGACACCTTGGATCCTTTTTTACCTATAAATCTATGCTACTGTAGGTATTGAACTATAGCCACTCTCATGAGTACATCTGAACTACATGTTTCTTTGTGTTCAGAAACTGGTACTTTTAATTCTATTGACAATGATCTTCTCTCACACTACAGACCAAAATGCTATTTCTCTGCAGACCAAGTCCCCGGTACACACAGCAAAGACTCAAAGAGCTCCTATGTCACCTTGGGCAGTGGAATCTGCCAAATGTTTGCAATGAAAACAAAGCACAGACAGACCTGTTTCTTTCACGATGTGGGAGAAATCACCACATGCCAGCTCATTTTACAACTGCAAACACTGTTTAAGAGGCTTCTTGAACTTGGCACTTCACACCTAAGACCCTCATGATATGTGGGACAAGTTAAATAATATCATGATGTGAACAGATTAGGAAAAGAGCTTACTAGTTTTGCTTTTTAACTTTCTGGCCTCAAAAACAAACATCAAAAGATCCTGAGAGAAAAACTCCCTTACACTTAAAATGCCACAATCCCAAATTCCATCAGTCCACACTACCTCTGTAAATCAGCAATGAACTGAAGTGAATGTGAAGTTTCCTCTGAACTGAAAAGCAACCGGCAGTTTATTTGAGCAAACCCCAAGCTTCAGTTTAAAATGGACTACAAAGACCACAATGCTTGTTGCACTTTAAAACGGATCATGTCCATAAATAATTCAGACACCTCTGATTTGTGTAGCTGGTGCAGGACAGTGTTAGAAAGGATGGTATGTCACAGTGGAAAAACAAACTCTCAGGTTTCTTTTCTTTAAACTTTTCAATATGTGAAATAAACCAAGAACAAAGCAGTTTAAACATAAAAGAAACATGAAACTCAAGGATCTATACTGACCAACCTATATAATAAAACATGGATAAAACAAATAGTTTAATCTGTTTATCTATCTAATCCAACTTCAGACCAAACAGCAAAGTGACACCTGAAAGTCTGGGGGTTAGATTTGCTGATTACAAATTTCCAACACCAACTAAGGCTATAAGACAATGTATTCAAAAGAAAAATGTGCTACAGTTTTGATTCCTATTAGCCATAAGCACTCCCATTTATTCCCAAAAGCTAAAGAGCTCTGCACAGCATGATACCACAGTAATCAGAACAGAAGCGCATTCAGTTAGACCACCCTCTCCTATTCACCCACCACTGAATCCACACGGCAATGAATATAATACTCCATTTAGTGACAAGTTCTGGAGAAGCACTGGTGTTGCCGGTTACCACCGAGGCAGGCAGGCAAGCACGCACGCACACACCCACACACACCCACACGCGCGCATGCGCACACACACACACACACACACACACACACACACACACACGCACACACACACACACAAACACACACGCACACGCCCACGTGCACGCGCACACACACACGCACACACACACACACATACACACACACCAATACAGGGGCCCTTTTTTCCCTCCAGCTGGCCTGGTATTTCCTGACCCAGCCCAGGGAAACCACGTCACCCCGCCGACGTTTAACTGCCACGGGAATCCGCATAATCCTGAGACCTCGGGAACAAACAAGCAGGCTGTATTGCACAACAATAACTGACACAGCCACGGTCACCCAAGAATAGGACCGGGGGTGCAGGAAGTGGACCAAAAAAAGTGGTGCGCAGCGGGGGAGGACGTTCGGCCCATCGTGTTTAAACACGATGTGGGATCACAGCACTTCCAGGACCAGCGCCGGCCCGGCCAATACCAACAAGAGCCAAACCAGACATTCAGGAAAGCAAGGATGTGAAAAGTCCACTAAGCTTTTGTAAGACATGTCACTCAGTGGCAGGGGTGAGTCATTACCCCGTTCCCTTGTGCATGGAGCTGACCATAAGGTAGCAACTAAAGCACTTACAGGCCTTGGCAGTAAAAGTGTAGTGTAGCACATTCGATGGCCTGGAAACACCCAAGAGACAGCGGCAGACACTGTGGACCAGGTTTGGGATGATGACTAGACCTTACTTGATGGCTTTGGGGTTGAGATCAGGGTAAATAGCCTTAGAAACATTAGCTGTGACATAGCAGTTGGGAAACTAACGGGAGGAGACTATAAATGGTTGCGGATGGCTAGAATGGCTACAAATGAAACTGTGTGAATGCCATATGTTAAAAGCAAAACAAACAATGCCTGTTTGTAACTATGACAACTGTGCATACTGGCTACATGCAAAAATGGTGGAAAACTGGTTTGCTGCTGAAGCGCCTTCAAAGCTCACTGCCAATACAAATATGCTGGTCAAGCCTCTTAATCAAGAAAAAGGAACGCGATATAGAAAAATCTATAAAGTGAGCAACTCACTCTCCTTTTCGTATACACTCAAGATTCAGTTAGTTAGATTCACAGTTGGCATCGCTAAAGCAGTATCTATTGAGTTGTTTTTTTTTATTATTAAAAAAGATGATAAGGACAACCCATCATATCTGTGGCTCATCCACATACAAATGCACTATTGCAAATGTATATTTTGGTAAACTGGATATGAGCAAAACAAAAAAAAAACCCCATCATACTTGGTGTACTATGTGTGTTGTGCATAGGGTACTATGCAAATAATCACTCAAGTCTTTGTACAAAAGGTCAAAGGAGGTTGGGCTCAAGATGACATATTTCTGGTGTCCTTTCTCTTGGTTTTTTCTTTCGTGCGAGCAGTGGGTGGTGGAATGTTAGGAGGCGCAGGTATGAGCACAGGACTGGGCACAGTGGCCAACGTGCACTTAGCGCAACACTGCAAGAAACCCCACCTCTGTCACATTCAAGCACGCGCTCCATGCAGATGAACTTCATACATGGAGTGTCCAAACCTGCTTAAACCCATTTGTGGGCTAGCCAGAATTAATTCTGACCGTGCTGGGCTGAAAATACATCATCATTTGTTAAATGTTTGTTACATTTTGCGCAGTGCTGTTCTGAACAAGACTTACTTTTGCCACCATTTACAGAGCACAGGCAGCAGCACTGTTCAGTATTCATTATTGAATTCATTATTGCTGTGAAGAAATTCCAATACTCATGTCTGGAGCTACGAAACTATTAGCATTGCTGTACCATGTCTCCAAGAATAGCACTGGATGAATTATTCCACTGGTCTTTGGCACTGACCTGTCACTCGGCAGTGCGAAGCGAAGTATCAAAGCTTAATGCGAGTGATGGCATTAAACCTGCTTTTGTTTGTTTCATGCATTTGATTTATTGACTCACTAATCATCATATGTTCATCACCTGACTGTCGCATGGAAGACACCCAAATGTGATCAATTTGCCACACAAGCAAGTTTATCTACCTCTCGCAACGACCCACTTAATCAACATTCCAATCATTCAAGATTCCTGGCGCCAAGGAATGGATCAAGGAACAGTGAGATAAAACAACAACAACAACAACAACAACAACAATCCTTTAAAAAGATCTTCAGAAGCTGGTTTTGATTGCCCTCAAAAAGCACCAGTGCTGCAAAGAGCACTGTTTATACTGGGTCATGTGACTGACACACAGCCTTTTTGAAATGTAGTGTTGAGGCTATTCTGAATCATAATAAAGGCATACAGATACCCCTGGAGTTTGACCCCTCAGCACAACTCCTTTTTAGTTACAGAGGCTGTGTGATGAACCGTATGTGTTTTAGGTCTCCATCCAGCACTGCGGAACAGAAGATGAAGGTACTGTTTTGAGGGGGAAGGGGCATTACCTGCGTTGTTTCCATTAAGATGCGCGGTCTGGGACATGGCTGCAGCAGGACACTCTTAAGCCCACGCAGGTGCAGAACGGGATCATGCAAAGGCCATGCAGCAAATCCAGTGTAGCATGCAACCTGCCAACAGGACACACACACACACACACACAAAAAGCAAGGGGGTAAAAGATCATGCCGAGCTCACTTCAGTTGCCATTAGCAGATGAGGCCAAAGTCTCACAATGCTTTTACACGTTGGAACAGAATCAGTGTCAGTACTTGGCATGCTTTTAGTCTGTTGTTTTTAAGAAAAGAGTGGGCCCTTCACCCTTTACAGCATGTACGTTTAACCACAAGGCAAATCAAGGCAGAACTCAGGGAACAAATCTGAGTCAAAGCACAACACTGATAAGGCACACGTTTAAGCACAAACACTTGTTATGTGTAAACACCTGTCAAAGTTCTTCTGATGTTTTTTGTTATTAATGCTGCTTTGTGTAAAACACTCACACCATCCAAACACAGCTGCCACTATTCCCAATTCTTCTTATTTAGTATCCTCATTTATTTTTGTTTTCAAAATGTATTTCTGAAGGTCAAAAAAAGATAAATATGTTGAATTAATTTTTTAATGGAACATTTTTTTTTTATGGACAAGGGAGAAATCTATACCCCCCCCCCCCCCCCCCAAAAAAAAAAAATCAATGTTCCTCTTTACAAAACTAATGACCTTTGAACCATGAAACGTTTCAGTCCAATCTAGCAGACACAAACAATTCCATTCAGCACCTTTCTGATGCTGTGTTTGCTTACACAGAGACCCAGCGTCGTATGTATGGAGGAGCTTGGTCAGTGGTAGCCTCACAAGTGAGTACAGTAGAGCCTTCTTTGCCTTTTAAGTGCTCAGCAATGAAAGAGGGCAGCTTTTTAAACCGGCAACTGCAAATAAATGTGTTGAACTTTGAAAATAATGAGGTAAAATACACACTCCAAGATGTGGGGCAACTAGCTTTCCGTTCCAAGCCAACTCAACAGCTATTTTATCTCACTTGTGAAAATAAACAAGGGGAGTGAGGCTGACATGAATCCAACCAATCTGGGAGCTGCATGAAGCTCTCCAACCGCCTGATGCTGATCACGACCATCCACTCAACTGCCAAAGTCCATGGGTAACTGGAAATGTGGATGACGAGGAACGGAGCAGTGGCTCGGCAGGACTGCTTAAACTGCGGTGGCGACGCAGAAATGTGCGGGGCAGATAGAGGTTGAGCTCGTAGCATGGTCTGCCTCATACATTCCCGAAGGAAGAACAGGGAGCAGAAGGAGCAGAGGGAGGCCATGAGATCATGTTCTCTAAAGAACACTTCGGAGAAATACTGCCTGTACCTAACAGTTTTTAAAAAGTACCGGAAGGTGGTCCTCAAGTGTCAAATGTGGACAATGCACACAACATGCAAAGATCAGGCAAAAAAACTGTTACCAGCAAAAAAAATAAAATAATTAAAACATTTTGAAAAATAAAATAAAATAATTTAGAAAAAAGCACAGAGATGATGTAATGACAAAGAGCAAAATTGTGTGAGCTACACCCTGCAGCTTTACGAACCAAGACGTGTCCTTGAAACACATCAGAAGCACTGGTTTCCATATGTTGGGGGGGTGGGGGGTTGCATGACACCCCCTTGACAACCCCCACCACTCTTTGTGCCCCAACACACTTCTACTTTCTGCCAAACATGCCCCATTCAGGCAGTGGGCTGCAGGATAAGGAACGGCGTGGTCAGGCAGCCATGCAATACACCAGATGCTCCGCAGTAAAAACTGACCAGAAATCTCCAGGGTCTCACACTCCATGACTCAGAAGTGTTGAGCTGGCTGTGGTGTTGGGGGGAAGGGGTGGAGGAGAGAGAGAGAGAGCGCTTTAAAATGCAACTGTCACTCTCCAACAAGTTTACAGGAATCATGAAAATAATCATAATAACAGGGTCTAAGCTAGAATGCAAGTTAAAGAAAAATCTTGCAACACAAATAAATTTCATTACTTTATTAACTTAGAGTTTAAAGGTGAATTTATTAATGTAAAATAACCTGCCAGTGCAGGGCTTTGGAAGGTAGAAAGAGAGGGAACTTTATACTGAAAGATCTAACTTTGAATATGAGAACTACAAAATGTCATGTGGTATTTTCAACTCAAAACTGATGATTATTTTAAAACTAAGGTCTTCCAGAAATACAAAATCTGTTACATAAAAAAAGTTAAACTATGAAGGCTGGGTTTTCTGGACATTTAATCTGGACCCATTTTAAGTCTAGCCCTGAACTTAGTTACAATGTATGTCTGTGGGGATTTAAAACTAGTAATCCTTTCTAGTCTAAAAAAGATGACTGAAAAGGCCCTATTCACCCCTTTGCATTAAACCAAATTAGACAAATCACAGGCTGTAACGATTTACAATATGGCATTCTTTTAAATCCCACACACAGAGCAACATGTACCTACCTTTCTTTTTCATTCTATAATTCCTCCTGTTCTGCAACAGGTAGGTGCAGTCTGTCCACAAACCTACCTAAAGCAATCCCTTATGTGTCACTGCCAGGATTAGCCAAGCTGCTCGGATGACAGTGACATGATCTCGGTCCTATATCAGGAAATGATGCATCCAGGCTGGACAGATCGGCACACACTTCGGCAGTCTTCAGCCAACAAACCCCCGCCACCCACTCCCGGTACAAGAACCAGACAAGAGCCTACTAGACCAACATTAAGGGCAAAGCAGAAAGTTGGACTCGACCAATGCTGAAGGTGTGCTCATTGTTTAGAAGATTCAGACTGATCATCACCTGTACAACCCAAGTCACTGCTGGAAACTTTGTGAATCTCTGCAAATGCAAGGTCACACCCCGAACACACCTACATGAACAACACCTCTCTCACAAAAGAGCAACAGTGGCTGAGTTCAGACTTGACTATGAGAAGGTTCGCAGTTCTGTCCCAGGATACCCCGTTCCCTTCTATCGCAGGAGCCTCAGTGAGTGGATGTCACAGAATGCCTCAGACTGTCAGTGGGTGCTGCTTCTGGTCAGGGACCAGGTGCTCAACTATTCCAACATTATTACAGACATCTACGAAAAGCAAAGGAAGACAGTAAAAAAAATTCTTCTAATTTGTCAATTTTATATAAAACAAAGACTAAAATCTAAGTAATGGCATCTTGACATACTACTAAAATTAAATGTTTATTTTGATAAAGTAGATGGTGGTCTGTGGGAGACCAAATTCATTCCAGCCTGAGTGCAGCAAAGCATGACGCTGAGATAATCACCACGTGACGCTGGTGTGCTAGGATGGTACATCGAGGTGGAAGTATGCTAGCGGGGGCCCCTAGCACAGGCCATGTCTCCAGAGAGCTGAAGGCGAGCTGGTGGGATAGTGGTGGGATCACCAGACAAACCCGCCCTGGCAGGTGCAAGAATCGTGCAGCGGTGTGTAGGAGAAGAGTGGGGGGGGATGGGGGATTGTACTGCTTCACGAATCATGAGTGCACGAGCACAGTGGATACTCGCATGCCAGGGGTGCAATTCTCTCAAAGAAGCACTAGGGAAATTTATGTGCGAATACAGAGGCAGAGGCATTCTTGCAATAGTTTCTTTTGGCTCTTCACTGTCATAGCTTGTTCGTCACGCAGGGCTGCTACTGCTGGCGTGCTCATGAGAGAGGCTGAGTAGAAAATTAAAAGCACGCACACCCCCACCCAGATTTGTGTTGTCTAAATTGGGGCAGGTTTTGCAACGTCTGTACTTTGTTTTTTACGTGACTCAAAGAAGAATGTCACTACAAAAAAATTTGAATACGTTGAACAAGTACTTTACAATCACTGTCTCTCCATAAAACTTTCCTCATGATTCACCGCCTTAGGCAGCAAAGCTGAAATGTCAGACTTGAAAGAGCCCGTGGGTAAAAATCATCTGAAAGCAATGTACGGTGTATATACAATGTCCTTTATGTAAGTGAAACACCCTGATTTTCCTGTCCCTCCTCCCAGATTGGCTACAAGTCAGCAGCACTGCACCCACATCAGAACTCACACGGGCATATCAAGCCCTGTAGTTAATTCAGATGAGACTTCACCAGGGATCAAGTTGCTCTGCAAGTCTCTGGGGAGCACATTTCTCCATGTCAATCTTCAAAGAACACGGGCCTCCTGGGCTGGATAATTGCACTTCGCACTGTCAAGATGTCAAGGTATAAACACTTACGTGAGCAAAGTAGCATGACCAGCTATTTCAGCTATCCCGACATGGAGGCTGAGATGGCTGGGAATAAAGTGAAAACCCCTGGACAGGGTGGGAGAGGTTTGAGAGCTCCTCACTTACAAAAAATGCAACCGTTCTGTTTCATCTTCTAGTTCTTGCACGGGGGTGGCACTGCAGGTCCGTTATTGGCACGGAGCATGGACGTTCCAGGTGTTCCGAGTGAATGACACAAAGCCCAAAGGACTTGTGATCAGAGCAATCATAAGCCCAGAGGAAATACAAATACGGATGGACATCCAAAAGGGCCACTGGTATGTGGCATCCAAAACCACAATTACATCATTACGACACATTTTACCACATCAATGCTACTTCTTAATTATTCTCAGCTACTTGCTGAAAAGCCTTTTTCGTTTGTGGCCACTGTGAAAAAGGTTTGCCTGGAAATCTTCTATCACTGATTTTATAGCTTGCATCATTGTTTCAGTGGTGGAAAGAGCATGTTTGATGTTTACATATAAACACCGCCCTTTCCTCCGCGTCAGACGCTACCCTTCCATTGTTTATGAAAGCGAGGCAGGCACGGACTGACCGGCAGCCGCTCGGCTGTGAAAACGGGCAGCTGGACTTCATTAAAACCATCTCCCCCTTGTCCAAGGGAGCAGGGGCCGAAGAACTTCAAAAATCGAGAGGGGGGGGGGGGCACGCACACCTGTGCGTTTATGTTAACCTTTCTTTGGCAGTCGAGGCCCGACCCAGGCCAGAGCTCCGGAGTAACAACCATGCTTTTATCACCACAGCAACCATGCGAAACACCCCTCGTCCCCAATCCCCACTCCCCCTGCACTGACCTCCTTCCAAATCCAGCTTCAAAGTGATAATTATCCCGACAAGTGAAAAAGAGAAAACTGAGGTACCAGAAGCAAAGGAGAGTTTCTCCCCCTCCATTGTGCCTTTCTTCTCTCCTTATTCTGCCCTGAATTACCTCCTCTCCACTGAAGCCCTAGAAGGTTCTTTAAGCTCAAAAGCCCTAACAATTACTACAGCATAAGCGTGTTGACTCTAAGCAAGGCGAGACAATTTTTGAGCAGATGCCAAATCTCAGGACATAGCAAAGTATTAGGTCTAAAGCCTGAAATTCATTACATCTTGCTGTTCTTCCCACTAATCAAGGTGGCTAGCAAACCACCAGTCTACTGAATAAAAACTGTGCAGCAAAGCGCCTCTATAAGAAAGGCACTACTGTGGCCTTAAATCATAACGGCTTCTTTTTTAAAGCAACAAAACATCCCAATACCTTCAAAAAATACAATACGCTACCTGACTCGTTGGAGGAACACGCACTAGTGGTACCCGAGTCGGCCGACATCTACTTGTTGGAGAACGCAGACCTGCGTCAACCTTGAAGCTCTTCCACACCAAGGTCAGCGTGCACACAAGGCTGCCTTAAACCTTTGAAGTGAAGTGGATGGGCTTCACAAAGTGGACTCGACCCCAACTTGAGTCAGCTAAATATACACATCCATTTGAGCCATGAGGAGAAAACAACTTAATCATAGCCATGGTCATGCAAAGCAGAATCAGAAGCACTGTAAAGCCTATTTCTGGCATTATCACTGCCATGCCCAGACATATTAGCCATAAATGGTTCCCTTGGGGCAAGTCTTTAAATATATCCAAGTGTAGGCAAAGAGTGTGTTTATCAGTCAAGTGGCCAATCACTTGTACATCAGAATGATCCTGTTCCTGGGCTTCACAAATGCTTGAGCTAGCACTTAAAGCACAGCAGGGCAACGTGTGTACTCTTAGTTAAAGTAAATAATAACACCCACACACACACACACTTTAACCGAAGGCAGCTACAACCTAATCTAATGTGACAGGAAAAGAAAAGTTTTTTTTTTTGTTTTTTGTTTTTTTTTAAGTTTTAGAAGGAGTTATTGTGTGTGTTTGCAGTAATATCCAGGACCCAATGGCTGAGGATTAGAGCACTGGTTTGGAATCCCCACCTCCAGCCACTAATTAAGATACATGGTTTATCTGTTTGAAGGGCTAAAACTATAAAGCAGGCAAACACACAAACGCATGTGTGTCTAAAGAACTCAGCACTCAGAGCAGGACAGCTTCAAATCCCAAAGAACGCAAAACTTAAAGTTCTCCAGAGAAGCACACTGATGGTCTAGTTCAGCTTAATTACAAGCTTAGATGACAAGAAAAAGCCACTTTAAAAAAAAATTCCCAGAGCTATGCCTTGAAGAAATTATTGTGATTCTGTCGGACAGGGCAGCTTTAAGACACAAGGAGGATGAGAGTAAAAGCATTTATGCTAGACTTCCAACCCATACTCCAGATAGATTCCTTTGACGATGCACCAACCTGTCAGAGGAAAGAATGCGTAGAAGCTACAGCAGTACATGTCTTCTCTCAGCAAAAGATGGACCTTCTCTTTCTCTCTGTCCCTCTCCCTCACGCTCTTTTCCAACAGAGTGAAGAGACAGAGCCAAAATGACCTTATTTTGCCATTCAAGTCTAACTGAAATATGGCGTGTTGATTAGGGTACAACCATTATCCACAATGTAGTGAGAATTTAAGAGCCATAGGGTGAATTAAGTTGTCTGATGCTATGCAGGGCTGATATCCCAGGAGTAAAGTATGTTGGCAGACAGCAAAAGGTTCATTTGAGTGGACTGCTTTTTCAAATTTGGCTGGCTATTCTCGGACAACACTGCCATCTAGAGGCAATAACTCATCAGCATACCGTTTGAGCCAAAGCACAGACCAGCTACCTGTCCATTCATACAATATACCTGTTGTAGAGAAGAATCTTAACACAGGGAAAAGAATTAAGCCTGATGTTTGCTTTTGCATTCTAGCTCTACTCTAACTTGAAAGCCACTAAATCCATTTTTCAGCAATGCATCAAAACTAAATAAAAACAACCAAAGATTAACGTGTTAATTTGTAACAACACAAATGTACAGTTTTTAGATCAGCATTAACCAAAGTCATAAAACAAAAAGCAGTGAAAAGAATTCAACATTACCTTAGAACAGCGTTGCACCCATAAGTGCTCAAAATGAAAGTGACCACAAAAGATTCTACAGCACAGTTCAAAGTATCCGTGGGCGGATAAAAGACGATAGAGGAACCTCAAAGCACAAATAAGAAATACTTTAAACAAGTACTACTTTGTCCAGGTCAGAAAAGCATGGAGAGAGGCTGTATGCAGTCGGAGAGGTGGCCGACACTGCTGAGAGCCTCTGGCCAACCTCACGGCATCATCCAACAATGCCCCTGCCCCCATTCCTTCCACGCTGTCTATGTGAGGGACAATTGGGAGGCCTGGGTAGCATCTCCATCACACATACACACTCTCTATCTCTCCTTCATCCACACCCAGCAAAACTGTTCCTCACTTCAGGTTTGCCCTAATAGATGAGCATTTCTGAGTTTTCCCTTCACACCCCCCCACCCAGGTCTTTGTTATCTGCTCTACTCTGTCCAACATTTGGCCATGGGCAGGTTGGAGCCAGTTATTTATTTAGCTCCAGTGGAGCCAGGCTGACTGAGAGTCCCAGTGCTGGTCCTCCACACGTTGGAGTGTTCCAAGATCGGCTGAGGGGGCAAGGGGGCCCTTCTGTGGGGGGCTCCGTAGAACACTGCATAACAATTAAACTACTGGGATTAAAGGAGATCGTATGGGACTCTGGAAATTCTGCTTAATCCGCAGGCGTTTGTCAATTCCCACACTTGCCATCTCTCTGCATTCATATCACAATGACAAATGTATGCTTAGCACCCAGGAATTCTAGCATTTAATTGGCATTGTTACTGTTAGAAGCCAATCGACTCGACTCTGGACGGAAGCTCTTCTGTGAAAAGTTCAGACAAAGGAGCAAGCGCGCCTAAAATGACGGGCGACAGATGCAAATGTTTTCATCTCGCTGTTCAAACAGTTGTACTCAGTGACCTGTCAACACACTTGATTGGCTCGTGAAGTGTTTGGTTACCTTAACGCAAATTTCTACAAAGAGTGACCAACTAGCTTGGACTGATAACTTTGAATACTTAGTGGCAAGTGCTAACAACAAAAGCAAAAAGAGATCACCAAGAAATCAAGGCGATCGATGCTTATAAGCAGGAAGTAAACAGGATACTAGCATGTGAGCAATATAAATGCCAATCATGAGAAAATGTATCAGAGAATAGCTATGAAGAAGGCAAATAATCTGTTTTTGTGGGAAGACTGAAAAGGTCATTCACAGTAACAGACACCTCCGGATGTTCAAGAACGTGTCTTATGGCGGAATGAGATTCCATCTCATCACCCGCTGTCCGTTTTAATTAAAGAAAGTATTCAAAAGTAAGTGGGCTTTGTTTGGCTACTACACTTCCGCTGGCCAGACATTAAATAGTGCTAATGAGAGAGAAGTCATTCTGGGAGGATTAGGCTTGGAAAAGTGTGAAATGGGCAAACACCACCCCTAAATTTAGACCTACGACCCCTGGGGCAGTACTTAACTACATGACAGGCAAACACAAGCATGCGTGCGTGCACACACACACACACACACAAAAACAACTACAACAGGACCTTCTCATCACGATGATCACAGACCCTGAGGGAGAGTGAACAGCTTGGGAACCTCACCCACTCTATAGGCTCACACAAGGTCCAGCACCTGGAAAGAAGTCAAGTGGGCTTTTTCAATGTCCCTTTTCAAACTGACCCTCACAAATGGAGGACGCAGCGAAAACAAAAACGATGATCCGCAAAAGCACTCCTCGGCGCTGCTAGAAAACACACAGGCCTCCCCCGCGGCGGACCTCTTCAGAAGCGACACATTAGCATTTACGCCATCGCCACGACACAGGCCCCCCTTCAGGCTTGCTTTTGAATAATGATGAATCAGCTCTTTGCTGAGCGACTGGTCGCATTGTTTTCACCTCCCCCTCCCCATCCCCACCCGAATTCATATTCCAGGCCCGGATCTACTGTTTATGCACGGCCATCTGCTGGGCGAGAGCCCGACCAGCTGTTCAACCCGATCTCGATCGCCCTCCCTTGGCCTGGAGAGCACAGCTAGCTCCACGAGTAGCCGTCCTTGAGGTGGCTGGCCTTTTGCAGAGGTAGCCCAGAGGGGCATAATGGAGGTGATGTGATGGTCAGGGATGATTAAATGCCTTCATTGCTATTCAGACCGATTATCAAGCATGACTATCTGGACTGGGCGTATTGATGGGGGTGGGGGTGATGCCGATTAAGACCAACCGACACCAGGGGAGAACATATTCCCATGGCTAATTGATAGTCGTATGTTATCCAAGCCTGATGGTACAAGGGGTCAAGGGTGGGGACCAGCAGACACACGGTGTACATGCTTCAGATGATTTGAAATCAACAACTGTGGTGTGAACAAAAGGTGAAATGGAACCCACTCTCTAAAGGCTGGAGTTGAACTGACAATAAATGGCTTTTTAAAAATTAAGCGATCATCAGACTGGGAATGACCGAACTAATTATGTATTAAAAATAAATGATTTCTCTGACTGCGATGTGGAAAAGAAGAGAAACCACATGGTGTCCCGTCTGTGGTGGCTGCTCAGAGGAGGGCACTTTTTCCTGTTTAAGGAAACATCCCCAACCACCCAGACTCCAAACTCTCCCCCTTCACCTGTTATGGTCTCTAAGGCTTCCAGGCCTGAACCTGAGAAGCTCGCTGCCCTCACAAGCTCTTCATAACACTGCTCATGACTGGAACGAATGCAGGAGCAACACAATACCGCAGCACCAAGTTTAATCGCTTCCAGTGGTAAGACAGAAGAAGGCAGAGAGTGAGGGAGCCTCCGTCTGGACAATAGAAGCACAAGTGAGAGAATGCAAACAGATAATGATGCTCACAATACAGGTCATGCTCAAATATGTGCATCAAGACAATTTTCCCCCCAAAGGGCATAGGAAAGTTTAAATAATTAAACTAAAATCAACAGTCATAAGCCAATACCTGGTCAAATAATAAACTTTATACACTTCTGAAAGTTAAGTTAGACTAAGCAATGTTTGTGTGTGTGCGTGCGTGTGTGTGTGTTATATAATATTATTTGTTAGGCATGGGCTCACAGTGCACACAGTTTCCACCAAAGAGGAAATTTGGTAGGCACTTGTGTCATCATTCAAATGCTCTACATTACTGGTGTTCCCCAGGGTACCTCTTTGGGCCAATGCTTTTTACCATACATGTTAATTAATGATCTCAACATTGTGTGTCCCATTGTAATGACCCACCATATGTGGGTTATATATATTCATGCTACAGCAAGACAGCAGGTGGCAAAACAGTTCAAAGGATGCCTGCGAAGCCTTGCAGCAATCATTTATATGCTTTAAAGGGATCGAATTTAGAGTGTTTTCAATATATTTTTGTCCAGTCAAACATGTTTTGGATTTTCAATACCAGGTGTAATTTCTACACAAATAATATTTCAAATATGCTTTAAGCAGAAGGCAGAGCTGTTGTGCACAACGTGACTTCTGTTCTGAGCAGCAATGGGCTTTGTGAGCAGGCCTTGGCATGCAAGTACACTGAAGTACGAGATGGATCCTGTGGTTGACGGTGTGTCAGAAGCATCCGGACGTCCATTCTCTGAGCTAGCACCTTCACAATGGAGCTCTGTCTAAGGCCGCGCGCTCAAGCGACAGGAGGAGGGTGGTGAAACCGCAAACAAGCCTTCCCAACGACGACGACGCCCAGAAATGATACACAAGGCAAAACTGGTCCTGTGCTGACTGACGTCTTCAAAAAAAAAACAAAGGCATTGTATGAACATTGTATCATTGTATCACTGTATCATGAATATGTATCAACATCAAATGAAGGAAAAAAGAAAGTCTTTATATTCCGTAAGATGCTTTCACCCAAAGCAGCATCTGACAGTATCCCTGGAGAAACTCGCCTTATTTCATGGGCAGAGTTGCAGCAAACCTCAGATGGAATCAAACTTCCAAACATCTTGAGCCACAGCCAAACCCGTAGCTTGCTGTGCCAGGCAGAGCAAGTTCAAGGGCACACAAGTTATGGCCGAACACCCATGGCTCACCCAAGAGGAGGGGTGTGTGTGTGTGTGTGTGTGTGTGTGAAGAAACTGGAACGAACTGGATTAACGTGAGCACGAGGACAAACGAGTATGCGACTGTGAAGTGAGGAGAATCACCTGCTGGTAGGAGTCGAGTGCCCTCGTCTTTCAGAAACCAAACTCCTCAAAAGACCGGAAGGAAGCCTTCAAGAGCCAACAGCTTTCATCTAAAGGAATGAGGGGAAAGTGCCGTGGGAAGGATCAACTAGCAAAGGTATAAAAATTCAACTGGGACATTTAGGCTCTTCCTCTGTGATGGGGCTCATTTCGTTTTTGGCCTAGCATGTTGCAAATGTAACATATTTAAATAAGCTCCAGACTAGAACAGTTTAAATCTGATCAGCACTCATGACTCTTCTTTCAGCCGCTTTCAGACTGCCAGCATCATCAGCTACCAGTCACAAAAACGGCGCACATTCAAGTTGACCTCAGTAAACCTGCTGGATTTATATCAAAATGTGAAAACTGATACAGTAATTCAAAGTCAGGAAGAACTTGACACAAACTGAGCAATTCACAAATGGATGGAATGTCAAAAAGAGATTACTAGGTAGGGGAAAGTAACAGCAGAACTCTGTTGAACATGAACGATCACCATGAGCAGGCTTTCCTTGGGTCTTATTATGCATTACATGCACTATTAAGAGCCTGACAAGCCAGCACTACAGACTGAAGTGATGCGACATTATGCAAATGAGCTCCAAAGCTGATTTCTTGTTTCCTCAATGTGTGCTCACTCAGATTCATTTATACATACCTCTTCAGGATCAGACTGCACCTGGTCTCATTAAAAGAGTTTACTGGATTACAAAAGTAGATCACTAACTTAATTTTGAAATATTTACCTCTCTTTATTGCTTTTCACAAGTTTTAGCTTGTTGATGTCATGTCAAAGATGACATGCTAAATCCCATTTTAGGGAAAAATAAAGGATCTCTTACCCCAGTACAATAAAAAAAAAATGTTTTTCATAAAATTTCCATAATGAAACGTTCCTCCCATTTCTCACTCAAACAAGAATTAAGAGAACAGAGCAACAAACACCTTTCAACATCACATCTTTTACAGCCTCACTGCAAACAGTGTTTAATTAACCTGACCCCCTTTTCTGGGCCACAACAGTAAGCCACTCTGCAGGCAACAAATTCTGCAATGTCTCATTATTTGTCTTAAAGAGCAACTCAGCCCAGCTAATCTATGTGAAGCAGTCGAGTAAAACCACATTTTCCATATTACAGACTCCACTGTGAAAGCAAACCTTACTGTGGGGTAATCTTTCATCTGTCGCTTCACATTTGCGCTTTCCTTGCAAACAACAGAAGGGGTCAGGAAGTCATGTGGGTATGATATTGTATTTATGCCTCCATGCAGATAATGCAGTGTATTGTGCGAAGAATGGGGCAACAGAACTGAAGCTACTGCGTTGTAATCATGGATCTATGAGAAGAGGGGGGTGGGCAGTGGCTACTGTGACCTGGAATTCACTGCTCCCCACACATCAAAGTGGGAACCTAGGGTGCGATCAAGTCCCGTAATTACATGAGACCTGAATACAGGAGGGCTGATGATCCACAGAAAAGAAAAATCAGACAAGACTCATGGATGTTGGTAAGTGGGTGTGAATGAGTGAAATATATATGGGGGTGCAGATGGGCGTAGCTGAAAGGACACACTAGGAACATGCAGCTACAAAATTTATATTCACTGCATTCCTAGCAAGGCTTTCTGTGTGTTGACATCCATTGGGTCACGTACACATACACATGACACAAACTAGGCCCATTAATCTAAATTAGCCTGGAGAAGTCAGACAGTGTTGTTGCTCAACACTTAGGCTGCATCTCTTAGATGTGCTGTCCTTAGAGGACTATATTGGACAGGGTTCAGTGTATGATGCTGACAGACGAGGAAGGCCTGAGAACGAGTTTGGTAGCAGTGGAGAGGCATTGTTCCCTGGGAGCACAGGGTAAGCTGCTTGGACCCTCTGCCATTTACTGTGGGAATACATAGGACTGGTTTGGGTTGGTGAGGCTGGCCTGAGGTCAGGCTTTGGGTGCTTATGCATAACTGCAAACCATTGCACTCTATTGTTTATATTTCTATTACAGTTCAGTATTACAGTTTGTGGGTATTTTCTATGTCTTGGGGATATATCCCTGTCTATTCAGTACCATGCAACACCATTGAGAAAACCAACATGTGCACAATAGGAGACTTATATGCTGGTCAACATATAAATAAGAACACCAACACACTGACTCTAGACCTATTGATAAACCCTACAATATATAACTTTGTAACATAAAACCACTTAGATGAGTAAATTACAACCTCTGTGGTCTGTTTGGTGAAAATCTTTATAAATAAACAAGAATAAACTAGACAAATTCACAACACCAGATGAACACCTTTAATGATATAATCAGTAATAAAGCTGTAGTTCACCTCTACTGACAAAGCATCCTACCTCTAAAACAAACCATTGTAATAATAAATAAAAAGTTACCTCGAACAGTTCTCTCCTACCAAGTCATTTTAGGAGACTTTTTCCTGAGTCATTATAGCTGTACATCTAAGAGACTGCTATGATCATGGCATCATGTATAGAAAAGGTATAGAACTTGACATTATACTTGCTCCCAGCTAGGTGTACATTTTATGCCCTGTCTTAGGAAAAATTCATCTCAAAGTCTTAAAGTTAAACCCAGAAGGTTCTGACCAATGTATTTTACAACCAGATGTAAGCCTTACTAGTGCAACCGGCCCCAGGACCTGATGGCTTTCTCACTGAATTATGCAAGCACTAGAATATAGCACACTATACTAGCAGTGTACTATACAGACCAGCATTGTGAGCCTGGCAACAGACTAAATTCAATATGTAGCCCACTCTACCCTCTATCTACCCCCATTACTCATTACAACATACACAAAAATTGGAAGCACCGCTAGAAGCAGTAGGCCTAATACCATGTAAAATTCATTGCAATCTAAAGTACATGGATTGTTCAACTTCATGAATATGCATCGGTCTCAATGTGAGAAACTGCTCGAGTTACACGTGATGCAGAGAAAGACTTTGGCAAAGTTTTTATTTACTAACTTCACCTCTGTGAAAAAGATTCGTTATACTTCACGGTATTATACTAATGGGTTAACACAGAGCCATTGGGTTGTCAGAAACCTTTATACTGCACAGAGGTACTAGACAGGTATGCCCAATGTCTGGTTCCTTATTCAAAACAAAAGCATCAAAGAAATCCAAACATTTAACACAAGGTAACATTAGTATAGTGCAGATGATGAGTCACTCTTACTACAAAATGTCCCCTCACTACAAAAGCCTGGAAGATTGAAGAACATCTCAAAATGTAAGAAAAAAAGAGAAAGCCTTACAATGTAATAATAAAAAGGTCAGACTGCATCTACTTAAAGTGGCGCTGTCTTCACTGCTTAAGAATTTTGGCAAATACTTTGAGGACCATGTTCATCTTACGGTTTGAGGGCTGACTGTGTCAGCAGAGCAGGTCCCCTTGGCAAAACCTGAGGTACAGGAATTTTTAATTAAGCCATCACACCACGGCCCCCTGGGAAGGCTGCTGTAAACAGACTGTGCAGTGTCTCCCACAATAGTCCAATACAACATGTCCACTGTGTCAGCTGGGCTCCAGCCTAAAAGGAGTAAAATTAAAACGTTGCCATCCTCCATAAAGATACCAACAAAAATACACCAAAAAATGGTATCTAAAATAAAAATAATTTTTAAAAACCAGAAAAACAAAAGGTGTGTGTGTGTGTGTGGGGGGGGGGGGTAACTTAGACTTTTCCTTGAAAATGAAAATGTTTTTCTTTGTTGTGTCTATAAACTGTTTAAAAGTTACATAACCATGATATCTCAAAGAGAATCATATACCTCCCATTTACGTAGGAAATTAGAGGTCAGGTGAACATGGATATGAATAACATCCGGAGAGACCACACTACATAGAAATTGGTCTCCAGCACATACAAAGCATAACAGCTGTTTGCAAGTCATCACCTTTAAGCCATAAACAGGATCTCTCTATGCCCAGTTTTTGAAACATTATGTAACTATTTGGGGTGGGGGGGGTCCACGAGAACAAGAAGCTTTCATCAGCCCAGCTGAAAATGACATGATGCATGCTAATTTCAATAAACAAATGAAGCTGAACACTGATGGAGGGCCCCTAGCACCACTTTGGCCACAAAATAAAGGTGGTGATCTTTTACAGTAAACACACATTAACGTGTCTGCTCTTTTTAGAACAGAAAGAAAGGGATGAAAATAGGACACAAGACGGCATTATGAACATGGAAACCCTGTGCTGTTACCAAGGCAAACCTGCCCTTATTTGTAAAAACAGAAACATGAGAAGCCTGTTGTGGGATTTGGTAGGAGGTTGGGATTTGGGATATAACGAGGCTAAGTACTGATCACAAGAGTCATTTCAATATCCTGAGCATCTGTCTATATCCAAAGAAATTTGATATACACTCACCGGACATGGTTTTTGAAACACCTAGCTGCTTTGTATCATTACACACTAGCAACTAACTTATTTGGCACACTTAGTGTTCAGTTACAGAACGTAGCCCATGGTCAGCAGTGGTGTAACACATTACAAATCTTCTCGTTACTGTAATTTAATACTTTTGCTCAAGAATAGTACTTTATAAGCTAAATAGTTTTAAATGGATATACATTTACTGTTGCTACTTCAAAATGTTTGAAGTTGAAACAATAGAACAGGATGTAGGATGTGGCAGGAGGTTATGGATGAGGTTGCAAACAGCACTACATCCTCACATCTATGGCCATACCTGCCAAGAGCTTTTTGAGGTTAAGATGAAGTAAGGCAACAGTGTTCTTGTGTCATGGCGACGTTGCCTTTCAAATCGGCAAAAATTCGGCATCTAAATGGAAGAAACATATACAAGAAATATTCAATTTTATACTAGCCAGATGTGTTGGAAATCTATAATCCTATAATTACGATGAGTCTGACACCAGTGGGTAAAGCAAAAGCAAATCTTATTTATTATTTGTCTCAACCTGAGGGCATCGCAGTTATACACACAAGGCGTCTGTAAAGAAGAGGCAGTATCCGCTTTCCTTCTGCACTTCTTTATACCACTCAGCCCTCTCAAGCCCTTTCTATCTAAAAATGGGTTGTTTCGCTCCCCACCGGCTTATCTGCCCCGCAACAGAGCGTTCTCAGAAATCAAATTAGTAGATTATTCTATGTAGAGTTGTTGTGATGTTCTAGCAATACACACAGAGTTTGGAGAAAGAGGAATTGTCTGCTCCATGTTCTTGTAACACAAATGCAATATAAGTTTCCATTACACTAAGCTGGGTAAGTCTAAGTTAGTTAGCTCTAAGCTGTCTTAACTAGCTAAGTTAGCGAACAGCTATCTTACTTGGTGACATCTTCAGCCAACCTTTGATATTCATCACTGCCGTGTTGTTTTACCTACAACTAAATGATAGTGTTAAATTTACTGCTGTGTGACAAACCTGCAGTGCTGATGTTGTGCCACTGCAATGTAGCTAGCTAGCTTAAGCAACTGAAGGTTTAAGGGATTTGATCAGGGGCTCAGCAGTGGCAGTGGTGGGACTTGAACTGGCAACCTGATTACAAGTCAAGCGCCTTTACCACTGAGATTCTTTTTACAGAGAAAGCATGGCCAGTATATGGCCAGAGAAAGCAGTACAGTGAACGCATCTTAAAGAAAGAACTCAGAAGAACAGAGGTGGCATTCAGCTGCAGAACAGATGAAGACTTTAGGCCACAGCATGTCATTCACTCGGGTAGAAGGCCACAGTTTACAGGCTTGTAGATGAGTTCATCAGAGAAAGCCTTCAGCCTTTTTATATACTTGAACTCCCAATATTCGAAAATCTAATCAATCATGATCACAATACAACCTATCTACTCAGTTATAACAGCAGATCCAGGAAGCACAAAGGTCGCAATTAAAAATACTCACTACTCTGAATACTTTTAAACAAGCTACCCTTTTAGTTTTTTTGTTTGTTTGTTAATAGAAATGCTGCTTTTACTCTACTCACAGTAAGTTTTCTGGGAAATAACCTGAATATGATTTTTCAGTAACTATTTATAACTATACAGTAGCTATTCAGTAGCGATTTACAGCCCTGCTGTTCACTGCTTACCATGTACTCTCTGGACATTATTTGGCTGGCGGTCCATTCTCAACACAGTATAAACACAGAGAGAAGCCTGGCAGAACCATGGTTGTAGGTATTGTCTATAATACCGAGCGTGCTGCTGTAGGGTTGACCAACCAGGATGTTTAACATAAACTGCATGGCAACAGATGGATGGAAGACTGTACACCAATGTATAATAAAGTAGCTGGTGAATGCAATGTCTAGCCTGTCACATATTAACTGAGTAATGCAAATTTGGGTTCAGTTCTGAATCAGGAGGCATTCAGATCCTACCTCTCCAGAAACTACACATTTTCAAAGTTCTCTAGAAGTCAGTTTTGATAGTGATATAAACTGAATATATGACTTTAGAATAACTTGTGCCTCTGAAGTTTTTAGGTTAACTTAGGCTTTTAGGAGAACTTAAACAAACACTTTAAAATAGAACTTAATAGAATTAAATTTGGTTAGGCCATCCATTTTGTTAACCAAATTCTCTAAAAGAGAAGTGCTAGAAGAAACCCACCCCCCAACCAAAAAAAAAAAAATCAAAACGGTGTACATTTCCTGTTTGGGGATACTGTAGTTATCAGTCTGGAAATGACCAGTATAGATTGGTGACTAGCACATGATACTCCACCTTAGCAGTGTTCTGTTCACACTTTCATGTTACAGTTTGTATGAGTCTAAAGTCATTTTTTTCTTTAAAATATTTTTCTTGCTTTTATGAAGCACAGTGGTTCTGGTTTGGATGTTTAGTTTAATAAATAAAAATTTTAATGATTGTGGGCAAAAAAATATATAATTTATATATAATTATGTATATAATTTATGTCTATACCATTTAAATTTTCAATTTCTATCCATGACTACAAAATGTAGGACTGCATTTGGATAGTTTTGCTGCAAGTATTCAAGGAACCATTTTAATTTTAGTCATGTATTCTAAATCACTTATCTACTTGTGAGGCTTCAAACTTGAAAGCCTCTCAAACTTCTTTCTGCTTCAGCGCTGTAACTAGTGGCCTAGATGCTAGAGCTTCCAAATCACTTTACACGCAAGTCTCCTTCCCCTGCATCTGCTCCAACATGTGCCTCAAAAATCACCAGCAACATGTGGCGGTACAGTCCCTCCATCAGCTCCCACAATGATTGTGGGGTCAAATTAGAAAGCTGGCCACAACATTTGGAGGTTCCAGGGCTGAACGTCAGAGGTTCCAGGCTGGAAGGGAAGAGATGGGGCATTAAACCCATGCTGAATCCTTCAATGTCTTCAAAGCGTTCCATTTTTAATTTGAGACTACCTTTAAAGAAATCTGGAGGGTAAGCTACAAATCTGCCATTACAAATGACCCCAAGAGCAAAATGTGGTTGCAAACATCTTGCAACTGCTGAAGAAAGATCCCTAAAAGAGTAAATAATTACAAACAAGACATCTGGCAGCATGCGGAAACAATTTACTAGCAAGCTAAGTGCAGTCACAATTTAACAAAAAGTAATTTCCAGTTTGAGGTTCTAGTAAATTTGTAGCACAAATCTGCTGTGAATAGTCATGTTAACTACATCTTCATGGTCTGCAGGAAGATTACACGTGTTCCTGTACTAGATTCAAAAAGGGATTATGCTGAAACCACAAACAGTTCTAAACATCATGGCCATGCAAGGTAGGTTGGTTTCCATTTACTCACATAGCATTCAAGACAAAGAAAAGAGAGCATATCGTTTAAGCAATACAACATTAAAATATTTGACTTTTCTGACCACATATAGTTTCAAGACTGCAGGGTCAGATAATACAATGATCAGTAACTTTCCCAAGAGCTCCACCTAAGCTTTCTGTGGAAGAACTACTGATGCTGGCCTCTGTTTATCACTCAAACACTGGAACACCCAGAGGGATGGCTATCGTCTGGTCATTGGGACAGCTGACATGGAGCCCACAGCACAAGAGGAATCTGATCGGGCCGGCTGGGCGTAGCAAGCTGAAACCTGAGGAGACCGGTGGCTACTAGGCTGAGCACTCCCAGATTTCCACAGCACATACAGTATTTATTTTTTAAAAACCTACCATCTCTACTTTTGACAGTGTCAGGGATTGTCTTTCCAGGGACTTTATAGCTTGATTTATATTACACTTATCCAGAGCTACTTACATAATTAGCAGTGTGGCTGTACACATGTCCCTTCCATTATAATTACATGTACTTGAAATCATTTGCTTCTAAAGCATCATTGTGCCTATAGTGCCATCACAAACACCAACACCATATAACTGAATACACTGTTACATGTTATTTCTATCTGTATGTGATCTTCCCGACACCACTTGGAAGGGTTTCATTTATCTAAATGCTTGGCCTTTCTGAAACACATTTGTTTTGGACCTGCCTGTTCCTGCCCAAAATTGGAAGCTTGAAAATGTACCGATGCGATGTACACCCAGTCGCATACCACTCCCTGGTGAATTGAACTGCAGCCCGCTGGGGAGGGCTCCTCTGTCATCTCTCTTTTCTCAGCTCTCAAACCTCAATGACAGACAAGAACTGTGATATAAAAAAGCCCAAAGCATGAGGTTAACCCACTGGTTTCCCTCCTTGGTCTCAGACTCTTGCTCATTTCCTCACGTTTTCGGCGAGATCCAGCATGAATAGCTATCCAAACACTCAATTGTGGCAGGCCCCATCAGGCTAGAAGCTCCTTATTATTCCCAGGGGCAAATGATTCAGTGGAGAGTTTAAAAGCAGTGCATCTGAAGGGCTCCTTTACTGCAGTTCTGGTGGCAAGGGCCCAACAGCACCTGCTGTGCATAACGCCACATGGGAAAGCTATAGATGACCCAAAATGGGCCACCAATGGGAAACACTCTTCTCTAGAGAGACATCCATTCCTCATACTTGATCCCCAGGTTATTGTCCTAATACTGTTTCCTGAACTTCTTCTACGTAAAAGCTAAAGAACATCATCAAGTCCCATGAAGGGATTGTAATGAATTCACTTAAATATACACCAAAAATAAATAAAATAGTACCACACGAAATCCTACTAACATTCCTCCAAGTTTATTAAACGTTGTATTTTAATACATTTGGTCTGGTGTTAACTATTTCTTCATATAAAGCATTGGGCTTACCCCCCCCCCCCCCACTCAAAGGGTTAACCCCACCTTTTCAAATATGGAATACATCAGATTAAGTACAAAAAATGGTGCCCATGCAAGAAAAGGCTTAGCATTATAAAAGCACAAGAAGGGCCCTGTGAGAGGTATTACACATTTGGAGAGCTTCTGCATGTCCTTCTGCTGAGTTCTAACCTCAGCACGCAGTAGAGGACAAACTCTACTTGAATTTTCACTTCATGTTTGGACATGCGCCCCTCAGTCATGTGTTGAGTCCATATGGTCACAGCAAAGATTTTTGTACAAAAGAATCTGAGGGAATGCACCTAGAGTAAATCATACCTATGAAAAAATTGATGTGTGTTGAAGTTTCAGTAAGAGACATCGAGGCTTGACTAGAAGTAACCAAGCTAAATCTGGACAAGCAAGCCCACAACATGAAGTACACAGTAGCATATTTTGAAATGTCTTAATGACTCCATAAGTATCCATTGCTTAAGTATGCTTTATGCTGGACCCTGTCCGCAGCATCTGAAGCTAAGAGGGTGTGCACCCTCTGGGACAGCTCTCTGAAATGGTAAGACAGGTCAGTTAGCAAAGCCTGTCCCCCTTCATTTCTACAGATGTCCCTCACCCAGCAGCTCAGACTTCAAAGCTGAACAAGGAACAGCAGGATTCTGTCTCCCTGACAATAGAGCCTTCACTCAAGCCTCTCCACACACAATGACTGCAGCAAAGGGGCTCTGATGTCACAGAGATCGTCCACTTTAACTGCATGTTGGACCGTGTGTTGGGCCACCTTTCAGACAGCTACTGCCTCTACCAAAGTTTACTGCAAAAGAGTTTACTAAAAGATGGAAAGCAGCCAACTGATCCTGGCCTCGGGACATTCTTTACGACGTAACTGAAATACTCTAGGTAGATGGTGAAACTCAATATGTTACTGAGAATGCCCACTTCTATGCTTCCCATTCCGAGACAGCAAGACAAAAACACCCCACTGCACAGACAATAAAGCTCCGGCGTTAGGTGGCTGAAGGGGCGACAGCAGTGACAATGAAGGACCATTATCATCTGCGGGCTTGTCTGGGATGTGGTAAACCTGATCGTGATGCCTTCTGTCCCAAGGGTTTACTGGAATGTTTTCAAGTGAATAGGGCTAGGGGATCCTTCAAAGGGAGCTTTTCTTCGGTCATGTCAGTTTTGTTTTGTTTTGTTTTTTTGTTTCTTTTATTGTTTAATCTGTCACCTTCCACAATGAATAAATATAAATATTCATTTTTTTTTTTATTCCTTGCATCAATAATAGCTATATCCCCTCCTGAAGCAATATGCAAAATTTTGATTGCATTGTTTACAAGCAAACAGGACATGAGGACAAGCACAATGAGTTCAGAGATTTAAAAGCATGCTTCTCTGCATTAGAAGTTGAAATTATACCCCCAAACCACGCCTTCTGCTTTACAGCAACATGCTTGCATTTTAAAAACACAGTTTAAAAAAAAAACAAGTGTCTTACTCAATCAGATTTGACCTAAAAACAGCAAGAGTAGGGCACACACCATTTGACTTTAATTCCCTATTCCCTAAGGGTGCAGCAGTGTCCCTCATTTAAAATCATATCTGATTAATTACAGCATGTTTTGTTGTCTCATCTCTTCCCCAAAATACGTACTTAATAACTGAAATAAAAATCTACCCTTAAGTAACACATTTTTTTTAAGTGAGAACTGTGATGAACATACCCAAGTTACACAATGCAAGCAATAACTACAAGAATTTGAAATAAATACCCTGGTAGTATCTAGACCCATTTTGGTGTTAATCTTTTAAGACTTGCAAGCTGCAACTGAATGCTTTAAAGTCCTGCCAAACCTTTAATCATCTCAATAATCACTTCCTGACTCAGTTGGTATGTGCTCTAAGGATCAGGGCAAATGCTCTTACTTTATAGAGAACTGCTCACCTAGCACTAATTGTTTAATTAACTGAATCAATGGAATGATCTTATCTACAAACTTATCTACCAATTTTCTAATCAAATACACTCAGATTGTATGCGCTCCCTCCCTCTCTCTCTCTCTCTAGATAGAGGGCTCAGAATTCCACTGAAATTCACAGTTGTGCATTCCTTTATCAGGAAATTAAAACAAAGGGCAGAATATTAAAGGGATTAAATAGTGCCCTGATAAATAAGACAATAACCGTAACTACACCATTAAAAAACAAATAAATTACTCACCATGAAAGGCAATAGGAAAGCTAGAGATGCTATGGTTACACAATAATTAAGCCATCACTTCAGCTGAAAAGTCAAAACAAATTCAACAAGTGATCAGGATGTCTGCCTGCCTCATGATGCCTGCACCATGCCTGGCAGGTATTTCAAACAAATGCAGCATCAGGTTTCAGTCTGCGTGACGAGCCATAACTATCCATTACCAGTTATTGGCGTGCACATGCAACATTGACATCCCAGGATGAAGTCTGCAAATATCACAGCAGAATTCAGTAGATCAGTGGAGGAGGCCCTGCACACTGGCATGAATGGATGAAATTGGGCAATACGCAGCAAAAGACCGAGGCAACACCTTTGGGCTCTGGTCACTCTGGAACTCTATTTTTTGTTTTCTAAATTAGGAGGGAAAACTTAAAACAGAGCAAAGCTGGGTTTTTTTTGTGTTTGTTTTTTTGTTTTGTTTTTTAACGTGGACTGTTCGAATGTAAGCGTGCCCAGCTTAATGTTATGGCTGTAGTGGCAGTGACGAGGCAGGTTAGATTTGCAAACAGCTCTAACCGAGCAGTATAGTGCAAGTAATTTCTCCTGGATAAACAGAGAACAGCTGTTGGGCTTTTACAGCCTGTCAGGGAGCTTGATGTTACGGTTCCCTTTACCACAGACCTGAGCTTTGATCTCTATGGGCCTTCTCAGCAAGGTGATAACTCAGCAAGACTACAAGCCACGTGTTCATGAGGGCCTGACTGTGGCAGCTTGTGGAAGTTGGGGTAGAAAAAAGGCATGTGAAACTGAGCTCCTGAAGCGAACCATGGTTTCACCTTTGCACTGTACTTTGGAATCACTGACGTCTGTTCCGTCATGCAAAAAGCAGCTCTGTGGGATATGAGTGGCCAATAAATGCCTTGCCACGTGCTACAAGCAAGTTAAGCAGCTAAGAATCATATGCTGGATGTGGGTAACAGAGACAAGGAAACCTCTGCAGCTCTCAGGTTACAAACCATGATCATGAAATTACATGTTTCAAGCAAGAAACCTGAGGCAGTTAACCATTAGAATGCAGGATTAGTGTCACGGGACACAAAGACTTGTGTGTTTCTCTTCACATCGCTTTCATTTCACTTACATGGCAGGGGCACCCAGTGACTGGCACTATGAAGCAGCCGTATAGCTTTAGCTGTAAGGTTGGAAGACAAACATAAAAGATGAAAGATCTCTTCCTTATCAATCATATTTCCATTATGTTCTTGGGGAAAACAGCTTTCATGGCTTTCCTACTGAAGTCCTTCCACTGGGAGGACTTCACCCCGTTCAGACCTAAGCCTCACACGGTCGAGGCACTGTAGACAAGCCTATCATCTGTAATCTCCCGCACAAAGTGCAGTAGCGCGCCACCACTTATTCAGATGACTTGCACAATTTATGACGTGGGCTTTTGTTTCTGGAGAAACGGGCAAAAAGAAAGAAGAATCCGATATTGGCCATCATGTTGAAATGACTGGTGAAGGGATCAAAGTTTTTTTTTTAAGGCGGCGGAGGAGAGGAAGACCATCAAAAGGGCAACCACGTTTCATTCACGTTTCATTTTCACGGCCGATAACATTAAGTTGCTGACAATCCTTTTCATTGCGGCATAATAATATTTTTGTCCGCAGCAGTTCTCACACGCTGCGTTACAGTCTGTAACCATGCTGAGCTAGAAAAATGAACTTTCCCTTATTGCACCGGTATTGCGTATGAAACCAATGTCCAATACTAACAGCTTGAATTTTACAGAAAACCTACATCACAAATATGTCTCAATCTAGTTTTCTACCGGCAAACCTGAAGCAAAGGTTACAGAGAACAGCTTTTGTGAACAAAGGCAACACGAAAAGCCACATTTTGTTCTGACATTAAGAAAAGGTCGCGATCTAAGCAGGCAGCATTTGCCGACAAGTGAAAACTTCCCGAATGTAGGACATGAGTGGACAGCCATCAAAATCGCATCCTCTCGAGGTATCTGAGGAAGCGAGAACAATTTCAGGTTGATTTAGCTGGCAGACATGTCCTTCTTTTGCAGTGCATCGGGTTATTTCTTGCGCATTTCGGGACTTTTAAATGTCGCCGAGATAATAATTCACGCACTGACTGTGTTCAACAGACCTAACCTTTTCAATACCAATACGTTGTCCAAGAGGCATCGAAATCAACAACGTAAATCACCACATATTAATCCTGCAATAGCGAATATTTGGCACCGAGCAGGTGTGAGAACAAGAAGAAAACACGACATAATTAATGTAACATTAGCTAAATATCAAATATCTACTTAAAGTTTCGAGAATGGTCTTCATGACCTTTATTTTAATATTATTGCGAAACAGCAGCCAGTTTATGATTTTTCTTTTACACCTTTACAATGATCGAAATTCATGCTGTAAGAATCAAGAAGAGAATCATAAGCGCGAAGCGACCAAATAGTACACATGCTCTGACGCTCACAGCTTCGAACAGCATACTTGACAGGCTAATGTATTTAAAAGCCATCGTTTGTTCTCAACCATTTTATAAATAGACAGACAACTTACCTCTTCTCATATAAAGTCGCGAGTTGTGCAGGTTTATCATGAAGTTGTTGGGACAAGTTTCTCTTACAGGGTATTTGGCACTAGCCAAATTAAATGTAAAACCAAAGTTTTATCGCACAGTTCTTTTTATTTCCCAGTAAGGACTAGATTACTATGTTTACATCGCTTTCCCACAGAGTTTGCCCTGTTTTGCATTGCAACTTTTCTCTGCGGCGAAGCGTGCCCTCTTTGCGCATGCGCACAAGATGGTATTGGCAATTCCTGTGCAGAACGAATGTACCCTGACGAAATAGCGTGACGTGCAAGCAGGCACACAAACTCAGGTGCTCCAATTACTGCAGTCTACAGTTACACAGTCAGCTAGGACGCACTAAACTTTCTAAATGAGTTCTTGTCAGTCTGATCTTTGTTCTCCTTTTAACTCAAGTAAAAAAAAAAAGCACAATATATGGAAAAATATGTTTCTGTGTGTAAATTAACTAAACATTGCTATCACACGTTTACCTGACGCTTTTATCCAAAGCGACTTACAATTACGACTGAGTACAACTTGAGGTTAAGGGCCTTGCACAGGTGCCCAACAGTGGCAACTTGGCTGTGGTGGAGCTTGAACCAGCAACCTCCCAGTTACAAGTCAAGTCAGCTACTGAGCTACCACATATCGTCTTCTGATAAAAGTTGAACGCACCAACATGACTTACCCAGCTAAACACAGCGACTCTGGAAATGCCCTTCAGTCGCTTTCCCTCAGCCGCACAATACATTGCATCTTAGATAAACATTAACTTTGCTTTATCAGTCTATGCAAGCTTAATACGCTACCTTAATTCGTAACAAAGGCCTTGTGGCTCTTGGGTGTTTCAGTCAGCACTTGAAATGTTCCTCGCAATAAAGTATTGCTTAGTATTCTAAGTAGCAATTACAGCTTGATACTGTATTTAAGGTGTGTGTAAACTAACGTTATAATGTTTTTGAGATAAAAATTATGACCGTGTGCATGTTTTTACATAAGAGATTACTAAAAATGGACTTCAATGTGAACATTATAGTAACCGTGGGAAACACGATTAAGTGTTGAAATACAGATTACTTTTTGATTGGCTTGTGTGTTTCTTTATGATGTCTCTGTAAGGGTTTATTTTTCATAACAATGTTATGAAGTGTTCACTTCATAATACAAAAGTTTTGTTTCGTGTATATTCTCTCAGGTTGAATCTAAAGACTGAAACATTTTTTAGTGAAAATTCTGTATCGAACCAAAACTAACAAGTCTGAACACCACATACTTTGTGTTCAATTTAAAAGTCCAACTACTGAACACCTTTTGAGTAGTGCTGCCATCTAGTGCCTCGAAAGGGAATCTTTCGAATGAGAGCTATCAGTCTACAGTGACTTCATACTGCAACAATAGTCAAGATAACAAACTTTAAATCATAGTGCACATCAAGCACTACTTCATACTACGATGACTGAACGAATGCTATTTTATTTTTTTTCTGCAAATAATGTTTGTTTGAATGCATGGTGATAGACAATATAAAGTGAATGATCAAAATCTTTTGAAGAGATTCAATTTTATGTTGTTTAAGGTCCCATGTTCTACAAGGCCTTTACTTTCCATGCAGCGTATGACAATGGCCACAATATAAACATCCATAAATGTACTTATCATTTAGTTAGAACTGATGCCCTTCAATTAATCAAATACTCGTAAATAGGCAAGGTTACCAAGAGGTCAGCAAGATGTAACTTTAATTCCTCTGCTGGGTGTTAACGCTGGTGGTGGCGATGACACTGAGAACATCTTAGGCCACCCAAAGGTCACGAACCAGCTCCATCATTTCAAGCATGAAAGAACTTTTTATTGCAGAACGATTTAGTCAACGTAATGTCGCAGTTTACACAGCCACACCCCCTGCCTATGCTTTTCGCTGGTCATTGGTTTAACATTCCGCACACCCCTTTTCACAGTATTTCCTTGTTGTGGGCTCAGGATCAGTTGAATAAACTTTACTTAAATTTCGCTCAACGACATCGAGCAAACCTTTTCGCATTAAACATGTCGGATCGAAGTTCTTTTGATACAAATGTCATTACTCTGACGAGATTTCTCTTAGAGGAAGGAAGAAAAGCAAAGGGGACGGGAGAACTTACAACGCTACTGAATGCTATGTGCACAGCAATCAAAGCGATCTCTAGCGCTGTCAGAAAAGCAGGCATCGCCAACCTGTAAGTATAATTAATCAAATATCTTTGCAGCATTCAGCAGAACTTTCTGACCTGCGCATTTAGCATGCAAAAGGCATATAGCCTTGTAGCCTATAGTATTTCAAAAGTGCAACGTTCTACCTACCTAAACTAAGTGGCTAAAGCAAAAAAGGCAAATTGCTCCACATATGCAGATGTTCCGTCATTCTACAGCGTCATATTTTTAGCTATATTGTTCAGTGTGGCCAGTTTTGCAACCACAAGCACTTAGTTTCACTATGCCATCCGAATAACTGTACCCTTAGGTCCAGTTGTCCTTTTGTTTACATTGAGCATTATAATGGCGTCTTGTCAAAAAACAAAACCTCATGCTTAATTGCGAATGCAGATTTTATTTTGGAGTGCAAACCTGTGCACGCAGTGGGTGTGAATAATTTAATTCAAAATCTTTTCCAGTACATTTTAATCAATGCATTTACGTTTAAAAAACAACAACAACAACAAAAAAACTTTCCACTGTTTATTTACATACGTTTACGTACATTGTAGTCCATACTCTTCAACAGGTATGGAATTGCTGGAAGTACAAACGTGACAGGCGACCAGGTAAAAAAACTGGATGTCCTGTCCAACGACCTAGTCATCAACATGCTCAAATCTTCCTTCACCTCCTGCGTGTTGGTCACAGAGGAGCACGACAATGTCATCATCATCGAGCCGGACAGGAGGGTAACAATGAACAAATGCAGGACAGTGATTACAGATCAGCACCTTGAGTTATTTTGTTTCTTGTGTTACTGAAATGTGTTCATTTATGGTCAAAAGGGAAAATATGTGGTGTGCTTTGATCCCCTTGATGGATCTTCCAACATCGACTGTCTGGCTTCCATTGGGACCATCTTTGCCATCTATAGAAAGGTATGACTTTGAAGGCACTAGTCATTACCTTCAATTGTGTTATGTGCTGCTCCACTTATATCCTAGAAAACATGAGTACTGATTATTTATGGGCAGTTTTGAAATATCAGTAGGCATCACGAACTAAATGAATGAAGCTAATTTTGTAATGGATTCCAGTATTATCATTATATATATATATAGCAGCTGATTTTCTCTCCCTTGTTTTGTCTATTTTTTTATTAACTTAGAATAATGCCAATATCATTCAGTTTACATTTATTTAAATTGTAAAACCGTATAAAAAACACAGTGCACCACAGACGAGCCAAGCGAGAAGGATGTCCTGCAGCCTGGTAGAAACATTGTGGCTGCTGGCTATGCTCTGTATGGCAGTGCCACCATGGTCGTGCTCTCCACCGGCCAGGGGGTCAACTGCTTCATGCTGGACCCTGTGAGTCAACAAGACCATATGACCAATCACAAGCTAATTCTGTATGTTTATTGATAAGTAAGTAGCTCATGCATCAAGTTCACATATGAAATAGTTGGCTCTTGATTAGATGGCATCATATCTGTGGGATTTTTGAATTTGAACAAAACAGTGTATTTCCTGCAGGACGCGTGATTTCACGTGGACTGAGAATGTGCCATCCTGTCTGTCAGGCTATAGGAGAGTTCATTTTGGTTGAACAAAACCTGAAAATCAAGAAAAGGGGGAAGATCTACAGCCTCAATGAGGGTTATGCTGTGTACTTTGATCCTGCTGTCACGGAGTATTTGCAGCAGAAAAAATTCCCGAAGGTACACTTTGTGCACTTAACTCTCGCAACACCTTGGGGTTGCAATTACAAAAGCCACTCGCTATGTATGGTATACGTAAATAGAAACTTACAACCAGTGGCCAGGTTCATACTGAACACAATTCCCAGTTCCCCTGCATGACCTGGTGTGGGTTTATGTGCTCGGGCAGGATGGCAGTGCGCCGTATGGGGCACGTTATGTGGGCTCCATGGTGGCAGACGTGCACCGCACCCTTGTGTATGGAGGAATTTTCCTGTACCCAGCCAATGAGAAGAGTCCCAAAGGAAAGGTATGTTGACAGATGACGTGCTGTTTAATTTATGACTTGGCAAACGGTGATCATTTTGGAGAAAGGCTTTCAATCGCAATACCACAGTAAAGGTGCACCTTGCATGAGAGTAACGAAGAAAATGCCTGTAAACATGAAAGTTTGAAACAAGCGGGTAAAACCAAACAAGCAAAAGGTTTTTTTGGGGGTTTTTTGCGCCAAGTTGTACGGTCAAATCAAATGTCTGTAAAGGATTAGCAATCATTTCTGCTTCTTTTGGAAGACGTCACACCCTATAAAGTCAACAGAATTATGCCTCTCGATCTATGTGAACTGGAGTCACTCACACCTGGCTCCAATGCAGCTTCTGTGGTCACTTTACATATAGATGTAAACTGACCCACTCTTCTGTGCAAGATTTGTAGTAAAAAAAAACCCTACAAACAGGTTTCATAAATTTGTCTACATACATATTATCTCTGCTTATATCTTGGTATTATTGGCTTATTAATGTCATCGTCAATTTCTACTTGCAGGGGAAACCCCTTCATATTATCATCATATTAACTATATTTTGCAATTTCTTTGCCGAGCCCTTATTGTTTACTCTGGGGATAATATGACAGTGTTTACCAGCTGTGATTGTCTTCCCTGCTGTAGCTGCGGCTGCTGTACGAGTGTAATCCCATGGCCTTCATCCTGGAGCAGGCAGGCGGCAGGGCCACCACGGGAACCATGAACGTGCTGGACATCCAGCCCGAGAGCATCCACCAGAGGGTGCCCGTGGTGCTGGGCTCCCCAGAAGACGTCCAAGAGTACATCTCCATCTACCAGAAACATCACAAATGTGAAACACGCCCAGGACCATGAACAAAAGACCCACTGAAGGCAAGTTATAAAAGAGACCAACAATCAAATTCCAAACAGTCTGGGCCAAGTCACAGAAGTGGCATGCTGATTCCTTGTTCCAAACCAGGGAACAACCTTTGACCTAATACTGTACACAACTATTCATAAAAGGGAACAATCTGAAGTAAACCATAAGATTTGCACTCACTTGGATATGGTGTTCCTGCAATCTAATTTTTTAACAAACATAAGAATGATTTAATTACATTGTATTAGCTCTCAATGAACATTACTGGCCAAAGAGTCAAAGAAAATTTGTATGGTCTGAATTCTGTCTCGTGCCTTCTATCTTTAGGCATAATGAAGTGCCTTTTCTGTACCAGATTGTAATGTAAGGGGGAAATGTGAATAAACTGTTATGCCAAAAAAAAAAACACCACCAACCAAAACCCTAATTTGTTGTGTTGTTCGCTTTATACTCATATTAATCTGTTTAAATCATATTGTGCGAAGAGTTGCTGTTGGAGAATGAACACATTCAGATATGCCTCCTCCTCTTGAACGCATAATGTAGGCAATACCATGTGCATTGGCATATTTATTAATGTATTTTGGAACTACTTCTATTTATCAATATAGTTAAATAAGATTGCTGTGGTGCACCATTGCTGTGATGGTCTTCTTTAAATTACAGCCTGCAAAGTTCAAATTGTAACTTGGCTGGGCACTGCAATGCAGGCGACCTTTTCTGTAAAGGTCAAATGAAATGCGTGGAGCTTTTGGTATTTGTAGACCGTGGGGTTGAAGACAGCCAGACAGATTTGGCCCCCCAAAAAACCTTATTTATGAGTTAACTCTTATAGAACACACATAGAACTATAAATTTATTCTTCTCAGTATTATAGCTGAAGTGATCTTTTTCAATTACAGTGCAAGAAACGTTGCAGCTCTTTGTGCTAAATATGAAATACAAAGGTGCATTGAAATGTATCAGTCCAAGTAATCAAAGTTAGTAGGTACTATTACAGCGACACTGGCCCTCTTTGCTCTTTGTAAGGCGCTCGCACGTCTTCCACAACCATGTTCTCACACGACGAGAATCCACGAGATACTCGCCTGTCACCCGATACCCCTAACAAATATAACCCTTAGCATCTGCCCGCGTCCTCCAAGTACAAAAAGCAACTCCGGGCAGTGGGTCCCTTCTGTTCCTCATTAAAAACGCAGTTAAACGGACCAGGGAAACGCCAACATGTCGGATCAATCCGCTTTCGACACAGACGTGTGGACGCTCACACGCTTCGTTATGGAAACAGGGAGACAAGCGAAAGGCGCAACTGGTGAACTTACCCAGCTAATAAACTCCATGCTAATAGCTATCAAAGCTATTTCATCTGCCGTACGGAAAGCAGGCCTTGCTCACCTGTAAGTCTTCTTTGGATATTACTTGATTGTAAAAGGTGGAGAGACCAGGAGGTGGGTAAATAATGTAGAGATAATCTACGTTAACGACTATAACGAGCAGTTCATCATTTCCCTTAAGTAGGCTACAGCGGATAAACCTTCTACTGCAGCCAATTGCAAATTTATTTATCCAAGTATTTATTGTAAGTTATTGCATCCAAATTTGAACCATTAAATTATAGAATGATCTGTACTAAAGTATAACTAGAACCAGCAACTATGAGAGTTGCTTATGGCAAGTGTAACAGGCCATTACCACCACATTTGACGATAACGGACCTGTGATATGTACCGATCCTTTAGTTTTTTTTTTTTACTCCTACTTGGTTGCTGCTGTTATAGCCATTTATAAAGGAATATATTTGTTAAATATTAGAACACTTTAAAGTATAAATCAGGTTACATATTACCACAAGGTTAGTATTCAACTGCAATACAATTCCAACCTACTCTATTATCAATGGTTATAACATGTAATCACGTTAAAAATAGCAGTGTGGCCTTTTCTCTGACCTAGTATATGATACTTGAGACCTGTGGCTTATGACCTATTTCATTCTTCACTGAGGCATATTGCTTGAAGTGATAATGATTGTATGCTCCATGTAGAAGTTGTTAATAATCCTTACACTAGATAGGAACTGGAAAGGAAATTTCACTAACGTGATGAGATGACCTTAAAACCAATTGGATAGGATTCACATTAAGGGCTGTAAAGATTCATGAAAATAAAAGTTTGATTTGATATGATAATATCACAATTTTATAACATTTTCAATATAGCAAGCATAAGGATTAGACAGCAGCATGCCTTATGTTTCCATTTAAAGTTTCTAAAAATATTCACTGTTATAAACATACAATACTGGATTAAGCAGTGAACATGTGCCCAACACAAACCAGACTGCTGTGGCCACAGCACATGTATCACAAAACTCAGCAAGGGCCTGCACTCACTTGTGTGGGCTAGTTTACATTTTTAACACGCCCTATTTACAAAGACATCATATATCTACAACTTTACATATTACTATACTGTACATTCTCCACCCTGTAGGGTGTAGAGTTCAGCGCTCCTGACTTGCTGCTTGGGAGGGATCACTCACTGGATAGGAAGGACAGTGTTGTAGTATGAGCATGTCAAATCAAAATCAAATCAAATTTGTTTATATAGCACTTTTTACAGCAGATATCACAAAGCAGCTTCACAAATGTGCAATTCCAAGCCCTCAGTGAGCAAGCCAAGTGTGACAGTGGCAAGGAAAAACTCCCTAGATCTTGAGGAAGAAACCTTGAGAGGAACCAAGACTCCTACTACAGTTTAGTTGCTGGGTATTGTTTGATACGGGGCTCTGGATCTGATGCAGTACTGTATCATGTATTGTTAGAGTCCTAAAACTAAATAAAGTTTTTAAGTAATAAACAATGCAACATTGTTCACTTCAAAAACAACAAATATTTTGCCAGATTTATGACTACTTTAAAATTGCATCTGCCATTTAAAGTAGATGTGTGTTTATTATATTTAATTATTATAAATCTTATATTTAATATATTTATTTAGCCAATTAACAATGAATGATTAAGTATGTTTTGATGAGTCTAAATGAAGTTGATTAGTGATGAAAATTAAGTAGTAAAATGCCTCAGTCTGGTTCAAACTGCTATATGAGCACACCTAGGACCCAAACTGCATGCACTCACCATTTATCACCAAAATAACAACCAAAAGAACACATTTCCCCATTAATATTTTGTAGAAGAAAACTCTTGTAGCTTCCTTGTAGCAATCAGTGTGTTTGTCCCTGTGTATCACCTCAGTCAGGGCATCGCCGGGCACATCAACGTCACGGGGGACGAGGTAAAGAAACTGGACATTCTGTCCAACGACCTGGTCATCAACATGCTGCAAGCGTCCTACAGCAGCTGTGTCCTGGTATCTGAGGAGAACAAAGAGGCCATCATCACCCCTGCTGAGAAAAGGGTGCGTTCACTGGCCGCTGGCACGTGCTACAATGTGACACGCGTAGGCTTGGGGAGGGCTAATACATGCCCTGCCAGTCCCTTGATAGCACCACTGTTCGAATGTGTTAGAATGCTCCCGCACAAAATGCCTCTCTGCAGATGGGTGGAGATTATGTTGTTTTAGGTGCTTTGAAGCACCACAGTCAAATTGTGCTTCTGTGTACTTGTAAAATATGATATGTGGTTACAATTTCAGGTACATGAATCGGTTCTTATCACTGCATGGATTAGTCCACATTCTGTCACCCAGTACTAGTTGTGTTTATTTTGCATGTGAATGCTTTAAGTATATATCACTCTCTTGATATAGACTATATGATGGTTTTACACCTTTGTTCCCGTCATGTTTTTATCAAACATCTGATCGCAATTGTATATTGAACCATTGTTTAAGTGAACAATAGCATGCAACCATCTTATCTAAACCCTTAAGATGGAAAAAGAAACTGGAATTTACATAGTTGTTCTTCTGCAGTAGGTGTAACGAGCTTGTTTTAGTTCTTAGTACATTTTTGAGCATGACCTCTAGGGGGCGCCAGATCGCTTTACATTTATGTGTGTTCTGCCTCATGCACACAGGGTAAATACGTGGTCTGTTTCGATCCACTGGATGGCTCCTCCAACATTGACTGCTTGGCTCCTATAGGCACTATCTTTGCCATATACAAGAGGGTGAGTGATGGTCGCTGCAGTTAACAGAGCACTGTGTTAGCAAAGCAGCCATCTAAGCAATACATTGTTTCATTATTCATATCTTGCCTATTACTGATATATGGACTTCTCTATAAAAGGACCTGACATTCTGCTACACTGTGTTACTTTTTCATGCAGACCGAAGAGGTAGCTGACTAGAACCCCCACCTGCCAGATGACACATGCAGCCCAAAATATCAAATATGTAAAATCAATTCCATTTCAAAAATTGTTAAAGATAAATCAGAATGATCTAAATCTCCAAATATTTCTGAATCATTTAATGTTATTCAAATTAATCTGGAACTTAATTGGATATTCGATGTTGAAACGTCAATATATTACCATATATGAATGCTTTCTAATTATACCAGACAGTATCTTATATATACATGAATTATTTTAGGGTAGTTTAATAAGTACAGTCAGTAAGTACAAAAAATTCCAGATATTTAAATTTATCGCCCCATACAGTTCCTCTAGGTGCCGCTAATACGCATGAGTTTGTATTTTTAGCCACAGAGAAATACAGGCCTATGAGTACTTGCAAATATACCTGAAAACATTTTAACGAAGTTTTGCAAGATTTCCTATTTTTCAAGTATTTCTAACACATGTTCACACAAACGGCTCAAACACTATTCAGTAAAGTCAATAAAGAAAAAACAATCCATGTTTTGTGTACATTTTATTAAAGCTGCATATGCACTTATTTATATTATACTTTGTATCTTTTTAGTTATGACTGCTTTTCAGACCCTTGTTTTTCCTCACACAGACTTCAGAGGGTGAGCCCACTGAGAAGGACGCATTACAGCCTGGTAACCAAATTGTGTGTGCGGGCTACGCGTTGTATGGCAGTGCCACCATAGTAGCTATGAGCACTGGAGCGGGCCTCAACTTTTTCATGTTAGATCCAGTAAGTACTGTACTGCTGGGAGCTGTAGTTCCAGCCTCACTTGCATATTGACCCCTGACCTTGTGATCACTGAATATGGCCATTTTTCTATGCTGACCGAACTCATCAATCCAAGAGTCCTGGTCTACAGAGAACATTTTGTTCCTCATGTGCAAATGAATTTGTCTGAATTAATAAGGGGAACTGATCCTGAATTTGTGCCTCTAAAACATTTGAGGTGTGATAAGTACTCACTTCTCATACAATTCTTGTGGTTGGTACGCTTATATTTTCATCAGATAATCTAGGATATATTTTGTCAGTCAGACAGGGGTCTGTGCTCAGTGTGCCCTTCCCTTCCAGGCCATCGGCGAATTCATACTGACAGAGAGAAACGTGAAGATCAAAAAAAGGGGCAAGACCTACAGCCTGAACGAAGGCTACGCCAAGTATTTCGACCCCGCCGTGGCCGAGTACATAAAGCAGAAGAAATATCCCGAGGTAGGGGCAAAACATGAGGCCTCTGTTGTGGACACTTTCCAAGCGAGGATAACTTCTAATGGTCAACGACAGTAGCCACCAACAGTCTTGCAACTCATCATTATTCATTAGCCCATGACGTTTAAACCTCTTGCACAAGCACACGGCATGACTCGGCCTCCCCGCAGGGCCAAGTCCGAATCCGAATTCCTGACATAAGCGACTGACATAACCGTGCAACCGCCCTGTACTGAACCTTGTGGTGTGACTATCTCCTGTGCAGCTGCGTCCAGCACCAGCTGAGCCCTCTGTGTGCTGATGTGAAATTTACGAAACAGGAAATGTCATGTCCTGTTGTCTGAGTCTGTGTGGACTCAGCAGGGTTGTCACATGTATGCGCTGTAGCAGGGTGCAAGGAGTTCTGACAATATGCTGAGCCCAGCTGATTTTTTTTGGTCCAGTGGTTATAAACACTTATATCACTTCCTATCATAGTTGATTAATAACACAGTTCTAATCACACCTGGAGAAATTTGTGGGATGTCAAGCATTTTTTAATTATACAAGGCAATTTCACTACTGTCTGCTGAAGCTGTTTGACACTGCAGAACGTTTACATATCATACCAATAACTTAAATGATTAACATAAAGTAGTTTAAAAGTTTAGGCTCTTTTTGTTGTTATTAATGGGTCACACCTTTCCAGAGAATTGGTGACAATTTGTAATTTGTTGCTTTGTCTGAGTGCCTGGTTTCTACTTGTCATACAGAATTCTTGTGAATACTGCCTGGCACGAATGTCCGTGTCCGTCCGCACAGTGACCCCAGAGTCTGCTGTACTGATCTTCCCTTCAGATTTCAGGCTAAATTCCCTTTTCCTGTGAAGTTGACACACTCCCACCCAAAACAGCAGAGATCCCTGTGTAATAGTAGGGACGTTGTTATTTACTCCATAATCCTAGGAGGCCCTTCTGCGAACTCAGCACTCCTGACCATGACAACGTTCAGATTTGTGTAAATACTGCTGCTTACTTTACAAGCAGGCATTTATCTGTGCTGTGGTCACCAAAAATGTGACAACTCTATTATGCAGCCTATGTACCTCCTGACAATGCATATCAAACCTGCAACTTTGCACATCACATAGATTCCTAGCAGCTTTACCAAAATATTGTGCCTGGTCGACCTGACCTAGACTGTCACTTGTTCAGTGGAGACAAGGCCAAGATTAGTGGCGGTTGGCACATCCAGATGGATGAGTGGTATCTTTGTATTACCGTTTCCTCGTTTATAGCACTGAATTACTTTTTCTCGCAGATCATTTGATGGTTGGTTGTTTTTGGGTTGTTTTGGGGTTTTTTTTGGCTTTCTTCGTATTCTCAAAAAGAAACCTTGACCTCAATTTGAAGGTTTTTGCTTGTTTTTCAAAATTCTAAGCACAGTCTTTAAAAAGATGTTTTTGCAGATTTTTAAGTACAAAGTAGATTACTGTCTTCACCTTCACGGTGATCTACGTTTACCTGACTCTGCAGTTATAGGCACAACATAAGAGGGAGTGTAAGATTGTGAGATATTTCAGACAAGTACTTTTTGTTTTGCTAAGACATTTTATGCCATACCTATTACAGGATGATTAATGTAAATTGAACATTTCAATCATATAACATTGATTGATCTCTGATTGTTATTTAAAAAGTTATTTTTTTTTATTTATTTCAAGGGTCCTGTAATGTCCAAATCTATTACAGCACTGTTATTAATCAACATTTAACTCAAATTTAAAGCACCTGAGAATGTATTATTTTTGACTCCCCTCCCCACTTGTCACTAATCTTTGCCTACACAAAGTGTATGCATTGTTGTTAATAACACAAACTATTCTATCTGGATTCTATTGTTATATTCTATACCCTTAACATTAATATGTCTTTTCTTCATATGGCATGCATCTGTTGTTATTGTGCTGAAGGCTGTTTTCAGGCCTGCGGTTACCCTGGATTTCACTATTGACCTGTTTGTCTGCGTGCACGGGTGTGTGTGATAGCAGCGTGTGTATCTGTGTGTGTGCGATAGTAGCTCAGCACACTCCCCTGCCACCTCATATCATCTCCAGCATGACTAAGCAGCGCATGACTTCTTTCTTTTTTCCTCTTTTCTTTCTCTCCTTCTATTCCCATGTCTCTCCCGCACACACACTGTGTCATTGCCGTTATGTGGCTTTGTCAAGCAGCTGGGGCTCTACACAGATTTAGTTATTTAGAACAAAATTTTGTTGGTCACAAAACCACACCCATTTTGGAAATGACAACTTACAGTTAATACTTCCAGTTAATAGGTATAAATATTATGTAGAATGTCATGAGATGATAGTAGGAGAGAAACAATCCTAAACACACACACACACAAATCCAAAATCCACCCCATCCCACCCTTGGTATGCAGACAGACAACTGACTGACATGGCAAACAGACATGACAAGTAGAATACTCAGATAAATAATAAGGTGTATTAGAGAAGCACCTGAAACTACAAATAAGTATACGTACATGCATATTTTTAAATAGAATATTATGACATTGTTGAAATGGGGGAAGGGATTTGGGGCAGGGGGGGCAATGGTAAATTTACATGTGTTTGTATGTGAGTGCAGAGTGAGATTTTTCCTCCAAAGCTTCTGAACTTTGATCGTGATGATGTTTATCTGTGATTTACAGTTGTTATATCTATTCTCCTAGATAGAGGCTTTTAGTTTCTAGGATTTATTTGACTTGTTTGAATTGACTTGTTTTGAGTTGTTGGCCTTTCCAGTGTTACGATTAGCAAGTGTTTAGCAGCATTCTATCTAAAAAAGCTTAACGTTTGGAGGGATTTCAACAAACCTATGTCAAGTTCTAATGTTTAAAGATTAAGAAAACTAGGTGAACGGTCACAGTAGATACCTTCCATTTAAAAGAAAAAAAACACAGACATGCCTATGTGGTTTTAGTTAAATGCAGGTATACCTGAGTTTTATGGATTGTAACATGGTGCACAGATCCTACTTTTCATAAATAAATTTAATGCTGGCTGAGCATATGTTATATGAGCACTAAGTCATCATTGTTCACCAGTAAAGACTAATGTTTTACATTACTGTAAACCACATTTAAATTTTTTTCCGATATAAATGCAACTTGCAGTGCTATGACCCAGTACATTATGGCAGTGTTATAATTTACAGGAATGACCATGTCTCACTTCCATTCTGGGAACCCGTTTGAAATGAAACTCGCATTCACCTCAGTTTAATTATGAGAAGTGAAGAAAGCTTCTGCTGACTGGTGACTGGTGCTTGAATGCAGGTCTGTTTGCTCATGGTTCTTAGCACTGTGAAAGCTTCTGTACTTTGCACTGTTATCACTGTTTTTATGTGCCTTCATGCCCTACAGCTGATAAAAAAAATGTATGGTGGTATTTTTGTAGTATTGCTATTTTTTTTCTATTTTTGTAGTAGTTATTGTAGTATTACAGAAGTATTATTTATAGATTTACTGTAAATATGTACTTTATTTGGCCTGTAGGATGGCACTGCCCCTTATGGCGCCAGGTACGTGGGCTCCATGGTTTCAGATGTGCACCGTACCATTGCTTATGGTGGTATCTTCCTGTATCCTGCGAATGAGAAGAGCCCCAAAGGAAAGGTGGGCTATCTAGCATCCTATTACTTATAACACCCATGATGAGGTACTGTACACAAGACAAGTGTATTCTTACTTCCACTGCAACCTCAGCCAGTTCATTTAACCCCTTGTGAGTTAAATGTTTCATGTTTCATACTGAACACATCTCTATCCTCATACATGTCAAATATTACTAACTTATCAAATAGGTTAATATTTAATAAAGTGACATAAGTCAAATATCAAATATTTGATAGTTAATCAACTATTGCAAGTCCACAGGCCCTATAGTAATATATCTAGCGATATCCATTCTGTCAAAATTGAACATTATCATCGTTCCTTATCCTTTTTGCTGGATTAGGCCTATGCAAACCCTATTCAAAATATTGGTAGTGCAGTTGTAAAATGTCTGTCCTGATAGCTGTTCTTCACTTGTTAGCTATATTTTGTAATGTATCATTGAGCATTGACTGAAAAAGAACAGGCCTTTATCTTTATCGAAGGTTAGCTGTCTGTCTTTAACAGAGGTTAGCTGTTAAATGCCTGTCTGTGGGGCCTGTTGCCGTTTGTCTGTGACTCAGATATTTTCCTGGCACTGGATTAAAGAAGGTCTGTGCTGTCACTTTCAGTAACCTGCTATCAGAACAGAAACTTTTCACGATAGGAAAGTATGCTTGCTGAGTTCACACTGATTTTTTCCCTCTGCCAGTGTTAAAATGGACAGTAGCAAGGGAAGCTTTTCATTTTTGGGAAAGTAAACTCAAAAGTGGAGATGAGTTTTTCTGTTCATCCTAACCAAAGACTTGCATGCTTCAAAGAAAAACACAGATTTGAGGCCCAATTAGGTCAAATGTGATCACTCCTACTAGCTACAGTCATAAGCAGTTGCCAGACCAAATGTAAACATTTATGTATTAAAACTCATCTGTATTGAGTTTTAGGAAGCATGGCAGGTTCACAAACATGCCTTACAGTGGATGCAAGTTCACTGAGTGATGAGATACGCTTATAGGGCTGAGGTCTCTGCAGAACCTCCCCTCTCCATTTCCATCTCTGTCTCCCTTTCTCTATAGTTACGGCTGCTGTACGAGTGCAACCCCATTGCCTTCCTGGTGGAGCAGGCTGGAGGTTTGGCCACCACTGGCACCCAGAGGATTTTGGACGTAAAGCCTGAGGCTCTGCACCAGCGGGTCCCTTTCGTGGTGGGCTCCCCGGACGACGTGGAGGAATATTTATGCTTTGTCAAGAAACACCAGAAGTAGACCTTTCGAGACCTTTTCTCAGACATCTAAGCAGTTATGTCAAGCCAAATGTTCTTAGCCTGATATGAACCACATTCTGGCAGTAATGTAATAATAATGTGACAACGGTTGGTGATGATGAATCCCATTATGGTTGGTGATGAATTCCAAAACACTTCTACAAATTTCAGGGTTTAAAGCTAATGCAAAAAACTGACCTGTCTAAAGTGCCTCAGACTTTCCATGCAGTCCTTCAAATGTTCCTATTTCTATTGTGTCTGGTCTCAAAATAAAGACCCATGTTGTATTTTAACACCAAGGAGTGAAAGCCAAATAAAAACTTCACATTCAAATCATCCATTTGTCCAGCATGAATGTTTTAGTTCAGTTTCACAAGTATTGTGTAGAAATTTTTCCTTCAGGCAGTTTTACACCTGCCTTTCTCACAATGGTGGGTTTTGTCATGTTGACTTGGTACTCATGCTCATTGTCCCACCTCCTTCCCAGCTTTTTGTGAACATTATGTGCCGAGTCACTTTGCATTTGATTGGCTGCAGACATCATCCACTCTCCTATTCCTGCTAACAGATGTCTTACCTCTCTGTAACTGAATACTTAGCCATTTACCCAATGCCCTCTCCCCCTAGTACCCCGCAACCATCAGGCTTCTACCTACAACTCATCTTAATGTCCTAAGAATAAATACCTGTAAAGACACAGGGGAAAACAAGGGAAGATGCATGTTCTGTTGTCCCAAGTACAAAGCAGCACAGCTGGTCAAGAAACTGCAGATTGGTGTATGGTCCAACGCTAATCTAGACAATTACCATATGCGTTACTAGAAAGGACATTACAACCTTCACATGATCCACAATAGGATTATAGGGTCAATTTAATGATTTTAGCCAACCATAAAGGGCTGCCTGCCTGCAAAAGTACCAACATTAATGTGGTGAAACTAATGGCAGTACTTTTAACCCAAAGAATTAGAGTAAATACTCAGCATTTTATAATTATTCCACGTGGTCCACATCTCAACGCATTAATAAGTGTCCACATGCACCCTGCAAGGACAGAAGTCCAAGACTAACTGTTCGGCCCTCTGCAATCATGAAGGATGTGACCAGCTCACAAATTGCAATCTTCCTTTAATTGATCATGAAGGTAGGAAAGAGCATTTTACATTTGGCAAATGACCTCTGCAAAATTAAAAAGGTATTTACATGAAGCAGCCAAAACAAAAGTCAATAAAACAATTGCATAAATTCACTAAAATTCATTAAAAATAAACCCTACAGTACACAAAGGCTTACATTGCCACTCTAGCCCATTACAGGTTGCATTGTATTACATTTCCTACAGTCAAATAGCTTTCCATTGCACTGCCAGTGCTCTTTATCGAGCAGCGGTGAGGAACATCTCACAGTAGTGAACTGAATGACTGGACCACTCAACACCATGGTACTCTTGAGCCCATCTTGACAGAATGGGAGTGTTCTCGTTAGACCAGCGGGTAGCTAGCAGCTGTAGCAATACCACAGTGGTTGTGTCGGTCCTTGGCCATGTAGACGTATCCCTGGTCTCCCCATTTCTCACTCCAGCTGCAGACAGAACAGTGTGTGAAACATTATGCATGCAATTTTAAGTCATCCAGCATGGACTCAGCCAAATGACCAAAATCACACCTGTTCTTCACGATCCAGTACTTTTTGCCAACTGCATCTTCTCCCTCGAAACCATAGCCGACCAACAGGACCCCGTGGTCCAGATCTTCACTGCTGCAGTCCTTCTCATAGTAAATGCCTGAGGAGAACAAAGACCAAACTCTTGTGAAAGGATAATTATGGAAGCATGTTTGTTGGCTCAGCTAGCTTTTCAGACATGCCCATTTCCAGATCAAGCACCAATCTAGACATTGCAAAATGATGAACCAAGACGCAAGAGTCACGGGGGTGTTGTGGTTACTGCTGTGTGGCGCTCCAGAACTAAATTAAGCTCTAGTTACATGCACTAATTGGGGCCTTACCTGACTGGTAAAACTGGAAGGACTCATGTCCTGCATCGATGGCCACAGAGACTGGACCGACTGCAGCCACTGCCTTCATCAGAGCATGCTCCTTTCCACTGGCGATGTCCACAAAGCCAGTGTCATTAGCCACACTGTACTTGGGATCATAGTGGCAGGGCTGATCATCCTTAAAGGGAAAGCAATAGTATGCATGATTTAACATGTTGGGTGGCCTTTATTCTTCCCAAATGACCGAAATCCATTTCACCACGTTGGCCTTGTGTTTGTCAAAGTGACCATACTTACGGTTCCAACATAAGGGTAGGACTCCTCAGAGTCCAGGCCACCGTTGTCCTTGATGTACTGAAACGCCTGGTCCATCAGACCGCCATTGCAGCCCTCATTACCCTCGGGTCGGGAGCAGTCCACCAGGTTCTGCTCGCTCAGGGACACCAGCTTGCCAGTTTTCCGGACCAACTGTCCCTCCATGGCGCCCGTGGTACTGAAGGCCCAGCAGGAACCGCATTGTCCCTGAAGTGACCAGCATGAATATCATTGCAAATACATAGACACTATACACAAACAAACTATATTATTGCACAACACTTAGTGAGATGTACACCCATTTCGAAGTGTTTAATGTGCACAAACCAGTTTAACCTATAGGGTTAAGCTGCCAGAGCCAATGAAAAAAAAAAAACCTTAGCTGTCAAACGAGACGCATTACCTGGTCTTTGACAGGGGTAACGTATCCTTTCTCCCTCCAGTCCAGCTGGGCTGGGGGAACCATGAAGTTGGGCTCCATAAAGAGAGACCCACTGGGCCTTCTCTCCTTTGTGTGCTTGTAGCCATTCACAGACTGCCTGAACTCCTCATGGGTCTGCAGACAAGGGTCAACTTGTTGAATACTGGACAGCAGTTTAAAAAGATACGCATGTAAATTTGTAGGTTGGAGTTCCAAGTTAATTGAAGCATTTTCTTTTCTGCAGGTGACTACATGTAGTGATTGCACCATCTTACCATGTCACCAAAGTGGTTCATTCCAAGGCGATAAGTGTGTTTGCCCATTGAGTGTTCAAGGTTGTGCAATTCAATCTTCTTCAAGTTCTTCTCCCACACCATTCTTCTCCAGCCTTCTTCCTTCTACAAAAGGAACCAAACCATTACACAATCCATTTTCACAAGCTTCACTATAAAGAAAAGGCTACGTGGGGAAAGAGCTCTGAAATTTACCTCATGGTACATTTTATTGTGCCAACCCTTCCATTGCTCCCAGTGAGGGTCTAGCTCGCGGTCCAGCCTTGGTGCAGCAAACGCTGCACTAAAGCACATTGCGAATACCGCCAGACAAGGCCTCATGACGAATAACCTGCAAAAACAAACAACGTTATAGTATTGCAAACGCATTAGTTACAGTGCAGGGTCTTCGTTAACCGCACTGCTGTCCCTTTCGAATCCTACACAGCTACCCCAAACTCTCGGAAGCGGTGAGGTTTATTTGAAAGAGAATGAGCAAAGGGAAGTTAAATCGGTTCCGAATTAATTTGTGTGAAAGGTTCCGCGTGTATACCGTAGGGCCTTGTATGCATGCAGACGGAGGCAATCCTATAGCTGCTAGCCACCGTCTTTTAAAATAATCCCCCTCTCTCATTACATTGCACATATTTAGCTACCTAGCTATATTTCCAAGAACACAGTGACTTTGGCCTAAACTAAGGCGTTGGAACACGAAGGGGGAGGCAATAGGCTTTTGTCGCAGTCACTGGGTGGACGATCCAAACGAAACTAGAGCTTCCCAGAAAAACGAAAATGACACTGAAACCACGCCGACGGAAGTCAAAGAAAATTTGGAAGTGAAACATTGAAGCAACCAGCTAAAGTTTAGCTACGTATACAAACAATAACAATATATTGCTGAAAGCCGATATCACAAATTAATTTTAGGCAAAGGCCTGTGTATCGGATATGTTGATAATACACGAAACAAAGTGGAATAAGCCACAGCCATCTCATTACTTACTACCCAGCAAACAACAGACACCACCGGGACGTATTTTTGTTAGCTTTGCACATAGGACACCAAACCTCTCACACAAAATAATTACATTTAAGATAAGAACACGGTGATGTAAACAAACCTATATAAAGACTAATTACGGTAAATAGCTACAATAGTCATACTAAGAACAAAAAACAAACAACGACTCACCCTTTCCGTGCAAATACTTGACGAAAAATATACCTTGTTGGAAACACCACCACGTTTATAGTCTTAACTTCAAAGGGTACAATTCCACGTTTCTGATTGGCTTAAACCTGCCTTCACGACTATCGAGCCCATCTCAGTGAACTCACCATATAGCATGTGATCTCTTTGCACGTGACTGGTTCCCGGCAGATGTTTTTTTTTCACGGTTTGATTTTTAATATTTAATCCAGTATTTAGTTCGGTGCTAATATATTGTGCGGATCATTGTTTAAAGGGGAGGGGCGTAACCTGACCGCACCAAAGCGTTTTTAAACTAAAGTTAATTAAACTTTTATATGTATTGTTTATTGCATTTAACACAGCCTGTTTGTACGACATTCCAGCGATTAGCACTTTCTGACGTAAGATTCTCACATGATTGATAAACATGACTGAATTGGTCTTGACCTATTAGACAGACCCTAACACATTGTTTTGTCAAACTGTCCTAACACTATGTGCCAATCTGACCTCAAACATCAATAGGCTATGTCAACAGTTAATCCAATTAAAATGGAAAACGGACCAAAAGAAGCACCCTCGAGTTTTTTTCTTTTCAAGAAGTGCTTTAGCATAACCCTTTACGTTGTAGAAGCATGATAAAATTATCTGAACAGCAAACAGTAACGTGAGTAAATTATTTTAACTAGAATGTTTTTAAAAATGTGAGATATAAGTTTGTGTGAGTTGCGATTAGTATATGCCATGCCAATCATCTCCAATCAATAACGTTGTGTGGGCGTAGGATACAGATAATCATACGACTTGATCGCATTTTTGTTAACAAGTAGCCTCAGAAGTGCTTTCACGGCTATATCACTGTTGCTTAAGTACAATGACCTTCTGATGCATTTATCTTAAAATGGCCTAATAATTTAGTGGAAATATCTCAAATCTGTTGGGCTTCTTTTCAATAAATGACCAAATGTGAGCAAATGTGTCTTGTTTCCAATGACAAATTCACAATTTAAATGGTGATGTGGATTTTATGACTCCACTTCCTCTCTTACACACATACACCAACAAGCGGGAGCAGTCATGGCCAAGTTTTGAGACTGGCACAAATTTTGGTTTTCACAAAGTTTACTGCCTCAATTTGTTTTGTTAAATGTTTATAGTGAAGTACAATTATAAGCATTTAATTAGTTTTTTAACTTAAAAAATACAAACTTTTTATTGACAAATGCATCTTGTTTAATCAGACTTAATATTTACTGTGTTGACCCTTCTTTTTAAGACTTTTGCAATTCACCTTGGCGTATTGGATATCAGCTTCTGGGCAAAATCTTGATTGATGGCAACCCATTCTTGCCTAAATAGTGCTTCGAGTTGATCACAATTTCTGTGTTTTTGTTTGCCCACTCTGTTTTTGAGGATTGATCACAGGTTCTCAGTGAGATTGAGATCTGGGGAGTTTCCTGGCCATGGACCCAAAATGTCAAGGTTTTGTTCACCGAGCCACTTGGGTTATCATTTTTGCCTTGTAACATGGTGTTACATCATGCTGGTAAAAGCATTGTTCATCACCAAATTCAAACATCCATGTTTGGATACCATTCCTTATTCATAGCAGTGTTCTTTGGCAAAATTTTGAGCAAACCCCACTCCCTTGGATGAGAAGCAACTCTAGACATGAATGGTTTTAGGATACCTCACTGTTGGCACAACACAGGACTTATGGTAGTGCTCACCTTTTCTTCCCCAGGCAATCATTTGTTCAGATGTCCAAAACAGTCTAAAGGGAGCTTCATCAGAGGAAATAACTTTATCCCAGTCCTCTGCAGTCCAATCCCTATACTTCCTGCAGATTGTCAGTCTGTCCTTGATGTTTTTCTTGGAGAGAAGTGGCTTCTTTCTTGCCCTTCTTGACACCAAGTCTCGACACCAGAAGCCTTCGCCTCACTGTGCATGCCAGATGCACTCACACCTGCCTTCTGCCACTCCTGAGCAAGCCCTCATCCAAGGGAGTGGGTTTGCTCAGAATTTTGATCAGGCAAGAATGGGTTGCCATCAGTCAAGATTTTGTCCAGATGATGATGTCCAACATGCCAAGGTGAATTGCAGAAGAAGGGTCAACACAGTAAATATTATGCCTTTGATTATACTGGATGTATTTGTCAATAAAAAGTAAAAGAAAAAAGTGAAATGCTTATAATTGTACTTCAGTATACCATATAAACATCTGACAAAAAAAAAACTGAGGCAGCAAACTTTGTGAAAACCAAAATTAGTCAGTCTCAATACTTTTGGCCATGACTATAGACTTACAAGTGGAAGACATACATTATTCAGGACAAAGGGCTTCACCTTAAGATTGACACAGTAATATATTAATAATATAATGTACAATAGATCTTGATACAGTTTGAATGGATAGAAATATGGCATTTTGGATTAGCATCTTAGTAGTGCAAGCATTAACTGTGTCTGTTTTATAATTTGTTTGCCTAGTTAATATTTATTAGAGGAAAAACGTCTGCTGATAATGGATATTTCTGAGACACCTGAAACGGAAAGCGAAGAAGGTAATGTTACTGCCTGGAGGGTAGATGCAGTTTAACAGTTCTCTCCAGTTGTTCTGCAATTTCTGTCTAGATAAAGTTAACTTTAAATATTTGAAATGAAAGCCCAATAACTGAAATATCCTAGAAATAAATTTTTTTTAAATATTACAATTTTTGGAATAAAACTGAGGAATTTTTTTTTCTTTCATAGCATAACCTTAAGTGATCATGTAATGACTCAAGTTATTACATTTGCTATATCTCTACACTACAACTTGTATGCTCACTTTGCATTGAGATGGTAGCAGAAAAAAACATACTGAAAAACAGTGACAATTGTTTCCTGCTTCTGAAGACGAGTCCAGGCACGTCTCACTGTTTCCTTAGGAGTTGACAAATGACATTATCATTTCACCATTATTATCCGTTTTCATATTCATCACAGCTAATCTGGGGTTAGGCCTCAATCAAAGAAGTCAAGATAGACAAATATTGCTTGAAATTCCAAGCACAGCACTTTTCTGACACCTTGAGTGGTGCTGGATGTTTTCAAAGTTGATAATCATCAGGGCTAGATTATCAGTGATCAGCAGAGCAACAGCAACCTTTCTTAGAACAGAAAGTGGTAGAAAATGCAATTACAAACAGCACTTTTGACACGTCTGACACAAAAGCGAGACAGCCCAATGCTGTCAGGTAATCCAATTTATTATAAAAACATACTACGCTGTTTTAAGGAAGTATCAGGGACATGGCATTCAGAGACATGCTATAGGAATATAATATAAATAGATGAAAAGTCTTGTGCAAAGAGATGACTGTACAAAATCTTAAATACACCCAGTACCTTTCCCCACTAAAACCCTCAGCAGAGTTTTAATAGGGGATAACATGAAGCTCGACAACCACTGGTATAAAACAGACAGAGCGAGACAGCGCTCAATAATACAAACTCAATCATGACAGAGAAATAAATGTGCTGAGTGGAATGAGAACATAGCTATGCACTTTCCCCTTATTGTGTTTTTAATTTTTGTCAAACTGCAGGTCAAGTGATAAACCAGAGTTGGTCCGTTGGAAGTTGCTGGATAACTGTTAATCTATTTAGGCTTTTTTTAAAAAAAGAAAAGAATTCACAAGGAATTCCTTTGCTCCCCTTCTCTCTCTCTCTCTCTCTCTCTCTCTCTGTGTGTGTATGTGTGTGTGTGTGTGTGTGTGTGTGTGTGTGTGTGTGTGTGTGTGTGTGAGAGAGAGAGAGAGAGATGGAGTTATTGGCTATTACAGATTTTAGCTGTCATTTCAGTTGACTGACAAAAGCAATACATTAATTTCCATAACATCATAAAGGCCAGTCTGCAAAAATAAGCATTCTGGATCTAGAATTAATTCAAGCTACACTTTCACTCATGAGTGGGGATGCCTAGCTTTTATAGGCATTTTCGTAGTACATATATCTAGAGCACTGTTTTGACTCCAAATATACACCAGTGAATTCTAATTTAAACCTCAGTGCAAAACAAAATGGACATTTCATAAAACCTTTGCCTGATTTCAATCCATTGGAAAAGGGATATTGTTTTGGTTAAATATCCACTGAAAACAGTACAGCTGAGCATGAAATGAGTTCGAAATGAACATGTCCTCTTAGACGGTGATGAGACGTGTAAAACAGGAAATATATATTAAAGTTGACAACTGTAACAATATTGAGATCATGCTTTAAAAACACAGAGCAGCCAAAGTCATATGCAACCGAAACTGCATTAGTAATGGAAACTGCTGTTACAATTCTTTACTTTCTGTAATATTAGGAATGCACACGTAGTTACAGTAGCTTAATAGCAATATTTAAGTCCCATTGTGCAGATCTGACTTTCGCAATGAAAATAATGTGAAAGTGTCAAAGCAAATCCTGATCCAAAGTGGTGATAAAATATACTTAGTGGCTTAGTAGGTTGTGCTTTCCCAGTGAAATTGTGGCCCTGTGATTGGACACTTTAGAGGACTTTATATAATCTAAAGCTTTGGAGGGTCAGAAAGAAATGCTCAATGTGTTTCACGTGCTTTCTGTGCAGTTTCAAACCCAGTCTGAAGGACTGTGTCCTCTGCAATGAGGTATCTTGGAACAAATTTTGAACAGAGCTTGAGAAAAGGCTACAATTCTTTATTAAAAATAAAAATAAATAAAAAGTAAAAGCTTAATGAATTTCCAATATGGATAGTTTTCTAGCATCAAATGGTATGCATATAACTTTAGTATATTTTTTTTCTTAATTTGAGGCAGAGAAGTGTGCTACACAACCCAAAACCTCAATAATCTCTTTGCCTTTGCTGTAGAAGCAACAGATTTACAAAAGGGCGTCTAAGGATTGAAATACTGACAAATATTCATTTTAGTAAGCGGGACTGGGTGTGTCCAGGATGGCTTGTTGACAATGGATTACCATCATAAAGGCACTCAGTTGCTTGAATCATTATAGTATTGTTTAAAGTACTGGGGCTGATAACCTAACTCATCCTTCTGTTGTCAAATTTAGTATAAACCGCATTATCACAATAGATATTGGAATGTATAAAAGAATACAAAATTGAAGAACTCCTCATCGATTCAGATGAGATTTCTCCTTGATGTTTTATGAGATTCTAACTTGGAATAAAAACAGACAACAAAAATACAACATAATTATTCTTAAACCAGGCACTCTCTCAGGGTTGCCTCAGAGGAATGAGACATTCGGAAACGGCAAAGTGTAGCAAGGTTGATGAGTACTAAGATTCACAGTCTTGGATGAGGGAACTGAGATATAACAACACTCCACAGGTTAAATTGCACATGTTCCTCCATGCACATAGGGGGCGCGCTCTAGCGTGAGATGACAGAGCTGATGGAATTGTAAGACGTTGCACCGCCATTGCAGACTGGGCCGTAGCGTTCCGGTGGAGTGCCTACACTCTCTGCGTTCACCCGGAAAACCGGTGCTGCTTTCAGTAGGAAATCAGCGGCGTCACGACGCCCGAGTTCACGAAGCTTCGCCACTAGTACACCTACGGTAGCGTCTGAGCGCTGACTCCACTCCTGCAGGAGGGCCGCGGTTGGGCTCGGGACAGAGAAAGGGTCCAGCGGCGGAGTTCCGTTTGTGCCAGTGCTGTACTTGGCGGCTAGCTCACTGAGGCCCAGGTTCATGGCAAGCAGGCACCAGTCCTTGCCCAGGGCATCGGGAGGGTCCAGTAGGCGACAAAGCTTCCGTCGGGCCAGGTAGCCGATCTCGGATGCCGGCACATCCCTGCCGAGGCTGCCCCGCTTGTACGTCTGGGCGCAGCCTAGCGCTACGATGCTGCTGAAGCTCTCGCGATAGCCGCCCATGGTGTTGGCCAGAGCACTCTCGCCACGTGCCTGGGTGCGGAAAAAGTCTCGCGGCTGGTATAGCATGATCGGGCCGTGGTGCTCGCGCAACTGCTGGGGGCTCAGGTAATGGCGGGCGGTCAGCAGGCCTGGCAGCGTGGCGGCCAGCAGGCCCTCTGCCATGCCGCACAGCGTGTCCAACAGGGCATAGCAGCGGGCGCGCTCCGATTCGGGCCCCCTCAGCTGCACCTCCACGCCCTGGCCGTGGTTGACCAGCAGCACCAGGGCGTCTGCGTTGCCCAGCCCCACCCGGGCTCCGCCGTTCCACAGGCGGGCATCGTCAGCCTCGGCCTCGGGCCGCTGCTGCCGGCTCCAGCGGCACAGGTTGACCTGGAGCTTGTGGAAGAGGCCGCAGGGGAAGGGTGTCAGGTGCTCGGCAGGGACGATGCGCACGCCACCGTACAGCAGGGTGTCCTCCACCTCCTCGTCAGACCAGGAGCGCTGCAGGCCGCCCGTGCGGATCAGCGCGGGGATGTCCACCATGCCAGGGTTGGCCAGGTCGCGTGCGCACACGTCCATGGCGTCCAGGATCTGGAGGAGCTCATCCACATCGCCCTCAGAGACCAGGGTTTGGAGCTCCTCCTGGCGGTAACGCCCCCTGTAGTGGTGGATGGCTTTGGGGGTTTCGATGGAGAGGAGCTTGCCCAGCACGTTGGAACAGAGCCAGCGGGGGTCCAGCAGAACCACGTCCTGGACCGTTTCACTTTGCATGATATTGATCTAAAGCCCAGGGATAAAAGAGAAAAAAAAAAAAAAAAAAGACATGATAAGAACAGCTGAGGTGAGTTACTATGGCGACTGTAGCAATCAGGTGTTGAGTTGAGTTTTGGCTCTGATTAATCACAGCATCTCAGCAACCAGCGATCATGACCCTGAGCACACACAAGTCCCTGCAGAACTGGTGAAACCCTCAGTGTTTCCTTGTGCCATAATGAAAGCAATGTGCCTTGCTTTCATTATGGTCTAACTCACAAAACCCATTGTGTGCTATCGTCACACAATTTGAATTTGCACTGAATATTTATGCAATCTAATAGAAGAGTGACATTCAAATTATTAAAGTAGAACCAAAAGAGCCAGATAACATTTAGTGCACAAACAATTTTCACGCCTAGCACCCGACCAAAAGACATATCACGAAAAAATACCCTCATTCACTAAGATCCACAATTGCTCCCAGATTGGGAAACCCAGCCAATCAGTGATATAACACTGCCCTCTAGTGGATTCAAACCCCCCCCCCCCCCCCAATTTTGATAGCATTGAATTTTATTATTTTATTTAACGAAAAAGGACAAAAACTCATCCATCAGAGGACAAAAGTCATCTAGCGTATTATGTAAGAATGTTATGGCAAACACTCGGATGTCCTTCCGGCTGTTTTGTTGTTGATGCACTGCTAAAATAGTGTAGGAGGTGTAATTGGAAGAACAGGGGGGATAGCTTTAACCAGTGCCACCCACAGCTTGTAAGCATACTTGGTGCTGAATCCTGAAGACCATTCATATCTATGCCACTTGATTAACTTGGAGCGGAGAGCAGAGGTTATTCAGATCAGAGCACAAATTATATACAATAATAATAAAAAAAAAAAAAAAAAAAAAAAAAAAAAAAAAAAAAGACACGCATGGCTCTCTACCTCGCTCTCTCTCTCAATCAAAATAAAATTTTATGGTGCTTTTTAAAACAGATGTCTGTTCTCTCTCACACATACGCGCGCACACACACCTCTCCCATGCTGTGCAACTGCAGGGCTAGTTCGCGCAGGTCCTCTTCGCTGGCCAGAGGGTTGATCTGCTCCTGCACGTCTGCCACAAACTGCTGCCAGGACATGAGCTGATTGGGCCCAGTCGTTCTACGCCATGAAGGCAGAGTGGCCAACAACTTCTCTGCTAGCTGAGTCATAGGCCTGCAGCTCTGTGAGAGAGATAGCGAGGGCAAGGGAGGGAGGGAGAGAAAAAGTGTGTCAGGAGAGACTAACAAACGCCAGAAAATTTTGTATTTTGGGTTCAGAAACGAGATATCTTTCAGCTGACGGACCTTGGCTAGAAGGAACGCTCATAAACAAACCAGCCGGGGGGGGGGGGGGCATGGTAAAGACAGAGGGGCCTGGGTGAGTGAGGTAGCTTAGGCAGGGAACGGCTGCGGGGGTGTGTGGGAGGAACAGAGAAAGTGCGAGGGATGCAGGGGGAGTGAGGGGCTCATTAGGGAGAGTGCGTGTGGGATAGGCCTTTGCTTTGTGTACGTGCATGTGTGTAAGAGAGTAGCAGAGGGCTATGGGGAAACATAAGAGCGCTCAGACTGAGTCATAATGGACTACTACTACCACCCCACACACACACACACACACACACACACACACACACACACACACACACACACACACACACACACACACACACACAGCCACTCTGCTGTCACGAGGCCCTTCCCCGTGGCGGCAGTAACTGAAGAGAGCACGTACAGAGATGACAGAGTTGCGCAGCTCGGACAGAAGGCTCCTCAGCAGCTTCATATCTCTGGAGGTGGAGGCACCGGCGTCCATGATGAAGAGCTTGTCTGCTATCTGCAGATCATTCCCAAACCTGCGCAAGAGCACAAGGGATGAACTGGCCAGATCCTGAAGAACTCTGCAGGAGGTTCATTATGACAGGTAGTGATAAAACAACCAAAATGTTTATTTATTAATAATCATAAATGCCCACTCACAAACAAATTAATGTACTCAGTAGTTTCAAAATACATGACATTTGCATAATAATTCGGCCATACTCTGTATTTCTTGAGTAATTAAGCATTACCTAAGCAGTTTATCTAGAAAGCCAGAAATGGGGCTCCAAGTAAATAAAATGAAAAGTCTTTGTGAGTTTTATATAACGTTAAAAGTCTTTTTAATGAGCATTCGGCATGGCTGGGCAGGGTACCTGGTGCGAACCTCCTTCAGCAGTGCCCTCTCCTTGTCGTAGCCGAACTCTCCACCGAACGACCGAGGCAGGTTGGCGATGTCAGCGTGTGTGGCCACCAGCACCACGCGCAGAGGATTCCGGATCTTCCCGCCGAACACTGAGGACACACACAGTGGGGCAGCACACTTAAACGTCAGTCCCGCTCATCCTTACCGAACACTTGCAGCGAGGGCCTGCCTGGTTCAGGTCTAACACACACATGCACACACGCACAGGAGTCAGGAGTCAGAAGTGCACAGATTGTCTCCCTAGTCTGTTTTCCCATTATTTCATGCTTGTTTCATCACGTGTTTCGGGTTATTCAAGCATGTATTTTTCAGTCAAGGTGATCTACTATGTTGTCCTGTTTCTATTTGACCGTTTAAAATAGTCGATCTTTGGCTGTTTTTCACTTAAGGCTTCTGTCTGCACACTCTGAGCATGTGACAAGAGCACATGACAAGCTCACGTTAGTGATCTTAGTTTTGCTCAAGTACAAACAGTTCCATGCTCTGCTGATGCACCATTTCTGTTCGTTTCTTTGTTCTTGCTCATACTGTAATATTGTACGGTATTTTTTTCCTTAAGAAAGATTTGCACTTGATTAACTGAAGGCGTTTATCTTGTAAATTATAAATCTTTTTTTTTTTTAATCAATGTTTGCATGTTTTTGAAAGTGGCCCTGAATATCAGTGTCGGTAATAAATGACTAAACATGAATGTAAGGCAAACGGAGTGGTGCAGTGCGTCTTACACTGGGTAAAATCCATTCGAGAGCACAGACAAAGAACTGGAACAAACTGAATGTGCAGTAAATAAATGTGTGTTGGAAGGTGAGCCGGTCTGTGTAAAAAGGAAGAGGGATTAACTAAAACAAGAACAATATCCAGCTAACTGCGTACATGAACAGAAATCATCTCTATCTGTGTACACAGACAGAAACCATCGCCATCAGTCTGTGTACAGACATAAACAATCTCTATCTACCTGAATTCTGGGACACATGGAAGAGGCAAAGCAGAGCAGCAAAGCTACTGTTTACACTATTCCGGTGTGCTGATGTGGAGGAGCAGAAGGATTACAACTGGACCGAGACCCTTAAGGCCTGGACCTAGACCCTCTGATAGTGGCTGAAGAGGAGCATCCACTGAAGCACTCCAAGGAGCCGTAGTGTTAATGGGACAACTCAGAGACAGGCCTGCAAACCGGCCACCTGCGGAGTGCAGAGACCCCCCCTCCCCCTGTAGCCCCACCCACCTATGTTGTCATCGGGCAGGGTTAGGGCCTTGAGGCAGTTGAGCCAGAAGGTGACGTGGCTGAGCTGCGTCTCATACGGTTCCTCCAGGCTGAACAGCACAAGGTGGATGGCCGTGCTGTCGTTGGCCGCAAAGTAGTCGTACGTGCAGTAGTACACCGGGTTTCCGGAGAACTCCCACACGCTGAAGTCTCCCACACCTGACACACACACAGACACAAAGTGTTTTAAAACTTCTCCATTTTCTTAAGTAGGTTTCAAAAGCTCCCGCTCAATAATTGATCGCTACTAATCTTCCAAAATCCTCATTTCAATTCCTTCTAGCACTCATCAAAATGAAGAATTGCGAATATCAATAACTCAGTCAAGTTCCATGAATAATAAAAACACTGAATAAACATTAATGAATATTTTAATAAGCTAGCCATCACTAAGCCTGGTGCTTTAAATAATTAAACCACTTAAATTACGCCAGAAAGGGGATTCATATTTGTATTTGGCTACCAGTATAAATGCTGGACATAGCCAAGCAACTGTATGATTACAAATATAAACAGCAGCGTGAGGAGGAGTGTGCGGAACAGAGTGAGGAGCGAGGTTGTCGGCCAGTCTCTGACCATTGACGTTGGCTGTCTGGATGTCGATGGCCTTGGTGGCCGTGTCGTCGGCCACCGACAGCGAGTTGTGTGCGGGCGTGAACACCTCCAGCATGCCTTTAGTCAGACTGGGCTCGAACATCATACTGCGGCTCCGCACGCTCACGTTCTCGCAGCCTGGGTACAGGTTAGAGATACTCGCCGAGACTGTGACAAGACGCACGCACACACAACAGATACAAACGTACACACACGCCACGCAGACAGAAAAAGCACACACACACATACCGCATGTGTGTACAACACACACAAGAAAGAAATGTCGCACAACACACAGGCAGACAAACACAGATCATTAGACCATAGTTTAATTTGAGCAATTATCACTATTAATCCCAATTACTCTGTTTAAAAGTTGCAGGGTTTAAAAGTTGCAGGCCTGTAACTGCATAATTGAGAAAACCATGCAGTAACAAATTATAACCAGAAGGGGGAGCTAAGTCCATACGTGCATAGGGGAGGAAAAAAAAAAAAACTTGTGGTGGAACCAAAAATCTTATAAGTATAGTACCTTCAAGTGTGAATGCCCATCTATTATTAGTATTTCATGTATTGCATAGTATTTCAGATATGAAATAAAATCTGTTCCTATTAAAGTTTTCAGACTAGAGTTAGTGAATCCACCCTGTACATTAGGTATGACATTAATAACAGCATAAGGTAATTATGGATTACAGATGTAAAGAATGTCACAGGCACATTCTTAGTGACGTGATTATTAAAGGACAGCCTCGCAGAGAGGGCTGACAAAACAGGTTCCTGTCATGTCACACAGTCCCGTCTGTCACGGGAAGAAAGACAGTTGCACAAACACTCTGTCAGCAGGCACGTGACAGAACGTTCCTCGGCCCATCCAGTTGAGACTAGAGGCACAAGAAGCAATGGAACGACTGGCAAGCCTGTGGCACAGTGGGGGCATGCACAGTCGTCGCCGTCACACACGGTTTTTCCTTTTTTGGGGGGCCTTTGTTCGCACGCCCTCGCGCGCCGATTCGGAGGGATTCGTCAGTCATGACACACGGAAGATGCCTCATGCTCTCAAGGTCACGGACCTCACCATCTTCAGGGCGGCCCATGACACTTGTGTGTCTTTTGGCAGGACACGTCAGCGGGACGCCGATTATGGCACAGCCCTTTTACGGTGCTCAGACTCCAACCCAAGCCTTCCTGCTCTAACCAAAACCAAAACCTCCAACCTGCTTAAGCCAAACCTCTGCCCACGCAGTCACCTCTGCCGTGCCCAGAGTGCGTGGCGGAGTTGACCACCACCACAAAAGTACACCATTTTATTGCGTGCCGATCCAGCCCTGCGCTGGCCTGCATGGGGCAGACAGCCGAGGGCCCTGCCCCACGAGCCGTACCTGCGGGCTTGGAGCTGGCCGGAGAGGCCGGGTGCCTCACGGGGTTGGTGAGCCGGGGCCTCCGGCGGCGGAAAAAGCTCCGTAGTATGCCGCACTTCAAAGACTCCAGCAGCGTGCTCTTTCCGGCGCCCGAGTGGCCGAACAGCTTCAGCTTGATGCGCGGCTGGGCCGTCTGCGTGAGCCGCAGCTGCTGGACATAGCTGCCCTTGTGGTTGTCCTGATGGGACCAAACGGAGAGTGTGTGCTAATTAGCAGAGCAGGTCAACAGCAGCTGAACTTTTATGGATACCCCACAGGCTGGTCCAACTCAAATAAACCACAAAACCTGAATGCGACAGAATATGACTGATTACGGTTAACTAATAAGTCATAAACTTGCTGCTAGTGCCGTTAGTGTGTGTCTTATTATTACCAGCACAGCTTGACAGATAATACAGAGCCTTCTCATATACCGCAAGTAATGCGTTGGGGAAAGAGTGGCAGAGAGAGCTCAAACCTTTTTCAGCTTGGCCAACAGTAGCGTTACGTGGTCCTGCTGCTCTGCGGTTGCCAGATCCTCTGCCGTCTTTCCATCCTGCGAGAAAAATAATGAGCAGCAGCAGAGAGAGAGAGGATGACGGAGAGGGATTAAGTGCTTGGCCGTGAGACACGGGGAGTCGGCCCGCTGCCGCTCCGCAACGCCGCCACGCCGCCTTCATCTGTTCTCAATTTCGACTCCATCTCGCGCTGATGGAATATGGATGGGTTCACGAGAATAAGCGAGGGAGAGAGACAGACAGATATAGAGAGAAAGAGAGAGAGAGTGAGAAAGAGAGCGAGAGAGACAGAGAGAAAGGTTACAGGTTTACAGCTAAGTGAAGGAGTTTGTGCTCTGGACCAGGGCAGGACGTGCAAGTTATACAGCCTTGTTAAGTGGTGAGCTGTCAAACACTGGCAGACGGGACACGGCAGAAGTGAAGACAGACTTACTTAGCGTGTAAACAGAGAGAAAGGAGCGAGTGCGCTTACACACACACACGCGCGCGCATACCACACACACGCATACACACGCACACACACACACACGCATACCACACACAGACAGACACAGACACGCAGGTTCACACAAACCTCACAGGCGTGCAAAATAACTAAATTAATCCGAAATGCCCAAACTAACCCCCCTCCCACCGTAATCCGACACCTGGGACCACAAGAATATTTACTAAACACACACAGCAAACAGCTGTGGTCCTTTCTCAAAGCTTCACAGGGAACAGATAAAACAATATGCCACATACTACACCCACCCACCCCCACCACACACTAATGAGCATGATGGGGAGAATGTGTTGAATGCAGCCAATATCTGAAAATCCTTTGTTAAAACAAACAGTGAAATTGTATTCTCATCTATTACCTGAATGGACAGAAAAGCTGTCCTGTAACTAGGGCTTTCTAAGAGGAACTCGCAGCCCCATCAAACACACAACTGTTTTCACTTCTTCATCCTTCAGTTTGGGCTTTTGTTACATTTACAGCAGTTAGCTGATGCTTTTATCCAAAGCGACTTGCAATTCTGACTGAACACAACTTGAGCAGTTGAGGGTTAAGGGCCTTGCTCAGGGGCCCAACACTGGCAACTTGGTGGTGGTGGCATGCTCGAACTGGCAACCTTCCGATTACAAGCCGAGTACCTCAACCATTGAGCTACCTTTATTTGATGTTCGTATTCAGCCTCTCATCTGTGGTGTTCCGTCAAGGATACCTTTGCCATTTCTCTGTGAACTTCCATCTGTTTTATAACAACCGAAGGTATCCTTCAACATTTCAAAGCCATGAAAAGACTTGGGGCGGCAGGGGGAGGGGGGGGGGGAACTCCTTGAATCAACACGGATTCATGACACATCAAGGCTGAGGTCGTCATTACCGACACTCAAATAGAGAAAGGATAGAAACACCCATGAAACACAGATTAAAGGCAGTCTTCTGGCACGGATGCAACCACTCACATCAAACTCACAAATGCAGGCACTGAACCATAGAACCTATAGCAGCAACTTCAATCTGTACGTTTAAATCGGGCACATTCAACATTTAAGAATTCAGCCTCCGTCTTTCCAAGCCATATAGAGTCCAGGGCACAGGAGGGGTCATAAAAAATGCCATAGAACTTAAATTATGGATCCAAAGCCCAATCCATCCTGGAACATACACGGAGACTGCTTCAGTTACCATACAGTATTAACAGGGGTCTCTGCCTTTTCCAGAATTAATTGGTTTGGGCCCATTCCTCAGGTGCTGGACTGCGTAGGACTAAACAAAAGCAGGGCCAGCAGGGCCAGAGTGAATGGGGGGTAGTCAGAAGTACTGATTGGGAACAGAGTCCTAGTGAAGGGAGCAGTGCTGGCTGGTCTTCGCCTCTGCTGTGTGTGATCGCACAGAGAGGGACTGAGCCGCGCGGTTTTCCAGCAGGCGTCAAAAAGGGTGGGGGTGGGGGGCGTTGGCCATTCTGGGTTGGACCTCAGGGACTGCATAACAAGTCAGAACATCGAAGATTCTGACTCCCACAGACAAAAGTCAGGCACTCACACACACACAAACGTGTGAAAATATTGCTCAAGCAGTTTTACCATTGCATGCACGCCCCAGAAACAAGTTCTTTCTTTCTCTCTCACAAACTTGCACACGCACACACACACAGTGCTGAAAGCATACACAGTACACACCCTGACATAAGCACAGGTGAGCAATTATAACAGCAAACACTGCTGGCTTCACCCAGACTGGTTTGCAGCCACACTGGCCACCAGCCGCACCTAATAGCACCACGATTGTCCTTTCAGGAGTCAATTACACGACGGTTACGTAAAGAAACCGAAGACGCAATTTCGCATGAGTCAATGAGCTTTGATTTGTTCATCGGAGTTAATCTGATTTCCTAAATGCCTGCATAGACTGAATTTCAGGTAACAGGCTGCACCCATTACACGAACATTTGTCAAAAGGGCGGAACAGAGCGTCATTTATATTACAAAAGAGCCTTGGAACAGTGAGGTTAGGTTGTGGCCTAACCAACATTATCAGCGATTTAAAAGTGCACTGCTTTGACTTCCCCTGTAGTACCACAGTACTAACCCATAGCACAGGGGCTGAGAATTGCCTTTCAGGCTCCATACCGGGATCTCCGACTAAGCTTTTAGTCTTACACATGCAGTTTCTTGCGACATAATCAGGGCTGTTCATGTCAGCCATCTTAGCCAATCTCAAATGTTTTCCAGAGTAGAAGGAATGGGTTGTGGCATTTCTGTAATCAGAAGGGAAAATGCTGGGATTTTAAAATGTATAGCAAAAGAGGGAACTGCCCTGAAACTGACATTAGCAATTGTCTCAAATGTTAGCTCCAACCAGAAAGAGGAATGGTATAGCTTCTCGCTCTCTGTCTGTCTGTCCCTCTCTCTAAACCGATTGGCAACTATGGCAACCAGACCAGAGACGTGTGCGGTCACTCACGTTGGCGATGGCCTCCGTATTGGCTCCAGCTACGCAGAGACGTCGCACCACCTCCAGCCCGCCATTGCATGCTGCCACGTGCAGAGGCGTCCTCCCGAACTGAGACACAGAGAGTAAAACCCATCAAAAAAATGATCACAAGCGTCCGTGGCGGCACGCATCGGCGACACCTGCAGACAAACGGCGGAAGGGGAAGTTCGACGGCCCCGAGGCCTCTCAAAGGGCCGAAGGCGGAACGAAGAGCAACGGTTTTCCATTTGGGGCTCAGAATAGACACCGACGAGACGGGGACCCCCTGCTTTGCTCCCCAGTGCCGTGAGCTAGTGTCCATCTTTGGCCTGCTGGCTGATGGGAGCGCAGAGGGATCGGAGCAGCTCACGGGAGAACAGGAAGGACGCTGACCTGGCGAATCAGCGCCGAGGGCTTTTACAGCTGCCAGAGAAGCGAACAAGGGCACCTTAGAGGTAACAACGATGGATGCCGATTGTAGCATATAGAAGGTTATAGGTGGGTGAGGGGGAAGTCTTAACGGTCTCTGTAAATGGTCCAGTACACATTCAAGGAAGACAAAGCCATATAGACGAGAGGTGGTAGCCCACCAGGACTGGGTGGTGTGATACAAATACTGATAAACTGATGGCACGAATACTAGTGATACTTGGAAGATATTTTAATGGTGCACAATATGTATATGCTTTTCTGAGGTTGCTAACAAGTTGGAAAAGACACTGTGCACCTGTGAAACAGCATGGTCACAATTAAACACAACTATGCAGTCTCTCCACATTCTAGACATGCTGATGATACCTATGATATGCCAGAAAAGTGCACTTTGATGTGATTAATCGCAATAATAACAGAATATTGCATCACCCATCCCTAAGTCTAGACCCAACATTAGTAGGAAATACTGCCTGTTTAAATAGGTTAGAAACATTTGTTGTGCATAAAAGAGAGTAAGTAGTCAGTAGAGGGAAAACATAAGGGAATTTGCCTTGTTTGGGATGTCCAGATTGGCCTTAGCATTGCACAGCAATGTGACTAATGGCAAGTTGCCGTCCTTGCATGCGATATGCAGGGGTGTGTTGCCGTGGCGATCCTGGTGGTCCACGTAGCAGTGGTGGCTGAGGAGGCACTTCACCACCTCGATCTGGCACCTCCGCACGGCCAGGTGCAGTGCGATGTGACCGTCCTGTGACATACACACGTAAACACATGAGCACGCACATACAAACACGGACACGCACATGTATGTTCACACACACTCAAAGTCGTCACCCCCAGGTTACAGTGAATTGCCAGTGGGTGAGCCGAACACAGCGCCAGATGTTCAGGTACTACCCGCTGTCTCATAACAGTCCTGTCTCCAATATGAACAGGTGTTTTGAGTGGAGAGGAAGTGAGCAGATTCTGCAGTCAGAAAGACTCGTTTCCAGTCAGCCCACTTGAGTTAAGTGCCATTTGATCGACATATGGATCCCTTATTCTTGAAGGCTTTACATGATTTGGAACAAGATCAAAAATATATATATATATTGTTCAAATGCAGACTCAGGGGTTACAATGTTATATTTGTTTATGATGCTACAGGCTGTTTAAAGTTCACGTCAACATCATAGAAGATGCTGAAGAGGATGAATCATAAATTCTATGAGCTCAAGAAAAGCGTCTATTCCTAATTATATATATATATATATTAAAAAAAAGCTTCTCATATCCTCATTTTAGAGGTCTGGGGGTTTTTATCGATCTCAGAACCGCCTTGAAAATACCGCGCGCTCACCTTGTCGGTGGAGTCCATGTCGGCGCCGTGCTCCAACAGGCACTCGGCGATGTCGCGGAAGCCGCGTGCCGAGGCGGTTAGCAGGGGGCTCTCGCCCTCGCGGTTCCGCGCGTTGACATTGCAGCCGGCCTCGCACAGCACCCGCGCCACTGCCGAGTAGCCGTGCCACGCGGCGCAGTGCAGCGGCACCTCCTGCTCCTGCATGCCGGGTGGGAGGAGAGCGCGTCAAGTATACACATGGCAAAGGACTGACGTGACTACAAGGAAGGAGAGCTGCTGTCGACCATTGAACAGGAAAGCGCTTTTCACAAAGCATTTAAAATTTATGGCATTTAGCTGATGCTTTTATCCAAAACGACTTACAATTATGATTGAGTACAACTTGAGCAATTGAGGGTTAAGGGCCTTGCTCAGGGGCCCAACAGTGGAAACTTGGCAGTGGTGGGGCTTAAACCAGCAACCTTCTGATTACAAATCAAGTACCTTAACCACTGAGCTACCACTGCCCGTGCAACCGAAACTCCACAGGCGCGGTTGCGGTCTTCTAAAAGCATTGTTTGGCAGTTAATCAATCGCGCATTGAACAGTTCTTCTCGCATTAGATCCATCATAATGCCACAGTGATAATTGCTAATTCCGCTACTATTCTCGTGGTGAAGTTACCGACCAGTCTGAGCGCGCCGCACGTGAAGTGATAGGCAGACACGTTAGCCCTGTGACACTTAACCCGCCGCCGCGATGTCAACGAGTGTTAAAGTGGTAGCTTTACCCAAGGCGTTCGGCCATCAATTTGTGTGAAATTAATGAGTGGTACTTGTCTGGCATTATGCAGACATAATACTTGATACTTCATATACAGTATAAGGACTCCTTCGGAAGATAAAATACCCAGAACAATTACTGCTAAGTGTGCTACAAACCTTTTCCTCGAGCCGTGCGCGCGTGAGAGAGAGAGAGAGAAAGAGAGAGAGCGAGAGAGAGACGTACCCGGTCCGTCAGGTTTGGGTTGGCACGAATACTGCAAAGGTACTGGACCACGTCCACGTTGCCGTAGCGAGCAGCGACATGCAGGGCCGTCTCCCCAGACTACAACCCAGATACAAAGGAAACCAAGTCATTAGCATGGCTAACAATCACAGACTGTATCGGCAAAATACTGAATTATGACCAGCAGGGGACACAAATCACTGAGTGACTCTTATGCGCTAGCTTTCACCATACGGTCCTTGAAAAATCAGTCAGCAAATGCATGTCATGTCTGTTCTTTGAGTATGTGATCACCTACTCCATAGCTGGGCCTAATAGGCTGCCAAACATTTTACAGTCAACTGTAATCTTACCACTGCTGGCAACACTATTGTACTCGTTTCCTATATACATTGTTTTAGCCTTTATTAGCATTATTCATGAGTGACCTGGTCGGGGTCAAAACATCCAGGGCTTGTAAGGTCCAGATGTATCCTTCCCATGTAAACTGTTGTTATTTTCAAGCAACGTTTTTACACTATTCTGAAATCACTTTTTAAAGATCTTTATCAACCTAGATCAAGTTTAGGCTCTTAAGAAATTGCCTTACCTAATGACATGGTGTCAGGGTGCACCCAGACGGCGGCACACGCCCACTGCCCCCCACCCTCCCAGTCCCCTGAATATTGATTACATGTTCCTTGTTTGCCTTTTTGTTTCTCCCTCTTATTAACGTGCACGGCAACGCTTGGGCAGTGCAGCGCGTTGTTTCCTCTCGCCCCGGGTGTTACCGCTGCTCTGCTGCGTCCCAGAGCCCCGAGTTATACTGCCAGAGATTTTACCTTTATTTCCCCGCTAGCTTTTTAGCCAGCTCGCCGCTGTGTTCCGTGCTTACTTTATTATAGAGAATAAAGACACTCCAAACGTCTCGTTCCCTCCCTGCACCCGTCACACATGGACTGTTAATTTAATGCCATCTTTTAAAATTATGTGCCCTTACACAAATTTTTAACATTGCTTCCTTTATATTCATATATTTTTCATTCAGTTAAACTATTATATTGTTGCAATTTCATAATTTCACAGAATGTATTGCAGAATAACAGCATATAAACATATATTCAGTCTTTGATAGACTGACCCTATAGGTCAGACCTATAGGTAACCTGTTAAATTGGCAACTCAGGGTATATCCATTCAGGGTAATTCAAAGATCAACGATAATATCGCTTATGCCATTACACAGGTTTCTTACCTTGCGATAATTGACTATATTTCACTTGAAACAAGAAATGCCGATTGCACCTTTAAAGCAACCTTATTAATTATTCACACAGTAATGTGTGGTACATACTTTAACCCCAACCTGACCTTTTTAAATTCGAGTTTATTCATTCCTATTTATGTATATTCCCTGAGAAAGTTAACATAAGATCAGAGCATTAGTCAGTGCCGCATCAGCCATTGCTGCTGCAAAATTTTGCAGCCAGGGCTTTAAGTGATGCATTTCAGACAGTGTAAAAGCAGAAACTGCGTAACAGTTCACTGAGTAACTGGCAACCTGCGCCTCCATTGGTGTTGTACTGAATCCCTGCCCATCTTCAGCAGCTGTACAAACAGCAGACGTGATGGAGGTGGTAACGGTGATGTAACGCAACTATGGTAAGGGTGACCGCTGAGCTAAAGAGAGACCGCACGGGGGGGGGGGGGGGGGGGGCTACCAAATTTCCACTGGCAATAAAAGGTGACATGCTCAAAGGCGCCAATGCGGTTGGGGCCCACCTGGGTGCTCCCTCGCTGTCGGGAGAGGCGGCCCGTTAAAACAGCCCACCTGATTTAACAGACCCAGCGGAGCTCGTGCCGCTGTGTCACCATGGCAACTGCAAATAAGCCAAAGATAGCAGAGAGGAGGGCAAGCTCGGAAGGTTAGGTCTTTGGATGAAAAGGTGTCAGATGGAAAGACGTGTGGTGTGTTGTGTGTGTGTGTGCACGTGCGTGTGTGCACATATGCGTGCATGTGAGAGAGAAAGAGAAATTGAGGCACCTTATCTTGGATGTCCAGAGGGCACTTCTTTTCATGGAGGAATTTCAAGGTCTGGACGTGGCCATTTCGGGCTGCGTAGTAGATAGCATTGGCTCCAGACTGTGGGCCAGAGAGCGGGGCTTAGTGATATTTTGGTGTAGACTGTACCTCTCATGCCCATCAAATGCTCACTGCTCCCCACTGGAGCTATAACAGTTTAAGAGTTTTAAAGTTGCCTAAGCCAGTGTTTACACTCACTAGGGAATAGTTACACACCTAGCTCTAAAGCAAGGGAACAAGGGGCCTTTGTGCATTGCATTTTCGATTAGAGAGGGTTTTGAGCTATCGGTAGAGATGAACGCTGAGAAAGGCACCTTGTCGAGGGCTTGTATCTCTGCTCCCTTTTTCATCAGCACGTCGATAATCTGGACATTTCCACAGCCAGCTGAGATGAGAAGTGGGGGTGTTCCGTGCTATGACAGACACAGACACAGACAGAGACACAGACAGAGACACAGACACACACAGACACACACAGACACACACACAGACACACACACAGACACACACACAGACACACACACAGACACACACACAGACACACACACAGACACACACACAGACACACACACAGACACACACACAGACACACACACAAAAGTAAGCATAGCTTTATGGTACACACACACAAGGCACCAATGGTTCAATGGTTCAATGGTTCTGGTATTACAACATCTAATTATGATAATAATTCAAAGTCACTTTTAAAATGCTGCAGTTTAAACGAGCCCTAACTTGATGCGTGTCGGCAGTGTGGCGTGGTTTTACTGATCGCAGCAGTAGATTAAATGCTCTCAGAAACGCTGGCGATTACAGCCATTTATACACAACTGGAGGACTTTTCGCTATGCATAAATGCATGAGGCATGGGAATAGTCCTTAGAGCACACAAACACTTACATTCACACACACACACACACACACACACACACACACGTTCTCACACTCATTCACATGCACACACTCGCACAGACACTCACACTCATTTGTGCACACACACTCTCATACACTCCAAGCGAGGCAATCAACAGCATGCCTCTTGAACAAGTTAGTGTCCACATACCCTCATCTCTCTCTCGTTCCTTAAGACAAGCACAAACACATTTACAGGCTGCCCCCCCGCTTAATAATTAATAATGAGTATTAACACTGACCTCATTCCCACTCCATTCAAAACTATTACATTTGAGTTGTGATGAACCAAATTTGAAAGCCAAATGGAATAACCCGGTGTTCAATAAGCCATCTCCTAGCACAGACACCTCATGTATCAGCAGTGAGTCTCAAAAGAGATCATGAAAAATGCATCGTAGGACACGTACGGCTTAGACACTTATCAGCTGGCTAGTCACACCTCCTCTGGTCAGGAAGCTTCTCCGCCTTTCACTTTCCGATCGTCATGCCTCTCCGCCCGTTGCCCCACCTCGCCATCCATTGCTCCACCTCTCCGCCCGTCAGCCCACTTCTCCATCCGTCGCCTCCCCTGTCAGCCTGTCTATCCAGCCGTCTTCCCTCCCCACCCCGATGGCCTACCTCTCTGCCCGCGCCCCTGTACCCCCTCACCTTGTTGGGTTGGTTGATGTCGTAGCTGGTCAGTGAGCCCAGCAGGTGCTTCAGGCCTGGCACATTGTCGTCATTGATGGCGTGGATGATGGCCTTCATCACAAATGAGTCTTCCTCGTCCTGCAGGTAAGCAAAAATCAGTGCGAATGTGATTAAACTGAGCAAAACTGTTAAGGACGCTCAAGATGGAGTTGGCATAATGGTGTCATAGGTAACCAGCTAAAACAAAAACCTCTAATAGCAATTCTCCGCTTAGAAAATGATCAAAACACTTGAGCAACGTAGATTTAGTTTTTTCTGCTTAAAAATCTTTACAATATGCTGCATGTAAAATAGAATATATTCACAAGACAGCACAATAGCACCAGACAACACAGCTTTCTGGAAATGATGGGATTTATGTCATGTCTGAAGGAGTTATAGCTGGGAAAACAATTCCAAATCTGTTTCGACAGTCACAATTTGCTCAAATCCAGTGAACGCAGGTGGCCTCTCAACTGGCAAAAGGCATGCTGTCCTAATCCAATTGAATAATTCAGGAAGGTGTGTGTGTGTGTGTGTGTCTGTGTATGTGCACCATGCGAGTCCATAACCTTCAAAAAGAAGCTGACAGCCTTGACAAGCAGGCCACAGACAGTGAGAGAGGAAAATATAGAAAGACTGTGTGTGTGCGTCTGTGTATGGGGGTGTTAGCATGCATGGCATGGACCAGCACACTTGGAAAGGTGCGCTAGTTTACTCACACACACACACACACACACACACACACACACACACACACACACACACACACACACACACACACACACACACACAATTGCTGCCACTAGGCCAAATTATAGGGCTTGGAGAATCCTCTGACTGGGTTTTGTTAAAACGTCAAGCAGAAGGATGCAGATGGGCAGAGGCACGTCAGCCATAGTGTAAGCTTGAGAGCGGCCTTTGGCAGGCCAGCACGATGACTATGATTGTATCTAGCATTGCCAACCAAAGAGGCGGCATGGTAGCCATAGAAGCGCCTCTGACTTCAGCCTCATGTCAATAATCAGATCGCCGCAGGAACAAAGCACCTGACTGCAGCCCTGCAGATATAAAGTAGCGCACAGCAGGCAGCACGGGTGGCACAGCTTGACAATTATTATTGCTGACAAATGTCCATTTCCAGCGTGAAAAACACACGCTCACCCACGCATCCCCCCAAACACACACTACACACACACACACAAACACACACACTTCCTGGAACAGATTATCTTTGCAGAAACATATCATGCAAAATGAGAGATTCAGTAAAAATTATGGCATGTGTGAGACTTAAAAGGCACTCTTATGTATGAAGTTTAACAGTCTTTTGACTGTTGTGATCCAATTAAAGGCACATCTGTGATGGACATGACATGAAAATTCCTGTTCAAAATCAAAAGAGGAACCGATTCCAAAAAGGGAACTAACTAAACACAAATTCTCTCATCATTTATTAATCAGCAAAATGGAGAAGAGTTAAGGAACAGAACATGCAGCTGAACCTGTAGTTTGTGTGTGTGTGTGTGTGTGTGTGTGTGTGTGTGTGTGTGTGTGTGCGCGCGCGCGCTCTTGCATATTGTAGTAAACAATGTGAAAAGGAAAGATTTAAATAGAAATGAGTGGGGACTGACAGAATGTGGAAAGTGCATAGTCTACAATTCAACACTGGATAGGTGCAAGGACGGCGTTGCAAAGTAGACGGCAAGAAGTTTCAGACTTTTTCAGGCCCACGTTCTTGGTCGACAGCCTTCAGTACACACAACACTGTGCTGGATGGCAGCAGGTCAGCCATCGACCAGTGTGGCAGGCCCCGTCTTTCCGTGGCGGAGGCGGGGCTTACCAGTGTGTCATCACTGCGCGCCACGCTTATGTTGCTCCTGGACAGGAAGGAGCGTGAGAGCCGGTTGCACAGAGAGATCAGCCTCACCGATTGCTGGCGAAGAAACAGAGATAAAGAACGCTGAACCACTGTGCAGGCGCAATAGACAAAACGTCTCCTGAATAACTTTCTGGGCTGCTATTTTCCTTTGTTGTGGTTGGCCTCTTGAAGCATGAAATTGGTGCAGTTCACAGTCGTGCATTAAAAAAAAATTGGTTTCCTTGCTTGGAAACCCACCAATTAGCTGTTGCTTTCAAACATCGTAAGCTAATGGTGGTAATATCCCACACGAGAAGGCCCTGGACATACTAGCAGGACTCTCAGATGAAATGGGGCTTAGGATGTTTAATCTGGGTGGTTTTATTGGCAAGCAGATCTAAATGACTGTATTTGCTGTTTGACTCCGTACCACTTGACTGGGCATGAGCACACCTGAAAAGTCTGCCTATTGTTCGGAAGCGTTTACTTGTTATTTTTCGCCAGGGAGCTTTTAAATGTAACATTACCTTCCATTTTCTGCGGGCTGCAAACTTCTTGAATTTCTCCATATTCACTGCTGACTCTTTGCGACTAAGTTCTTGCTGAGTGTCTTTTGGCTAATTCAGAAAGAAATTGTATATATTTAAACATTATATATGAATAACTATAAAATCATATAGAGGTAATAACAATTGCAGTGAAGTACACAAGGGTTCCAAAGAAACAGGATGTTTAGGACAGAACGCAGATGTCCATCATATAAATTTGTATTCTTGGAGTCATGATCACATTGCTGTCATCTGAAGATGAGCCAACCTTGATCCAGGGATGCTGCAGACTTTCCTGGATCGTCATTCTTTTTCTGTGAGGGAAAAAATAACAAGCTTAAACAGCAGGCAGCCCTTGCATTCTTTTAGGCAGGGTGGGATAACATTTGGAAACCAAATCGCACTTCAGAGCAGTGCTGTCCTGACTGTCACCCTAGAGAAATGCCGCCCTGGCTCTGGTCTTAGCCTAACCGGCTTTGATCTTTCCCATCAAAGCCTGTGCTTAGTTAGGGGCTGGAGCAAAGCCCCAAGGGCCAGGGGGAGCGGCCCAGCCATAAAGGATGGCTTCCCCCATGCTCTGGAGCCCTGACGCCGAACACGGTTCAGTGTTTGCCTTCTCTGAGACGTCCGGTTCAACTTTTCAGCTAATTATCCAGCCTTTCGTGAGCTGAGGAGCGCTGGAACTGCAAAACACTAAAGCATGCATGGAAGGGCCGCTTGGTGACCGGAACTGGGGAATACTGGTGTGGAATATTTCATTCCACTTCGTCTGATTGGATTAATGAGGCGAATGGAAAGTGTGAAAAGTAAGTCAAAAAAACTGGTAAACATTGAATGCTCTGAATGAAGCCTCATTGCTATACTGGATCTACCCATGTGGAGGATCTAGATCAAGCTAAGTTGCATGGAAGGGTTTATGATTTCTGGCCTACATAAGTTCAACCCATAGTGTGAAGTTGGATTGACGCATTATGAGGCACAGACAGCAGTGGAGTGAACTCACACAGGGGCAAAACAGGAATTATTATTGTCCTCAATTTCATTTTAGACCACTGTTTCCTATCTGTGCATCATCTGTTCCTTTGTATGGGTTAGCAGTCAGGTTTTCCTTCACAAAGTGTGTGACCGGTGTCATGACTGAAGATAATAAATTGTCTATTTTATTGGTTGCACATCAGTTAATTATCAAGCCCTATTGCACATAAAGCTAGCATCATCATCATCAGAGTAAATACCACACCATGAATGTTTCCGCTTTCTTGATAAATATGGTAACCAAGTTAAGACTTTGTCCTGCCTTTCAGTCCTAACATATGACCCATTCTGTCTTAATGTAAAACACTGTAGATTTCTCCCCAGTCCCTTACTTTGGGTCCTTGACGAGGAGCCGTATGATAAAGTCTTTTGCCAGGGCGCTGGTGTTGCTGAAGTATTCCTCGTCAAACTCGTAGTCCACTGCTGACACATTGGCCAGCGTCTCCTGCTTGTTCTCGCCCAGGAACGGAGAGGCCCCACTCAGCCTGTGGCAAGAAGGGAAGGACGGAAACACGGACGTCACTGCTGGGTCTGGTGCATCAAACAAAGTGTCTCCTTGGACCCATTCTCAAGGGTCCCGGACAGGCCTGCTAACAGGTTTTAGGGTGGACTGGACACTGCTACAGATTATGGAAGAGAAAAGCTACTCTCCGTTCATTAAGTGTTAAGTAGTATGCCTGCCGGAGAAAGGAAGTTCAAGTTTGAGAATAGCCCTTTGTTTACTTCAGGATGCCAAAAGCATATTATTAGAGCACTTATAGTAGTGGCCAAATATAGGTAAGAAATTAGCAGGGTGGAATGAGAAGGCAAGCACTGTATCTCATTTGACCTGCTTAAAATCCACATATTGTGGGGGGGGGGGTGTTCAAAAGGCAGAACCTTCCTGCCTTACATGCATCTTGAAGACTCTGGAAAAAACCCCTTCCTTCTCCTGGGGCTAATTAAAGGGCCGAGATGGGCAAATACTGCATTGGCTGCGGGTCAAGGGCATGCTGTGTGGAGGCCTTGTGGCAAACATGAAAAATTCATCGATTCTTTTAACATTGCAGCTGTGTTGGATTTACACGGCCAATTAGTGGGATTCCAGGGTGGTGGTGGTGGAGAGGGACTGGTGAAATGGGGAGAAAAAAAAACTATGGGAGAAAAAAGGATAGATATGGAAGCAAAGCGTGAGGGGACAGAGCGACCTGATGCGTGGCTCTATTTTTACCGTGTCAGAAAGACAGCAGTGTAGGCGGCGAAAGGCTGATAGAGAGAGAGACAGAGAGAAATTTTCTCTTGTTGAAAATATTGTGAGAACATCTTCCCTTGGGTGGGAAGGTGTATTGAGGACAGAAAGGGACACAGAGCAAGAGAACAAAAAGGTGGAACGAAGACGCAGCAAAAGTACAAATTGAAACCTTAAGAAAGTGGAAGGGAGGGCAGGGCCAGCCAAGGGTGGCACGGCAACGGGAAAACGACAGCCCTGACCACAAGGTGCAGGATGGAGGATGGTGAGAAAGGACGCAGAGGCGCCGAGCTGAGCCTGCACCCAGCCGTACTGTTTACTGTGGAGGTGTAGAAAGGTCCAGTTATCCCACCATTGCTGGAGCTTCCCGTGAGACCTTATCTCTCACACACACACACACACACACACACACACACACACACACACACACACACACCCCCACCACACACACACACACCCCCACCACACACACACACAGCTCCCCCCACCCCCACCACACACACACACACACACCTCCCCCCAGCCCCACCACAGACACACACACGCACCTCCCCCCACCCCCACCACACACACACACGCACCTCCCCCCACCCCCACCACACACACACACACACCTCCCCCCACCCCCACCACACACACACACACCTCCCCCCACCCCCACACACACACACACACCTCCCCCCACCCCCACACACACACCTCCCCCCACCCCCACACACACACCTCCCCCCACCCCCACACACACACCTCCCCCCACCCCCCCCCACACACACACACCTCCCCCCACCCCCACACACACACCTCCCCCCACCCCCACACACACACACACCTCCCCCCACCCCCACACACACACACACCTCCCCCCACCCCCACACACACACCTCCCCCCACCCCCACACACACACACACACACCCAGCCACAGACAGGAGGAACTTTCCAGTGTCCTCAGACAATAAGCAGTATCAATAATACCATTAGACACATTGGACAAAATGGCTGTTTGGTACTGCCCTTGGTTTCATCGAACACCGTCGTGCCTCATTTCAAGCACGTGAATCGGCAGCAACGGACAAGCAGGCACTTGCTTGTGATGCAACGACTACAGCAAAAAAAAGATATTACTAAAATCTGTTTCCATGCTAAATATAATTCATAACGCCCAACTAAATAGGCTGCCATAATTGTACATTACAATGAGTGATGATTATGGCTTTGCTGTGTAACGAGTAACGCAGCGGCTGCAGCTCAGTGCCTCAGCAAAGTGAACAAAATGGATGCACAGTTCAAATTTTATGTTCTCTTAATTTACGAGTCATCGTCGCGGAGATGAAATACTTACAATATGTAAGTTATCACGCCGACACTCCTGGAACGGGAGAGGGAGAGAGAATCGATTACCCGAGAGGACAACGACGTGGAGACCTCAGTTCAGCGGGGAGGGCGGGTTTTCTTACCACATGTCTGCCTCCAAGCCCAGAGGCTCGTAGTTAACCACTTCTGGGGCTGCAAAACAGTGGAACAAACAGATGTTTTAAAAGTAAACCATCTAAAATGGATTTTTATTTTTTTTAAAAAGAAGGAAAAAGAGGGAAAAGAGAAAATGTCTGGTTTGGGGGGGGGGGGGGGGGATATATTTTTTTTGCCCTTCACACAAAATATTTGAGCTGTGAAGGAAGTGAGTCACTTGTCACAATAGTGAGGAAATCTCAGTTTCAGATGTGTGAACGATAAAAATGGAGGCTCTGGAATGGTGAAGATTGTGGAAGATCTACGGCGGAGCTTCTAACGTTTAGGTTCTGGGTAATGAGCAGCTGGAATAGCTGTGCAAATGTCTTTCGTGCTGGGGAAAAGCGCTACGTGTGTTAACTAGCCCACGTGCGGCATTGGTACTGGGTTCTCGTCTTGGCGGTCGGGCAGAGTGTGGCGGTACACTAGGCCCAGCTGACTACTCTTCCTCGGCCTTCGGTTCATCTGGGGGGACAACTGTCTGGCTATTAACAATGCCGTCTCATCACACCCTGCAGTCACATTGGCAGCCATTCAAATAGGACTGGGGACTATGCCAAAAAGATGGGGGGGGGGGGGGCTGAGAGGATGGGGCTCACACCAAACACAGCCGACTCGCTGACTGTTAGGTAGAAGACGAAATTGTGTGGCTTGGAAGAGGGTGTTTAGCTGGTTTGGGTGAGACACCAGGCCTGGCTCCACTGAGGGCTCGGTCCAAACATAGGGGATTTATTTTGCAAAACATTCTGGGACACCAAGAAAGGGCCTGTGGCTCTTTTCCGCTTTCTTGTCCAGCTCTCGGTTTGGGCTGTGGACGAGGGGAGTGGCTTTGGGGGTTTTGGGGGACGGGGGGGAATGTCACGGGAACGTTGTGGGGAATGTCGCTCCAACACGAGGCTGTCGGGCACCCACCTACAAACTCCGGAGTGCCAAAGATGTTCTTGAAGTCATTGCTGAAGTCAATCTTGTGGGCCAGGCCAAAATCAATGAGCTTAATGCGCGGGTGAGGCACACTCCGGTTCAGCAACATGATGTTCTCCGGCTGTAAGAAGGGTGAGAGAGAAAGAGAAAGAGAGAGAGTGAGCGAGAGAGAGAGAGAGAGAGAGAGAGAGGGGCACAATATAACAATCAACACAGCCCACACGTGTGTGCACACACAAAAAGGGGGTCATGGATCAGAGAGGGAGTCTCAAGGTAGAGAGAGACAGAGAGAGAGAGAGAGAGAGAGAGAGAGAGAGAGAGAGAGAGAGAGAGAGCAAAAACGGAGAGACAGAGAGCATGAGAAAGGATCAGGAAACAGCAGCACATGGAAATCACATGCAAAGCCATGGCTGCGCTCTCTAGAAAGCATTACCACCCAGGCGGATTCTCTCAGCCTGCCTAATGTACAGACGTGTCACTTTAAAGCTCTGCTGACATCAAAAATATCCAAGTGACATGCTGAAGTTATGCTCGCAGGTTGACCGAGGTCGATTTCATTACACAGAAGGCAATGACATGACGGATTAGGACCGAGGTGTATCGGTTACTTGAACATAATGAGGCATTTTGAATTGCATTCCCCAAGAGTTGCACAAACTCTTATATGCTGATCATGCTGTCTGTTAATGTGTTAGTCATTTGTTCGTTGGACTCATCTGTGGTGTGTTCTTGTTATTGTTGTTTGATTGAGGCAGGAATCCACAAATCCCTGTATTTACTGCCATCTTAAATAACAGTGCCATCGATCATGGCAGATTACAACTCTGCCAGGCGTTGCCGAGAAAGAGCAGACTATTATCTCCTAGGATTCCACCACTGGGTGGAAAGTAGCACACAAACCAGTTGGATTAACAGCCCATCTATTAATTTGTCATGGCACACCCCACTTTGGTTTGGAGGGAGCCTCAAGGTCACCTTGAGGTCAAAGTGGGCTATCTGTTTGGAGTGCAGGTAGTTGACGCCATCCAGGATCTGCTTGAGGAACTCGGTGGCCTCCTCCTCACTGAGTGACTCCTTCTCGGCCAGGAAGTCGAAGAGCTCCCCTCCTGCCACTCTGCAAATGAACATTAAAAAAAAAAAAAAAAAAAAAAAGAAAGAAAATCAAACAGTGGAACTTGAAAAGGAGACCATGCAGCTTCGGGTGCCCCCATGTCTTGAGTAACCCGCCTTTGTTAGGCGAAATTAAACAATCTTTCATGGGAAGACAGAGACGCGCAGGACCAACGTTCTGGGCTGTGGTTCGACTGCCAAGCCACACGGGACGTGCCCGGCGTGGAAATGTGACAACCAGCTGGAGGCCCTAGGATTCCGAGCAGGGCTCCAACCTCGGTGGTGCAGCTCCAGGCGGAGATCTAGAAAATGAGTTCCAGAGTGGCGCCGGATGGGCGCTCTCAAACGGGGCGAGATGGCCTCGCAGCTCGAGGTGGAAGGCACGATCGGCGAGGCCCCGTTACGCCCGCTGGTGGAGAGGGGCGCTGGCGGGGCACCGATCAGGGCCTCTGGGCCAGGGCTGACAGGAGCTTGGCCTGTGTTTATTTCAAAGCAGGAAGTGGTGCAGCTGCGGACAGGAAGATCTGTGCTGATAGTGGGGAAGCTGAGCCACCGGTCACCCAGATGCAAAAACAAATAATCATGACAAGATCGGTTTCTGTTCCTCCTGTGGTGTTAAAAAAACATCACTCAAAAACAGAACAAAACAAAACAAAACAAGGGGAAAAAAGTGACATCTTTTTCTGCTTTCACACTACACAATGGGTGGACGGCCGTGTTGTGTACTAAGGACTGTGGGAGCTGGAAACTTGACCTCCGGCTCTCCGGGTCGTAATACTTCACTCATACCCCACTTCTGTAGATTGTGGAAACAAAAAAAAAAAGGGGGGGGGGAAAGGTGGGTGTGGGGGCTAATGGTGTTTCAGGTGTAGGCGCAGAGGACAGCTTCAGGGAAGCCCCTGAGAAGGTACAGCCTTACAGAGCAGGATAGGACAGGGATGAGTCGAACAGGCTTCACAGCGAAAGCAGCTACAAGGGTTTTCGTGGGGGAAGAAATAAAAAAACAAAAAAACAACAAAAAAACGCAGTTAGTTCCAGCAAAATTTTCTTATCTACTTATGGCGGCCTCACTGCAATGTCGCGTATCAGCATTCTGATAGCCTTGACTTAAAAAGCATCAGTATACAATTGTCATGTTGTCACCATGGCTCCAGGCTAAGAGGTTAGCCCATGTAGAGTTACACCGCTCCTCAGCTCCCCTACAGGGGACGTTTCAGATGGTATGGCACAGCAAACCAAGAAATGACATTGACAGCAAGCTCGAGATATTTATAGTAAATATACTGGGGGGATATTTAGCTTTTTCATGGTGAAAACAGAAACCTTACTCTCTCTCCACACACACACACACACACACACACACACACACACACACACACACACACACACACACACACACACACACACACACACACACACACACACACACACACACACACACACACACACACACAGACAGACAGACAGACACAAGGCTCGAGCTGCTTCAGCACAGTGCCAAAATCACACATGTTGGATGTTAGGATCAGGCTACGCAACATTTTTTCCATTAATTTATTTATTTTTTGTCCCCCCAAAGATTTCCCACTGAATGTTCTGCAAAACAACTTGCAACACAGCAAATACAATGTCCACACACTCCCATCAAATTCCCCTAAATGAGATGGGGAAAATAACAGCTTGTTGTGTAAACACAAAGGTTCCTGCGTGCTGTAGTTCTCCAGACAGGTACTTTCATATACGTGACCGTATGCATTAATCTCTGCTTTATCAGTCAAAGGTTATTTTAGTTATTCGTCTTTGTGTATTGCTACAGTCAACATGGAAGAGGCGTGAATCAGCTTCTTTCTTCCACTGTTGCATTGATAAAGGGCTCCAGGCTTGTGCAAACAGGCCATACAGGTTTTTGCCCCTTGAGGAACCCCCCAGCTTCGCCACGCGCTTGTCTTCAGAGTAACGCGGCCGATTTGAAGTCTAGGCTCAGTGGTTATCGGCTAGGACTGGAGGCAGGGTCAGTTCTATTTTTAGGTCACAACATTCCTTCAAAACTCTGCTCTGGGAATCTTTAAAATCGTTAAAATCTTTTAAACCTTAAAAGTACTGGCAGCCAGGACAGCTGAGCCCAGGTCGGTTTTGGCCCTGCTGGATTCGTCTTTGACTGCACTCATGCTTTCGGATTCTTAAAAGACATTTACAATTCACATTTTAAGAGGCAAACCTTTTAACGCCAATGATAAAGATCTTCATCTCAGTTCCAAGCACAGTGCGGACTCAGTGACTACAGTTTCTGTCTGTGTCTGTCTTGATCGCGAGCTGTAGTTAAGTCTGGGAGATAGGTGGGGGGGGGGGGTGCATTACTCACAGCTCGAGGATGAGGATGACTTCGCTCTTGTTCTCGAACACGTCGTGCAATGTGATGACGTTGGGGTGCTGGATCTCCCGGAGGATGCTGACCTCCCTCTCAATGTCCTCCTTGGTGACACCGCGGCGACTCGACTTGCTGCGCCGCTTCTTGATGAACTTGGCGGCGTACTCCAGGCCCGTGCCCTTCTTGCGGCACTTTCTCACCACGGCGAACTGACCGCTGCAGGAGAGGGGAGAGACAGGAGAGAGAGAGAGAGAGAGAGAGAGAAAACGTGGTCAACCCATGTTGAGCACCGACATTCTCTCGGCACCGACATATGCCTCGGTACGCCATCAAAACAACAGAGCGTAGGTGGGGCCGAGACGTAGCGACATGGTGGAGGCTCGGAATGGGAGCGGTGGGAACCGGCTCGGAGCATTTAGAGCCGTGCTCACGGCTCCTCCGAGTCACGACGCAGCCCTGAACAACATCTGAGGTGCAGCAGTCTGCCAGAATCCCACAATAACCCAAACTAAGGGACACACACACACACACACACACACACACACACACACACACACACACACACACACACACAAAACTAGTTCTTTCCTCTGGGATATTTTTTCATGGTATTCTTTATTTGGTGGAGTTATCATGTTATTATTAAAAAGAACTGTAAACCAACGCAAAAAAGGACAAGCCCCTGTGGCTGAAGCCCCTGACCCCATTTGACCCGCACTGACACAGCAGCGGTGAGACTGGGCGTACTTTGCTTAATCCATATTTACAGTCCCTTTACTCAAATGCCAAATTTCATCCAGACAAGCCTCTTGTACACATTACTACACGTGGCCAACTCTGATTCAGAGTCTGACCTCTGCAACACAATGTGTTCATATACACCCCCCTACCCTCCCAACCCCCTCCAGCTCCATGAATAGCTGTGTTAAACAGCTGTGGCAAGGACACCAAATAAGGGCTTTCTACAAAAGTGACAATAGCCATTTCTAAGAAGCATTTCTGAACAATGTGGGGAAGGAAGATGTCCCTGGCGCTGGAGCTTTCTCATGTTAATGGCCTCCATTCATCCAAGCTCCACCTTTTGTAACCTGGCAGATAAAGATGGATCGTTAGCATTTTATCACGGCCGTGGGGGTTCTGATGAAGGGGGGGGGGGCGGTTGGGCTGTGGTTTCCGTGGGAGGACGAACAGACACGATGGGACTGCGTGTACCTGAAGCCTGGGGCTGTTATTACCCGACACATCCGCTTAGATCATAAGGGGATGCTGTACGCCGTTATAACTGTGACGCAAGGGTTCGGCATAAATTGATATAAATTGGTTCACTTGGTATCTTCCTTCTTCGGATTATGCCGCTGTTGAATTATACGACTAAGACCGAGGTGCATTTGATTTGCAGGGTTCTTGCTTAACCACTATGTAAATGAGGGGGGTCACCCTCGTGACCCCTCTAGCATGGTGTTGGGCACTAGGGCATGGCTAAACGCTTCTGTCACCCACACTCCTAAATGAGCGGATCACGGGACCTCAGCTGTGCAAGCGTTCACGGCAGGGGTTGGCCCGGGGGGAGGTGAGGCAAGTGGGGCTCCGGATGGGGGGAGGGGAGTGTTCCTCCGGTCTCTTCTGTCCCTGCCAAGTCCCATAAAATGGTGTCACCTGCGAATCGCAACACGGGGTGCTGTCTCCCTGCCCCCGCCTCTCGCCATGCCTACGTCTGCTCCGTGTATAAGACTGGGCAGATGCCTGCGTCTCAGATCAGACGCCCAGCTCGAGATGTGGATGCAGCGGGCACTCTCATGCTTCTATTATCCGGAGTTATCCGTGGCCCACGTTCAACGGCTCGCCCGACAAAAGTGCTCTTCATGCCGGGTGCTACGGCGACCCGCTACATGTGACGGGTTTGCTATTATCCAGCTGAACCTGTGCTGGCTCTAGGCCTGCTGATGCTGGACACGTCTCCCTTCCTGATGGTCGACGCTTTGGTAGAGTTCATTCTTCAACTGCGTCACCATTTGTCTAGACCTCATATACTGGTATGCAATACCTCTGGGGAAAAAAAATCCTGTGCATTACGCAGATACCATTTGGCAGCTGCAGCCTTGATTGCCAACAGGAAGAAGACTTGGTCTGAGCTTAGGCTTCTTTGCGGACGGCCACATCATGCCGCCTTAATGAGCCCTCTGTCAGGGTTAGTTGAATCTGGCTGTTCTGTGGGATGGGGCATTCCACTGGTGGAACTCCCACGACACCTGCTCTGTGCCTATAATCCTGCGGAATCCCACACGGCCTTGACGTAAGCGTCAGCACACCTGCAGCAGAATTCGGAGGCCACTGAGGTTCTCGACGCCTACAGACTGGCTGATTAGAGCTATGGTATATTCACACCGTGCCTTCCCATTCTCGAATCGAAGGACCCCGAACACTGGTTTGTGTCCTGCTTGTCGAAGAAACGGATCCATTTTGGCAACAAAAAAAAGTAACAAAGCAGAACGTTTGTACAGCGCTGTTTTACTTTTGAATGGGGTTCTTCGGCGAGACGCTGAACTTAACGTTAAGGAACATAAGGAACACCTGCTCAAGTGTTGCCTATGCAGAAGGCAGAACCCTGCACAACAACAACAGCAGCTGCTTGCAGATGCTAACGGAGCGCCAGCTGGCAGCCGTCCAAACCTGCACTTCTCCCCAGCGGAGTCACCGCTGCCAGGCCTACGGAAACTCGGGGGGGGGGGGGGGGGGGGGTGTTGGGGGGGGGGGGTTGAGGGGTGCTGCTAGCTACCCGGAGGGGCAGAATTACAACTGCGAGGACGATGACGTGATCCTGCATTGCTGAGAGGAGACAGCTCTTATTCCCATTCTAACGCAGGACGCTAGTTGGCTGCGTGATGCTTTAGATACGAGCAAGCACAGAATCGCCCCCCCACCCCCGAGGGACACTCAGGAAGTGTCGTGTGCTCCATCTCGGAGTTTCCCTCCGGAATGAACTCAGCTGGGGAATATATCCAACTGCCGTTAACATTGTTAATTAGCGTTCTGAAACAAAGGAATCGGCTTTTACTCTTCTAGAGAAAGAGGGAAGCAGCAACAGGAGATTTTAACTACCCGACATGCCAGTCTAGGGAATCCTGTTGTCCTATGTTACTTTTCAGGGATGGGGCTTCCAAGTTTTTTTTTGGTTGGAGAGGGAAACTTGAGCTTGGCCGATGGGATAGGTGGGTGTGTGTGTGGCTGGATGGGAGGGAGGGACGGAGTGATCAGAACAGCCTGTGTTTCCCCTCACTGCTGTGCTGCTTTCTGTGTACTTGCCAACGGCCTACTCGACTGTGAAGCTGCGCCACAGGTTTACGCTGCTCTGTTTGTGTGTGTGTGTGTTTGTTTGTGGTTAGTAGAAAAAGTACCCTTGTTTACAAGCTGATGAGTTTCCTTGCAGGAACAGGGGTATTTATGGGTTTATTGCACCTGTCTCCTGCCTTCATCTCTGAGCGAAAGCTAACTAATGCAGCTCCTTGTTGCACTCGCACCATTATCCTGGAGGTTCCCAGCGTTGTATACGCAGAACTGACAGGCTGGAAGCTACGTTACACATTAGTACGTCTCTGCACCGAGCGTCACTGAAAACTAGATGACATGGGTGGATCTGTTTCCAAAAAAAAAATAAAAAAGTTGCTTAAAAACTCAAGTGCAGTCGCGAGAAAAGAAAAAAAAGAGAATGGAAAAAAGTAATCACTGCTTCCATCGAAAGCATCGGGTTCCGAAACACTAAACGCGGATAAACACCCTGGGTGGATAAGTTTAGATGTGTTACCGCTACGAGGCGAGGAATTATCGTGTGAAAGCGTATTGCAAGGGGAAAAGAGGAGCTGCAGATGAAAAAGAAGTACAGAATAAACATGCAAACCACAATCCCCCCCACCCAACCAGACCCCACCCCCCCCAGGTCACCATCCAGCAGGACCCGGTGTGCCTTCTGTTCCCGGTCTGCGTGGTGTAAATAATGCTGACAGCACCGGCCGGCTGGCCCTTCTTGGAATGCACAGAGGAAGATGATGCTCTGAATACAGATCCATGGAGACTTGTGAGGTCTGATCTGCCCTTGCCTTGGCTTGCCCTTTCTACTGGACTCGGAACGACATTCTTCCAAACCCCAGTGTCAGCCCAGCCTGGCGCTAACAGGGGGTGCTGGGCATTTGCTCAAAATGTCGCCTTCCGATGTGAAGGCCCAGAATTGTTTTATACAAACGGTCATATACTGCCCGTTATCAACAGTAAAAACGGCTGTGCCCAGGAGCAGCTCCTTCTTACAGAAGGCCACGCAGCAAAGGCAGCGACTCATAGTGTCCAGCCATGCTGCTGCATCTGCAGTCACCTGTGTGGAAAAAAGGTTCCACTTCAAGATACTGAAGAGTCGCATGCTGTCCTTGGGTTGCACAAACTTGTCCAAGGAGCGCAGCCCTTCCTGTGTCAGTGGGATTATTGGGGCTGTAAGTACCCGGATACCGCAAGACTAACATTCTGCTTTGGTCTCCAACCCGCCGGAATCGAAGCCAACCAACCTGCGAGCGTTAAAATCATCGCAGCGTCGCTTGTTATTCTGTTGGAAACGTGTTGGCCCATGACATCAGAGATCAACACAGACTGCTGACTGGGTACACAGGCTGGAGTGTTATCGATTTTTCGACACACACCGACAGGGTGAAGGAGCAGGAACGCTGATGCTAAATAATGGAAGACCACGTATTTTGGCAAGAACTAAAGCACTCCAGCCCAAGACTTGCAGGAGGTGTCAAGTCTATTCAAAGCTACAGACAAAGCGCAGAGTGCTTGCTTAGAAGGATGAGCTTCAGTTCTGCACAGCTGTCTTGCTCATTCAAGTGAATAATTGGACAAGCAGAGAGCTGGCAACAGAAAAACGAATTGTGAGTTCAAATTTTTTTTTATTTTTTTAAGTGAAACACTAAAACTGTCCTATATCTTCAAATTGGAAAAGCATTGAAATAATGCAGTCAGCCGAAAACCAGTGACATATTGCAGATCTGTACAGGCTGTGCTGTGGATGTGACTCGTTCCCCATAGCCACAATCTGGTACACAATTTTTAGCTAAATGCATCCGTGGTGAAGTCATATAGAGCGCATATACCACGCACCATAATTTCAATTTACAAGCTTTTCTACGTATTTGCAAACGTCCTCGATTTCCACCAGTGCTGCTCCGCGTGGTTGCACCCCCCGAGGGGGAGGCTCATTCTCAGGTGTCTGCTAGAAAGTGTTTCTCACTTCACTGGCATTCCAAGGGCTGCATTTTCACCTGGTGCCTCCATGACGTCAGCCGAGCTCAGGAACGCAACCGTGAAACTCTAGAGCTGAAAAACGCTCCTCCTTCCCGCAGTCTTCCCGCCACAGATAACCTATCTAACAGACGTGCACCGGGAACCTTTACGACACGTGGCAAAGCATATTTGTGGCGTCACACAGCTGTTAGGCTGGTTTCAACGAACGGCATTTGCAACGTTAGACGTCCTCGATAAATTAACATGGCAGAAACAGTGCCGAGAGCTGACTCAGTACTCACTAAAATCACTTTCGCTGAGTGGATGTATGCATTTCAGTGCGTGATGTCTTGTAGCCCTTCAAAGCACTATGGTGTTGCAGTATCCAAAGTCCTCTGAGCTTTTAGTGGTTGTTCAGCTTCTGAGATTAGAATCTACTCTTCTAAAGATGAACAATGCAAAGTTCTTGTCAAAGTTTAAAAAGATAAGATTTAAATTCTATATTTATTTCACCCTACTCGTATATAAAAGACAGCGGACTTTGCTACTGTTCAAGACTTGAGACCATACACCCCCCCCCAACAACTGTGGTGTACATTTCATGCCTGCCAGTCGAGTCTGCTAAAAAAAAAACCCAAAAAACTACTGTATAATCAGGCTGCCTGCGTTTCAACCCCTGCTAGCTTTATGACAAAGCAGCTTTTGTGATGGCCTGCCATTGGCTCGTCAGGCTGTTCGGTGGGGTGCCAGCCTGGTTAACACCACGCCGGCCCCCACACTATGTTCAGCAACACCCCAAAACATTACGCACCCAAGTGGTGGATGATAAGCATGCTTAATATCCCAAGCCCCACCCTTGGGATTAACGCTGCCTTTATGCTGCGGGAACAGTGTCCTGCTTGTACACCCCACGTCTTCCGGATCCCTCTTCACATCACCTACTTGCGTCTTTCTCCAGAATGTTAATTAAAAGAGGAAGTTGCTTACTGGCAGCGTACCTCATACAAATGATATCCTTTGCCAAACTACTATCTGCGTGGGTTTCTGAGCCATTGCAGACACAGAGGGTTTAACTTTGGTTTTGACTTTACAATTAAATGAGGTGGGGGGGGGGGGGAGGCGGAGGCACGCCTCACTGCAGTGTCATGCCAAACAGTGGACTGAGCAGGCCCGATCAAACGATCAGGAAGGACGAAGTGAACTTCTCAACCACTACTTCATTACTAGCACTCATGCCGGGATTGCAAGACAAATGTGAAAATCAAACTAAGGGATCTAAGTGGGAGTCATTGTGGCTTTTACGTCCATTTCACGTTTATCATAAATGAACCTCCCCGTTTCAGGCCGCTTCTGAAGGGGCTGCAGGAAGCCTAACTTCCTGCATCGTTATCATCATCATCGCCAGTACAATTCCAGTGTTTGCACAACTACAATGTCTATGCACGTGTTTGTAAAAGGGAAATGGAGTCAGAGGTGTGCACACTTCACACTCTGTGCAACTCCAATTCCACTTTGATCTTATCAGAACATTGTTCCTTGTAATACATCTGGGAGTTGAAAATCATCACACAAGAAAGACACTATAAATATACATTGAAAACACAAATATAAGCAACATAAAAATGTATGAGAACTAGAAACATAGAGGTGAATGCTGAAGGAAAACCTGGGACACTAAAAACTTCACCACGTTCACTTAATAAAGGATTCTCCACTCTAGCTCCAGTGCAATGAATCATCAGACACTTTTCTTGTTAAAAAATGTTAAATGAAAGATTTTCCAGTTTGCAACATCAGGCCTAAAATGCTTAGTAGAATAACGCAGCATAATGTAACTGCAGCAGAAAAACTGATATGTCAGGCAAAAGCTTTCACGTTTTCAGCAGGTTTCCAACGTTGGATTGCTTCTGCTTTTTTGGCTCTGTTGTGTAAGGTGGCTGAGCTGCACACAGGTGTGCTCTTCATAGTTGGTTAACCTATTTAGCTGGAGCCAGAGACCTCTGTCACAAACCTATCTGACAGATACATCTACATGTTGAAGCTCAAATATATAAGTTTAAGAAAACACAAACATAGCATGGTGGGCTGGAAAGAAGAATGCAACAGAGCACTAGATGGTAAAACCAGATTAACCAAAGGTGGGTGGCTACTGCAGTAATGCCAGCAATATGGCACATGACCCAAGTATTAGCTAGGCTAACCATGACAGTGTGTCAAACAGCTATGCTGAAATGATTATAATGATGAAATCATAACAAACAGCTCAAAGCAAAAGAAATATCTACAGCTGTAGAAACATTCTGCAGTTCAATTTATTGCTGTAAAAATGTATAAAAGCTCACGATTTTACAGGCCTCTAATTCTCATCATATTGTGACAAGACATCAAATCAGACAATATCAATGACAGGGCAGCATTCAAAAGTTCTCAGAAATGCGTGGAGTGCTTGTGTCCGGTGTGTGCCCCATAAATGTGAAACCGAATAACACGCGTGGCTGGATCAATAGCTATTTGGACGTTGGAGAGACTGCAAGTTCAAGGCTTCCTCCGTGTCCCGTGAGAGCCACTAACAAGTAAAATCTTTCATCAATAAACGTTAAGCAATTAGCTTTTTTCCTCCATATTGATTTGATGTTTTAATGCTAGACTTTCTGCGTAGGGGAGGACTAATTCGGTGTGTGGCCCCCTCATGGAGAGTCTTCTTTGCGACGTTCTTGTGTTAACTAGCTTTATTTGCATTGAATAAATTGAGACTCACTGCGTATAAGGAACACATTCTAGGTTAACAGCTACGATCCACAAGACACGGTCTTCTCTGTAATGAGCGCGTGCTGTAGCAAGGTTACTTGGCGCGGAACCGTGACGTGTTTTCTGAGGAGCAGCTGCGTTTATGCCGAGGGCCAAACGGTGAGATCGCCCAGTGAACTCCTGCACGTATGGCCTTGCATTCAAAAACAAGATGCCTTTCCTCTTTTTAAATTGATTTTGCCTGTACAAAGAGGTCTGCTGGAAACATTTAGCACAGGCCGAGCCAGCCTTTTCAGCTCGGGGCCAATAGCACCTCCATGCACCAAACATCTGGTAGGACCTGCAGTTGTCTGATATCAGAGACAGCTGGCTAAAGCAGAGCTCTAAACCAAACCCTCCTCTAATTACGCACCCATAGCTAAAGGCAGCGGTAGGGCCCGAGTGTCTGGCCCAGCGGAAGAACCAGGCACATGCGGGAGTCCTTCTGGATGCACAGAATTTGAATTAATAGTTTGTATGTGAGTCACTTTAGTTCATTAGTGGAAAATGAGCGTGGGCGGGCCGGTCAGGGAAAGCGGAGTCGGATCGCGCTAATCCGCGTGCTCGAGCTGCGCCGATTATGCAACAGCCTCGCCGTACCGGAGTAACCAAGGAAACGGCGCTGCAGCGCGCGTAGAGCACATGCACACCGGTGCTCCCGCAGAAGACGTTTAGTGGGATTTACGAGCGGTTTGCCTGGAGCTCTGCGCACGGAAGCAGCAGGAGATGATCGCTAATGCTACTTAGGAGGGAAGGGAAGGGAAGGGAAGGGAAGGGAGGGGAGGGGGTGTGTGCGCACTCACTTTCCTCCTATTCATCTCTGCAATGGATGCCACCTGCACCTTTTTACCAGCAGTGATAACGCCCAACTAAAATGCCCCTTTACTGTGAAACCAGAAGTCCCTTTAATGTCGCCATTAAACTGCTTACGTGGCTCTCGATTTATCTATTTTTGCAGACAAACAGCCTTTTTCCAGGAAGTGAAACTGATTTGAAGCACGCTGCTCAGTTGTATATTAACCCTTCGCGAAGCTGACCTGCACAATGGGTCACATTAATTGTTTCATTTAGTACTACTCTTGCAATAAAGTAATAAAGCAGTCTTAGTTATAACAGCAGGCTGCTACTCAGTCAGTTGGCAACAAGTTAAATACCTTGTCACTGACTGTGATGTGAGCACGTTGATCAGTCTCTGAGGTTCCTGTTGGGCATTCAGCGAGCTTTCCTCGTGGGCATTCACTGTCTGACACTAGGCAAACAAGCTCTGTCACATGGAAATATCAACTGCTCGGCATTTCATCATAGGTGAGTCATGCTGCATCTAAAATCATAACCCTGCTGCAAGCTTAAGGTCATAAATAAATTTCTCAAGCACAGGTTTAGCGCCACAGTGAGAAGTTTTAAAGGATGTTTCTAGAGCTATGGTCATGTATTAATAACATTAAGCTCGAAAACCTATAGAAAGGAATAGAGGAGGAGGAATGGCATGTTTATCTCCCTACACTTAAACTGGTTTGTCAAGTCTTTTATTTGTTGACTTTGGCCACTGCTTCTAGACACGACAATACGGGAGAATGGAAATGTTTTAATACCAACATTGTATATGTCTTTGCCATATCTTAAAAGTCTCAAAGCTAAGTCATGCAAGACGTATACAAGGCACACATTAAGGAGATGTGGTCGCATTCTTTGATTACCGAGAATGGCACTCAACATATCAGTGGAATGAAATTTGGTCCTTTCTCAGGATTTAAAGCGACAAAAGGCACTTTGTGTGAAAAGGCACTGAGGGCAAGTTAGCCCAACTTTCAGAGATATCGGGCGGGGGGGGCGGACTCTTCCCCAAACACAAGCTCTCAGTTGTAACTTAATCAAACTGGCAGAACTAATTACAAAATTAAAATGTCGTACGCTTTGCGGTTCCAAATGAGTTTAAAGGACCGTTTCGGCTTGCGCAGTAGTTTAGATCCGCACTAATCGAGGAAGATCCCACTGACGAGCAAGTCCAACCGATAGATACCGGAAAATGCCGCAAAAGCATGGCAGTTACCATGGCAACTTATGGGCGGCGATCTAAAGTCTGGCACGGGTCGTGTCGTTAAAGGGCACCTCTAGAGACTGAAACTGACATTAACCTGGTTTCGGGGTGGCCTGCCTACTGTCAAAACATGTCGCCTTCAAAGAGGCCCAAGCTAATTTAGTTGATATACCGCCTGGCAATACGGCAACTTCATAAGCAACTAATCTGAAATAAGAAAAATATTTGAAAATGAGTATCAATAGAACTGTATTAGATATATGATTGACACTTATGACAAAAGGGAGACGCGATTATGTAGTGCCAGTGAAAGAAAGAGCATGAGAAGTCTGAATTCCTAATTCTTTATCACTAACGGTAGCTTAGCAACAACATTAACACAGAGAGAGAAGCTTCCTGCCTGAGAAACTGTGATCGCGCGACATGTTCACGCAGATCTATTTATTTAATAAATCAGTCAGCGGACGTGTTTGCTGCATAGCCTCCAAGCAGGCTACTACCTCACGTGAAGGCGAGAGGACGTCAGCTGCGTTTGCAATTACAAGGGCGATTCATCATTTACTGTCACGGAAAATAATAGTGTAAGAGGGGAGCCTATTTCCTATCATTCACGGTTTCTGGCAGCGTTTCGTGTTGGGGTCCGACAAATCGAGAACGTAATTCAGACAATAAAAAAAGCACAGCTGCGCAGCATGTTATTTTCAGGAATCCTATACGGAAATGCGCCATCAAACGCGCACGATGATCATGTCAAGAAACAGGCGCGTATGCATGCATGGGTGTCGCGTGAACACATTAACCCATATCTTGCGTCAGTATGTCGCAGAACACTGTGCAGCACCAATGCAGCGCTAGAGGGGTGTGCCTGAAGACATATGACCGTACCAACGAGGCTTTTTGCTTGTTATTGAAATTCCCTTTTAAATATACTATGGTTGTGCATGTTGGCATGTTTGTATTTGACATGCTCAAGTTGTCATTGCAGACCACCAACATGCATCATGTAGTCTCTCAACACACACACACACACACAGTAACAGCAACTAAGATCGCATGAGTCCCTTTGTGACCGGACTTGCCATTAATCACAGTAGACTGGAGCCTGGGACAATGGTCTTAGTCCTTTTGATTAGACTGTCAGTTTACACTGCCAGCACGCCCAGAAGCAAATAAACAGACGTTATAACAGGGGTGTTGGATTAAATGGATTTAGGAAACTTGAGTTCCTGTTTGTCTGTAATCAGCTGCAGTAAATGCACACTATCTAGAGAGCCAGGCATAGACTGCTGGATTGACTGGCGACAGAAAGAATAGGATGTTAGAATCGGGAGGGGGTTGCAGTGCATCTTGGCAAGCCCTCCCAACAAAAAAAGCAAGGAAGAAGATTGGTTTCTCTCCCTCTCCTGCTTTCTCTCCCTAGTATTAGGCATGCTTGGCTAGCTAGAGCTTACCCTTCACACTGGACTTATCTCGCAGGACACATACTTATTTCTCTGACACACTCTTCATCTCGCGTTCTCTCTCCCTCTCTCTCTTACTCACTCACACACACACAGATCAGAGAAGGCTTTACTACCAGACTCTAACACTAGCACATTAGTTACTCAGAAGTCAGTGGAATCAGGTAAACCAATAAATGATTAACCATCCCATTACACTCTCTGATTAGTGAAATACTGAGTGTAACCTTCTACATTTACAGCATTTGGCAGACCCTATTATCCAGAGCAACTTACATAGTTCTCAGTATCACAAGGTGTGTGCTGCCTGGGAATCAAACCCATGACTTACCTGTTCTATATTCTACAATTCTACATGTTGAACATGCTACACATGTAATGGTCAGAAGAGACCTCGGGGCACACTTTCCACAGACCCACAATCAAGCAAATAAATGTTTAACTCACCAGCCTGTAAAACATCTACAAAAAAAAAGAGCCTATGCAGGCGTCTCTGTAGTGGGCTGTGTATACTCCAGAACTCACTAACAGGACCGCTCCAAGTGGTGTCCTGGGCCTATGCATGTTTATTAGGGGATGGGCGTTTCCCTTCATGCACCATTGTGCCATTATGGGGGACACTGAAGAACAACAGACAGCCTCTCCCAGGTGACAGCAAGAATGTAGGTCAGACTGCAGAGGAAAACACTATGATATTAAAATATTATGAGGTTGATTAGGCTTTCTCAAGACCCATCATTGCCAACACGGATTTAGGAGAGAGTACCTGACTAAAATCTCTAGTCTGATTGTGGAGACATAGCAGCGCATCACAGTGGCATGACCCCCCCCCCCCCCCAAACTTTTTTGTAGGGGATCAGGGGTTACCTGTCATTTGAAGGGCTTAGTGGAGATTTCAGACTTCACACCTAAGTGCAGCTGTTAATGCACTGTACCACTTAAGAACTTCTATGTTTGTAACACCTGTCATATTACATGACTTTCCACAAAGGCCTAGAATGAGATTCTCCTGAATGGAATTTATTCAGAACATCATAAGTATGAATATGTTCAAAACAAATGTTTCTGAAGATAATGAATGGAGGTATATTTAAATGGAGACAAATGTATCATGTAGATACATTTAAATGATATCTATGGTCCATAATAGGTCATTGAAGGCCAGTCTGTTGATGCATATTGTAGAACACTGCACAGGACACAGTTCAGCCCTCACACAGTTCAGGTGAGAGTGGAATTAAAAGGTAATGAGAACCCATGACAACCAGTGTGTCCAGCCACTTTGATTTAGTCCAGGTAGGCCAACTTCTTTTGCCGTGACACTTTCAGCTTCGCGTACGTTCACATTCAAATGACAGGATGTGTTGTGTAATAAGATCAATAACTGCTAGTGAGAAAACAGGGCCATACCAAAATCAGTTTAGCTGGTTTTAAGATGACAGCTCAACAAAACATGCCTCCCACACAAACACGAACCCCTGTGAAAACTTCACTCTTCCTGCCACCGTCTAATAGCTGTGGTACGCTGATCAGTAGTCAGCACGTCCCAGCTGTAAATCCTGGTGTCGTACGCGAACGTCTGTGGCCCAGAGCCGCAGACGCCCATGCCAACGGCCGTGTCCCCGGCTTCTATTCAGCTGGCCATCCGTGCTTGCCCTGCTGAGGGCTGGGCCATCCAGAGCAGGGCCCATTAGCAGAATAAAGAGGCCCCCTTTATCCCCCAGACTTTCCCCTGGCTGGAGTCTCTTAAAGCCAATATATCGGCCCTGTGTGTTTAACCCTGAAGCCCAACTAGCTCACGAGGAGTCTCTGATGTGGGGCTGTTTAACGCTTCAGTGCTGGCCAGAGGGGGCAGGTCAGGTTTAACCATTTACTCAGCGCATCAAAGACTGGGAGAGGGGTAGGCTGAGCCAATTGGGTGGTGCAAGCAGTTATTAGTGCCTTTTTGGCACTGGGCTTTTGTTTAAATGGTAAGAATCAGGTTTAGGTTTTGCTCTGTGGAGAGCAATAATACTCCTCTGGCTCTATTTTTTTAAGGCCTGTGTCTAACTACGAGGGTAGGAAGCCTCTTTGGACAATGTCACTGATACTCCTGATTTTGAAACATCTGTTTTGCTCAGTATTTTACTGAATGCTCACTTGTCTGCCAGTCACAAAGCAAGAGAAATAAGTTAGCACAGAGATCTATAAATTGATTTTCCCCGTCCAATGGCTGCTTGAGGATATGTATACCAGTGCCACAGTCAATACAGTGCAGTTTCATAAATGTATTAATTTAAAAATAATTTTAGGCATATGTTAAAAAAAAAAGGTTATGTTCTCCAATGCAGAGCAAAAATCAACCTCATCAGCGCACATATCGGTTTTGTCATACAAAATAAGTGTGGGTCTAAGAAACAATCAATAATAATCAATATGCAAATAGATTTGACCAAACCCCATTCATTCGACTTCAGTCAACTTCTAATCAATCTTTATTTAAATAATGCATACTGAACATTTCAACAATAAAATGTTACACCTGGTTTCCCAGCTCTGAGAGAGTGTGAGAGAGCATGCACACGCAAGAGTGAGTTTCTCATTTCTTCCTCACTGTAATCAAATACAGTTTCCATGCTTCTCCATTACAGAACCAATTGAATGCAATAACCAAGGCAGAACAGCATCCTAACACTGCATGTCCACTCCAACACTGGGCCAGTTATGCAGCCAATGCAGCTTAACTGCTATAAGTGTGCATGTTTGAGGACTGAAGATGACAGGAACATCCTCAAGACTCTTTAAACACAAAAAGAGTCAATTCTGTGGCAGCCCACACGATGGGCAGATTCATCTGTGTTGAGCAACACCACCCACATGCCTGGCAGTCAGTGTGAATCTGCATTCTTATGATATTCAGCTGGAAAGCCTCGATCTGCTTCTCGTCACATATGGAATATCCACAGAAATATAACCTACACGATTACACAGCCACAAAGCTCAATTTGCCAAGCAATGCACAAGGTCACATCACCAAATTAAAATGACTGGTGACTAATTATTAGCTAATAGCCAGACAATAAACCCATAATCGATCTGACAGTGAATTAAAATAAAGCGGACTACACAAATTAAAGGTAATCATTTGTGGACTATCATCTTGACAAGTGTAGCTCTGAGTCTGAGCAGTGGACCGTCACATTCATATAACAGACATCGATCAATAAAAGCAGTGGCACAATGCTAGGTTGTAAAATATCAAGGCTCAGTATGACTGTCAGGTAGGAATGGCGTTTAAGCACATGTGCGCTTTGCCCAAGTTCATTTATCAAAACGTAAGGGATGGTGACTATGGCTCTCTACGATGTAGGAGCATTATATGTTAATTTTGAAACACGCTGGTGTGCAGTATTTGTTTAACTTAAAAAAGCACATTAGACATTTTAGTCCACGCCCAGTCGCGGTTGTTGCAGCTCTGAATAATAACGATTTTTAAGCTATTAGCTACGTACCTTCCAAGCTCATCTCCTATATCGTAGTAATCCTCTACATTCTCCTGGTTGAACACGGTCATTGTGCTGGGCGCTTCCTCCTCCCCGGGATTCCCAAATCTGCGCCCACCAATATCAGCAACCCATCACTGTCAGCCTCATGACAGTTTACGGCGAACCCTTCTCATGTTTGTTCTGGTGGGGAAGACACAAAAGGTGAGACGTTTGTGAGTGGAAGTCCTTTAAACGATCAAATAGGTACAGGTTTTATCGGCGTCGGTTACGCCAGCTACCATCTCTTCGGGAATCATTTTCGCCGAGCCACCATGTAGACAACAAAGCTACTTCCATTAAAGGGTTGATGAAAGAGAGGAACATGCATTAAATGTAGTTCGTTTTTTGTGTCAGTTTTATGTTTTTTGAACAGTCAAGGAGTGTAACGTTTTGCGTTGCGGCATTAGTAGGCTACTACTAGAGATGGTGGATGGGTGAGAAACAGCTACTGCTGTAATGTTGCTACGACATTGAACTGCCAACGAAAGAACGAAATGAATTTCTATCGTTGAACCGGTGTTTAACGTTTCTCATCAGTGTTCGGGCTACTCTGTAAGTTTCTTACAATGTTGGCGTTCTCTAAAGTGTAAACTGGGGGAAAAAACAATGAATTGAAAACTGAGCAGAATACGTTCACCTCCGGGTGCCCAATGCATGTCAATAAAAGCGAGCAAAATTACCTTTGAACTTCCGCTGTCTTCAGTGTTCAGGAAACAGGTAAAGTCCACTGTTTTGCGTTAAAAACAACATACCGTTCTCGGGAGACATGGAAACGCAAGGTTGTATGAAATGGGAGGATTGTAACAATGTAGGTGTGTGGCGTTCCCACTGCGGGTAACACCGTGTAATGACACGGTGTCGATTCGTTTCTGTCTGGAGGAGGCGGTGTTCTCCTGTGGTATGGCCCACGCCATGAGTTTACGAACAGGCATTTTAAAAAAAATTTAAAACAGTCCGGCCCTCTCGGTATGTAGTCTGTGCATATGTATATTAGAAATTAGCTTCAATATCTCTTGACAAATAAAAATTAAATACATGAACATCTAGTTACGGTACTGTAAGGTTAACAGTATTAGAGACACAAACTTGTAAACTGCATCTTTATGTGGATTTCTGAGGGGCACTCCTGCCCATGTTAAATATTATTTTATAAGAAGTACTACAGTCCTTTATCCTGGACATAATATCAGGTGCACTTTTTTTCTCATGAAATTCCAAGTTGACAACTCGTGAAAACCTATTTACGTATCCACGCGTTCATTACGTAATCAACCATGGGTGCTACAGAAAAAACTATTGCTCTGTGACTGTGTTTATGAGAGGGGTAGTTATGGATATTTTGTCACTAGATGCGCCTTGAGCGATTTCATAGGTGCGCCTAATGACACAAGAAATTATTCTATGATTGTTATGTATTGTTTCCATATTCTTTAACCCAGGATAAATATAAATGTCGACGAATAAAGACTTTATTAAGACTCTTTTCATGTAACTTTGCTTACAAACTAGAAACTTGGTTGCTCTTCACAAACTTTGTCTCTTTGTTCAGCGCTGGTATATGAAATGTAATACACTTGCGCCATCTGTTTGTAGATGTGCTCATTGCAAGCAGTTTGATCCTTTGAGGACTTACTGTGGTGACTGGAATGCGTTAATCAAAGTGATCTAACAGGCAAGTTCAGCCAATAACAAGAGAAAATCAAAAGTATATCGATCTGAAACTTAGTTGAAAAGGTTTATTGATCTGGTCATACATATATATATATTTATATATATAATATTAGAGGTCAATCAAGCGCCTGCTAGGCCTATCTGTGCACGTCATCACTATGATGCTGTTGTGTACTGTACCGTAGCCAATATTGTCTGCAGTACTATTTATATTTAGCAAAGCACTTTATTATTTAAGTTTTATTTAGCATTTGTACCATCTGAAATCGTGTTTTTCTTTGCAATCATATTCATGGGCGTCGCAAAGGCAAGCACTAGCCACCGACACCCTTCTTCCTTTTCTGTAACTGCTGTAGTGAATCGGCCTCTGAAATACAGCAGCAAATGGAGTTGCTGATAACGCCGCACGCCGTCTGATATTTCACTACTCATAAATGAATGTCTTTGATCCTAGCTATAGGATCCGCGCCCCCTCCGCGAGTCTCAACCGAGGCGCGCAGCATCAACTGGCACATGACTCACCGCTTATTGTCGACAGCTGTTACAGTCCTAATGTCAGTGTATGTAAATGATGGGTTTCGCCTCGGTGCACGAGTGAGAGTGTTGAAATGAGAGCAAGCGAAGGTTTTTAATCCCGATAATTAAAAACCACGAACGGATGACACAAAGTCTCCAGAATGCCAGACGGCATGTCTGTCATCTGAGTTTTGCTACTGCATTGATTACTGGGGCTATGTTTTGATTTCTGGTTGCTAAGGGCCCATCACACTTTCAAGACAGCGATGAAAGACAGTTGTAGCCAGAAGGTGTCTCCTGCTTTAGCAAGTTAAACAGGTTACCTTCACGTAAATTAATTTGTTATGACTAAATACAACTCAACTTTCATTTGTTAAACTCATACATCAAAAAAGTGTGGTAACGAATACATTAAGTGCGGTCAGTCATACACTGAGAAGTGTTGGTGCCATCTTGTGTTTGAAATGAGAGCTGCAGCAGTTCTTGATATCGAAAATCAAATAGAACTAAATTAATCACAATTGATCTAATATAGGTTATACATTCAAATTAATCTTTATTTAATTCTGGTGTACGTTTATATCTGGTGTTATTGTTTTTAGGTTGAGCTGATCTCAGAGAGCTTGGAAAGGGCATCTTTGTGAGTAAATGAAAACATTTGTTTTTTGTTCAGGGCTTGCAGTGAAGTTGCAGAGCTTGTCTGGTTTCTGTGCTCATGGAATGAACTTCACAGCCATAGAGCTATGGACAAAAGTCATCAGGCAGCTCTCTGTGCTTTTGTTGCATTCAGACAAACCTCATTCCAGAGACTTTTTCTCTTTCATTATCTTCGTTATCGTTTCTTGCCATCACTTTTTCTATCCTTTGGTACTGACATTCTCTCCATGTTCACAGGGTTTGTAAAAGAGAAGAAAAGGGAGTGTGTGTGGTCTCTTTCTGTGTGTGTCTCTCTCTCCCTCTTCACAACTCCTTTGTTTTTAAATAACCTCGAGTGACAGTCTCACTCTCACCCCCCTTCCCACACACACACACACACACACACACACACACCCACACCCACCATCTGCCCTTTACTAAGCTGCTGTCGCAGTGCCTGCTATGGATCCAGCTCTTTTTATCTTGGACTGAATCGTCAGTTCCTTAAATCTGAGAGAAGGCTCCCCTGCCTGGAGTCCCTGTTAATGTAACCCCTTTACATAAGAGAGTTAACAAGTGACAATGGGACATGTGGATTCTGACATGTGCACTTGGTTGTTGTTTTTTTTGCTTGAAGCAGAATACTTTGGAGATGTTTATATTCCTATCTGTAGCAAAACACTATTACTCACTCTGTTTTCTAGCAACAGCAGAAAACCTATAAATGCAGAGGAACATGTGCTTTCAGGCAATATAATGATTAAATAAAATGGGTTTTGCATCAGCCTGCTCTTGTTCTCGAATGGAGAGCCTCGGCATACAGCTGCAAGTCACCTACATGGCAAACCCTGCAGTTATTCTGCATGCAAGTCTGAGAGACTGGAAAGTGAGGGTGAGTGAGAGAGGTTTAGAGACTGGAGAGAGTGAGGGCGAGTGAGAGAGGTCTGAGAGACTGGAGAGAGTGAGGGTGAGTGAGAGAGGTTTAGAGACTGGAGAGAGTGAGGGTGAGTGAGAGAGGTCTGAGAGACTGGAGAGAGTGAGGGTGAGTGAGAGAGGTTTAGAGACTGGAGAGTGAGGGAGAGTGAGAGAGGTCTGAGAGACTGGAGAGAGTGAGGGTGAGTGAGAGAGGTTTAGAGACTGGAGAGTGAGGGTGAGTGAGAGAGGTCTGAGAGACTGGAGAGAGTGAGGGTGAGTGAGAGAGGTCTGAGAGACTGGAGCACCTTGAGTCATTTGGATCATTAACTGGCCACAGATGTGACCATCAATCATGTGTGTTTTTACAGCTGTTCATACCTATGGGAACACACACAAACACATACTTAAATAGGCACCCATGCTCACACACAGAGAGGTGTGCGCAGAACACACCGCAACCTGAAAAAAGTCACACTTGTGCACACACCTACAAAGGATCCGGAGTCCTGCTCTTCTCTGTATATAATGTAGAGACATTTGTGTTCTTGGTATTAATCTGAAACTATAAAATGCATTTAACTTCTCTTTACATTGTTCATAAGGAAATTGAATTAAACTTCTCAATACTGTATGTTTCTATGTGTGCACATGCATGTGTGTGTTCATACTCTGTGAGCGAATGGTATGATAACTGCGCTTGTTCAGAGAGTGTTACAAATGCATACGGGAAAGCGCAGACGAAATGCACTGAAGATCATTCAGCAAGTGCTTGCGTTCTCGTGCTATCTGGAAGGTTACGCTCACGCTATCAGTCTGGCTTTCTTCACTTCATTACATGCTGCAGGCCAGAATGGGTGGGGAGGAGCTGAGAGGGGGAAAAATCTTCTCAAATATGGACAAAAACTCGAGACACACGGTCAGAGCCCTAATCACTTTATTTCTTTTGGGAGCGATTACCGATGCATTAACCACCCAAAGATTGTTTGGTAATGATACATCTTCCAATATTTATTAGGACTTGATTAATGTTTCTTTGCGTATACGCCTAGGCACAGAAGACTGGAATTCAAAGCAGCAGGTCATAATGAAAAATAACCATTAAACCATGACTCTGTCCAATAACCCCACAAAACTCCCTTCTGTCTCACTAAACTTCAGGTCTGTATATTAAACATGGAAGTTAATGTAACTTTATAAATGAGTAAAAGTTATGCAAGACATGGTATTTATTAAGGATTATTCACAGATAAATGAGAATCAAGCAGGGTGACTAATGAAAAAAAATGAAAAGAGATTTGCTCAGTGAATAATTGCTTTAAATAGCAAAACTAGCCTTATCCTAGACAAATGAAACAGAACATAATTTGGCAGAACCAAATGTCTTAAGACCTTGCACAAGAGTGGAATCTCATATCTGCTCATTTCTAGGCCGCAGTACGCGAGTTCTACTTGGAGACTAAACTCGCCTTTGAAAATTAAGCAAATCTTGCTCGGCAAGGCACATATTCTACAGGTGCACCCACAATACAGCAGTTCCCTTGGACTTTCATATGTGCTGAAGTAAAAGTAAATGGAGGAAATGAAAGAGGCCTGTCTTGTTTCAGAATGCTACTTTCCAGCAGATTGGTTCAGATGAGACATCAGAGTGGCAGAACCCTGCTAGGATGAGGAGGAGTTCCTGTCATGGGACTGTGCGCCTCTGTCAGTCTTCCAACTCCACATATTCACACACATTAGAAAGAGAGAGTACACACTTCAGGTAGAACTTGGCAAAACAGGTGAACTTGCATTCTTATGTAATGTCAAGCTGTGTGTCTAGGTGTATATCTGAATAGTTACACAGCAACAACAACAGCAATAATAATAATAATAATAGTAATAATAATCTGGCCTATTCTGCAAATCACCTAAATCAGGCTCCTCTTAATACCAGTGCTGCAATAATTACAATTATCATACAAACCAATTAGCCTCCTTTATCTGGCCTCTCAGGCCTCTGTCTCCCAGCACTGCAAACAGACCTGGCCCATCCCCTCCCACCACCAAGAGTCTGATGTTTTCTGAACTGAGAGCGAGCTTCGCAAGGTGTGACCCTGCCAGTACAGTTCAACAAGCACACCGCTGTAGCTCTCCTCTAATTAATTCCGTTCTGCCATTTGATTCCACTGAGCATCTCGCCTAATAGGATCGGACACTGTCAAGCTGAAAAGAATACGGCTACCCTGTGTCCAGTCTTGTGCAAGCCAGAACTGAATGGCGATATAAAACCCATTTTATCGCCATCAGTTTTGGTCTCTTTCAATAAAACTTGCGTGTATTGAACTAATGCGAAATTGTGTGGAAAATCAGGCTGTTTAGTTTAGAAAAAACTTGAGAGCAAAAGTAACCTAGGTTTACTGAACCTTGTTAATGTAGTTAAAATTCATTTTTTAAGAATAGTACCATTTATATTTGTGGCCCTTGATGTGGTATGCTATTAAAATTCTAGTTTTGAATTCAACATACTGTAAAAGGAAAAGTAAACATGTTATAACGAAAGGTCTACAGGCCGACACTGTCAGGATTTCTTTGGTGGGGCCTGGGGCCTTCTGGTGGTAACATTAATAGTGCTTCCAATGCTAAGCGATAGAATCCTTTTAAATCTTAAAATCTATATACAGTATGTGGTAGGCTATCATAAAAAATATTTTGGCAGCAACAGCACATTTTCTGGGACAAAACTGCTCATGCCCATGCACAAATACTGCAGATTTTTTAACCATTAAAACTCATACAGAATTGTAAGCAGCAAGGCAAAGGTCAAAGCCGACCTGCAAAATCCATCTTGGTTTCTCAGTATTTCCCATAAGATTAGAAATATTACATAACTGATGTAATGCCAGTGAACGAAAGCTCATTTCCCCTGGCATTTGCGGTCTGCCTTGGGAACGCGTAGCAATCAGGAGCCCGTGTGCTTTTGAACAGTTTCTCACCACAGCGACCGTATGAAAAGAAAAGGAGCCATGGAGCAAATTAACAGAAAGGTATTTGGTGTCTCGCGGAGGCCTAAAATTGAGATTCGACGCATTTATGAAGCCACAATACATAATTATTGCTTTTATTGCTGCATAAACTATTGTGTTACCTTGTAATTTGATGGTTGCACACATAGCAATTTAGTGGCGTACGCTGTGCTCCGGCTTTGTTTGTTTGCGTATTTGTGTAACAAGTTGTGCGTTTCTGAAAACGCCAGTGTATAATTTTCGCTGGGTGTGGGATTTTCTTTTCCTCTTGAGACCCTAAAAAAGCAACGCTCGAGACCATGACTCATGCAGTTTAATACCGTAGTGCTGACGACGCTTGCATGAAACAAACGTGAGACATTAGAAAGCTAAACCGAAGCTCCGTTGTCGGTACACAGTTAAGATTTACAACACTAACTAGCCTTATAATAAAGAGGTCAATTAATGAATAATCATATGCTTCAACCGTCTGTGTTTCAGTCAACCCCAGCACTAAAAAAAGTCTCTAAATCATTATCATGTTATTGTTTCAAATAGAGCCAGTAGCTTTAAGCCAACATATCTGACATTCTTTGTTTTTATAAGCACATACTGTACATAATGATTTTTGGATGTACACAGCCTTGCACTCAAATGTCTTGGTGTGGTACATTCTCTGATGGGAAATACCAGAAGTTTGATAATCACTGTACTAGGCAGTAATGTTAGTTGGAAGTGGCGAATCTGGCCTTCTTTGCTCAGAGCAAAGTTTAGAACTTGCCTGGCTTCAGTCAGGGTTCATACACTCCTGTCTGAGGTGTGGGAATGGGACCAAATGATTTGTCTTACTGAGAACATGTCTCCTCCCAGTTCAACTCCGCTCCCCAAGCAGTTGGAGCCATACCCAAATCAAACACTGACCTCTGCAGTGACCTCTGCAAGGTACTACAGTTCCAATGAGATGTGGTTTTGTTTACCCTTATATCCATGTTTGGTTAACCATATAATTCCTACAGTTCATTTCACATTTATAAAAAAATTATCCTAATCCTTCTCAACCTCCTGTAACGAGTCATCATACTGAGTAATTAACCACACACACACACAAACACACTCTGACACACCTTCTCACTTCTTTGGGTCAAGCTAACCCTTGACCTATAGTTAGGAATTGTTTTCAGTAAAGCACATGCGCACTCCCCCTGCCCAGCTTTCCCCTGTTGCCAGGAGACTATACTGCTCTACCCTAATTCGGTCTCCCTCACCAGGAAGTGGGGTCATCACGTCCAAGGTCCCTCTCTACACAGTCATGAATGCTTTGCGGGCCCCAGGGGCCTTTGTGCCTCTACCTCCACCCCAATCCAGCCCCCCCGGGCAGGTGGCCTCTCCTTCTCCAACCCCTGCTCCTTGCCGACCCGTGCACCAATGGGCTGTAATGGGTCGCAAGCGTGGCCCCCATTACTGTTCTAATTGAGGTCCCCTGTGAGCCTCCTGCTACTCCACACAGAGGCACGTTTCTGCAGTAATTGCCCTAGGATAGAGAGAAAAAACAGGCAGTAGGGAAGAGGAAGGGGCTGTTAATCACAGGAAAGGCACGTCACACCTAACTGTATGTACGAATATAGTAGTCTGTGCACATGTGGGCTCTCGCCACATGCATCACACAGGTGCCATGGACCACATTGTTTTTTATGTGCTATGGGCATTAAGGGCATTATATATTTTTAATTATACCATATTAATAGGTATCATATCAAGATGATATGATTTCATGATAACACAACCCATCTTTGAAAATATTAACCAACTAATGAGCTCCTTTCCAAATAACTTGTCCATATACAGAACCTTGATAAGGTTTAATTGTTATCCAACTATCTTCATGTCTTCTTTTAGTCAAATGTATTATTTATTGCTGTTTTGTGAATGCACCTGAATAATTGTGAAAGATGTTCATGCATTTTCATTAGAAAATATGGTTAGTTTGTTTAGACAGATCTCAAAGAAATCATAATTTAGCAAGATGCATAAACAGATGGTGCTAAAGATGATATTCTGCATGAACACAAGAGGGCACTCAGTCTTAGTCTTTCACCATTTCTGGCACTGTAAAACTTCAGGGACTTCATAAATCAAAGAAAAAACAAACAAAAGTGCCATGTAAAATAAACTTTATAATCTTAGGGGAAAAAAATCGATTGGAGGCCTTCTGTCATATAAACGATTTCATGTGTGAGTACTTAACTATCAAAGCATAACTTTACAATTAAAAGCAGTAAAGGAAAAACAGACAATGACCTCACACATACCAAATACAATCATTTATAACGTGAAAAAGTTGACAATTTATGGTTAATGACACTAGTATAAATGCTAATATTTGCTTCATCCTAATAAACTCTTGTGCTCTTTGGATGGTCACAATTACCTCACAGGAAAAAGCCATTAGAGGAGCTTCAAAGAGGCCTGAAGCGTTATGGAGTGTTAAGACAGGCCAAGCCGAGGGGAGTAATACACTCGCACCCTGAGCGGTGGAATTCAAAGATCCCCCATTTTAAATGAATGCAACTATTGGTCTTTGACACGGCTTAGATTGGACAGCTGTCCCCCCCAGGCTTGTATCAGCCCGTCCCTGTGTTCATTGCCCCGGAGATGGGAGCACAGCTGTTCTTCCAACATTTTGTTACTTTTTGCCCTATAGAGCAGATCCCAGGATGGCCTTTCTGAAACTCTATTTGCTCAGTCTATTAAGAGTTAAAGAGAACAGCTGACCCTCTGTCAGGGCTTGAGGCGGATGCCAGCCACTCCTGTAAAAGAAAAGCCCAGGAAAGCGTCACTCGCCTTTTCCACGTGCCTTGTTTTTTCCCTGGCTTGCAGTCACATGCTCACCATATTTTCACTACACTTGACACATTAATGAGGCTCAGAAAGTACAAACATAGCACCACCCCCACCCCACCCACTGTCTATTTAGCTCTCTCCTTCTCTCTCCAGCCCTCTTTGCCCACTCCTGTGCAGTGTCTTTCCATGTCAGAGCCTGATCAAACAGAGACGCGACTGAGTTGCTTCGCAATGCCCCGTGGCTTGTATTGCAATGCCAACACTGATCAAATGGCTGGCTATTTGAGTCTGTGGGTGTGTGTGTGTGTGGGGGGGGCATCTTCCCCATTTTCATCATAAGTCAAGGCTCCTGTGTTTTGGTTTGTTCCACCAAGTCACCACAGGGCCTCCTTCATAGCACACATACTCTGCCAGTCCCAAAACCAGCCACATATGTTAGGCTTCTCTTTACAGATTCTAACAGGATGTGACACCACTGTCTAGACGCTAGGGAATACTGTACATCTGCGCAAGTGTCCGATGTGCTGCCTGGTAAGACGCTTAAACCTCCCTTGGTTTTTTCGAAGCCAGCAAGCTGGTGCTTTGGCAGGGGTTGGTGCTCCTAAACTACTGGTCACTTCAGCTCAGTATGCTCCCCAGCTGTCTGCACTTCCTGTTCAGTGACCGCGGACTTGGGGCTTCTGAGGAGACAGAGCGAAAGAGGCATCCCCAGGAGCTTGTAGGGACAAGCCCCAATGCAAGAGCCAGCACAAATATCAAAAAGAGGCCAGCATGTGTTGCTGTCAGGTCCTCTTGTGGATGAGGGCTTTGTTCTGCTCCTCTTCTGACCTCTCCGCCCCGATCTCCTCCCCACTCCCCTGACAGCATGCAACTCCAGACATCCAACAGCCCGGACTGTCCCACTGGTGCGGAGTGGATCTTCTATGACCCATATATTTTGTATTTTCTTTTCTTCCATTCTCCCCTCCCCTTGTGCTGCATGTAGTCAGTTCCCACCTGTTATTTAGGTCTCCCGTATCACATGACAGCTACCGGCCTGGAGAGGGTGGTGTAACGCGTGTGTCCTCCATGATGTGATCACCGCCAATCATAGCATCTTTTCAGTTCAGCGCACTTAGAGAAGAGTGTTAACTGTACCAGCTGATGCCTGCAATTGGCTAGCAGTGCTCCAGTTGCGTGCTTGCGATCTCCCGCCCACAGATGGCCGCGCTAACTTGAGGGACAAACTTGGGTTAGCAAAACCTTCTTAGTCAGCTTCCCAAGTAAGTATGATAACTTTAATGGAAGGAGGACATAAAGACATACATGTCCAGTGAATACAGTAAAGAGCTGATACAATAAAAACACTTGTTTTTAATGCAGAAATTTACTTTCACATCTGGCACTGAAATCCTGTTGGGAAGAGATTTCTGAGAAGTCAGCAGGGTGTGAATGTGTTGGCTGGTCCACTTTTGACTGGAGCGTATGTCAGCACTGACCCATAACACTGGGTTTATTCCTAATATGTCCTCCATTTTAGGCTCAGCTGAGAGAGCCCTTAATGTTTTGTGATTTATAAGGGTTTGTTGCAAGAATCACAGATAAGTAAGGTTTGTTGGTCCTAAAGTGTGTCAAACGCAAAAAACAAACAAACGCATTAGGGTTATAGCTTGTATCGCTTAAAGGGTTACAACAGATTGTTTCCTCAGATTACTGCTGGAGTGCCACAAGCCACTGACCACATCTAGGTCACCCGAGCCATGTGGTGTGCGGTTACCGCTGGAAACACCTCTGCCGCACCTTGCAGTGCGCACCCCCCCCCCCCCCCCAACACACACACTCAGGGATTTGTATGGCTGACAAATTTGGGGTTTCGCAAAGGAGGCTGTGGTGAAACATGACTGTTTACACGTGAGAATCCCACAGAACCACATTCGCGCAGAAGTCTCAGAGTCATCAGTGGAGTGAGAAGGCATGCGAGAGAGAGGGCGCGAGAGAGACAAGCAGGGAAGGAGGGTGAAAGAGAAAGAGCTAATGTCTTTGTACTGCTTATTCAGAGAAAAAAACAAAAAAAAACAAAAGATTCCACACAGGTGCCAAGGCAAACAGCCAATCATACTTAGCAGTAGTGGAGTCAAATTTGTAATGGATAGCAAAGGCCAATAGCAGCCAAGGAAACAACATCACGATAGCAACAAATAAAACACTGTTTCATCAATCTTTTTCCCCTATAGAGATTATATATGTTTCTGGCACTTGCTATTTGAACTTTGTGAAATTTCACTGCATCTCACCACATTCTGGAATACGTAACATTAGCATTACACAAAGAAACTATTTATGCGTAATCTTTTCCTCTTTCAAAAGTAGATTACAGATTATGGGCTATAATCATCTAAAAGCTGCAATGATCTCATTGGATGGACTTAAGATAAAACATACTGACAGATGTGTCTAGGATAGCGAAACACTATACTAACATGTGAATTCAGTTGAGTGGGGAGTTTAAATTTTTTTTTTTTTTAGTAAAAGCAGAGTGATGTGCTATAGTTCTGAATTCCCAGCACAAAGAACCTCTGTTGTTTGCACAATGGCAACCTTGTTCAAGCTTCAAATTGTGGCTTCTATGAGAAAGCCTGAGAGTAAACACCGGTAAACATCAGGCAGTATTGTACTGTTAGCCTCAGAAGCAGGAACACGGTGTCAGGCACTGTAGCTCAGGGCTTCTCATGAATGGGACTCTATTGACACTGGGGTCAAGAGTTAGCATAAGCGTCAGGAAATGCCTGATGGAGATAAGCCACTATAATGAAGTCAAGCAGTTTTCATCCGAAAATCAGATTTTATTCAGTGAAACCCCGATCCACGCCGAAAACAGTGAGGGTGAAAAGCGCTTGCAGAAATGGAGCGCATGTGTGCTGAATAAAACACTGTTCGCCCTCGCAAACCCTACGCTAATCTTGAGCTGAAACTAGATATAAAAAACAAACCACATCCTCTGAACCTGATTTCAAGCTAAATTAAATATGAGTGCAATTACAGTCTGTAGTGAGAAAAGCTATTGGACGCTGACTGACTTTGGGTCTCTGTTAGGTCCTGTATGCTGTCATTCTCCTTCTTAATTACAGTAATCCTTCAGAACATGGCCTCCTCACAGCCTGGCAGCTTCCAGTCCAGGACTGAAAGTGGCAACCATAGAGGAAATAATGCCTCTTTTTAACCATGCTCATAAAGCTGGCCACTGTGTTAGCTTCCGATGCTAACACAGAAGCCAGAACTATGGCATGCGTTTGGCCTGAAAATATGTTCAGTGCTGTTGTACCTAGTGAGTAGGTGTAATCTTGCAGTATATTATATATCTGTCAAAAATATGTTAGTTCAGTTAACTGATTCATGAATTTTTGTTGAAAAAAAAAGATTTTGTTTTTTTTGTAAAAATTAGGGTTAGAAAATAAAAGTGATTGATGTATTAACACCTACATAACTGAAGTATTAAATGCACCTAATAAAGAAGATATACAGAAGAGAATCACTTAAACATTTTTAGTTAAAAAAAACCCCCAAAAGATACGAATGAGCAAGAAGGGAAACATAGACTTATTCTGTGGAATTTACAGAAATATAAACTCAATGATCAAATTGAAAAATGAGTCAGGTTTACAATTATGTAGGAATATGAGCCAATTCAAACTCTGCCTAATTGCAAGTGGATCTCTTTCAGCTCGTGAGGGTGCTTGTTTTTAAGGTCCTGGACTGAGGGGCTGGTGGCAATTTGTCTTTTTGCTTTGTAGCAAATGGCCTTGACCGCAGGAGCATTCATGAGAACGCAGTGACACTGAGGTCAGGAGAACTCGACAAGGGCCAGACATATGCGAATGAAAACCCATAAGAATGATTAGCTTCAGTGCACAACCAATTAGCCACAAAAAAAGCTCTTCACTCCGCAATGTCTAAAACTTAAGGCCATGAAGGCCGCCCCCTTTTTTGTCTTGCGCTCGGGCACTGTTGGCTTTTTTGGGGGTCGTGCTTGGCGTCAGCTGCGCGCTATCTCCGCGGCCCTGTGTAGTCGGGCCAAAAATGTGCTAGCACTGGAGGCAAGACTAATGGCCTATTACAGCGAGGCCGGGGACGGCTGCGCAAGAAATCGCGCTGTGCTCACGGTTTATCCAGGCGACTGGTAATTAGAGCCACTCCAACAAAGGCTGCTCAAAGGCAAAAGCGCCATTTGGGAGCGAGATTTATCCTTGGAAAATGGAGGGGTGTGCTCCCTGCACTGCTGTAGTGTGTGTGTGTGTGTGTGTGTTGTGTGGACAAACGGTGAAGGGGGAACAAATCGAAAGGCTTTCCCAAGTGCTGCGGTTGCCCAAAACCAGTTCCAGACTCCACTGGAGAAAGCAGGCAAGTGGCCGAGATGTGTCATGTGACCTGTCTTCCCCTCTGTTAAGCCTATTTCGTGTTCCCAAAGGATAACGATAAAATATGAGGCGCACTTTCCTTGCCAACTTTTAAATAAACGCCGTGTCCGCACTTACCGTATGCGCCCTCTTTTGAATTTAATACGTCGCACATTCTTATCAGGACCTGGAGACGCTGCAATTCAAAACAAAACAATATGGATAGAAGATTTGATTTCTTTCATCATTTAATGTTCTGGCGTGCGATGAAAGGTCTTGGACGTGAGTCATAGGGGTGCGCGATTCACGAGAGGCATAAAGGAACAGGAATTAGGAGCAGATGGGGAAGTGTGGAGGACCAAATCACAATTCAGTAACATCTGGCTTGTGAATTGCGTTGGGGAGTCGAGCTTTTGCTTGTATGGGTGGGAAACAAGAAAGGGACGACAGGGGTTGGATTTGAAAAGAATCGACTTTGTAAGTGCACGTCTATCTGCATTTATTTATCTAAATGTTAAAAGTAGTGAGTAAACCTAACGTAAAAGGGACGCTGGTTTACGCACAAGTGTAGCAGTAGGTTATATCAGGTGTCACTAATTCTGCTCGTATGCTTCTAATTACTTTTAAGTTTTCCTTTATTTCGAATTTACACGTCATCTTTTTTAAATTTTTTTACACTCATCCCTACGATGAAAGTAATATACCAGGATGAATGCCTGCAATATATTTCCTTTGTGTTCTTCTGTTCTTGCGCCCCCTCAGATGTGCACGTGCATCCGCTAATGAATAATTCATGGACGTCATTTTAATATACAGATTCAGACCACATGGAAGTCCAGACTACGAAATCCGTCACTTGTTTTCGGTTTCCGTAAAAGAGAAGACAGGCTAATAAGACACGCCAGGAGAAATCTAAAAATCCACCTGTAAACGATTATTCATAAAAAGGAGAGAGAAAAACAACAGCAAAAACAAAAATTGCAGCTGGAACTAGACAAGAAAACTGATGAAAATATGTGAATCAATCTCTCTCTCTCACACACACACACACACACACAAATCCAGTTCAGAAGAAGCAAAAATCTATTAAGCGGTAGGCCTAATAGATAGCGTTTACTGAAGCAGGCTAAGATAGTAGATCTTACCATTCTGTCCTGCATGCGACACTGTTCCACGTGACGAAAGTGAGAGGCGTGTCATTTGGAGCTTTAACGCGCTATCTGCGAGGTGCCTATACATCATGGCAGGAACCTTCAGACGCTTTACTACACTAAACCAGTGCTAATATGTTGAAGCAACAGTCTGTAATCAATACATTAAAAAAAGTCACTTTTCAATAATCACATTTTCCTGGTTTATGAATAACCATGTATAAAGGACTGCAAAGCTTTATTGCTACTCTATTTATACTAAGTGTTAAGAGCCTGGTCTGTCCCTAGTGCTAGTCTCCAATCAACATTGTAACATGCAATTTCCAGCGTAGCGACGGTCGTAATTGAATGCATGCTTGCCAAAAGATTGCCATACATGGATGCGTACATATATTTATGCTTGTAACGAATGGGGCTATCTAACGGCCTTTCTCATGCCCCCACCACTCCAAAGAGGGCCCATTACTAGATTAAGTTTACAGGCAGCCTCAGGCTGGTGTGTTCCCCCAGTATCCTGCCCTTACTCTGTTGTGGGCCGCCGGCAGTCGGAGGCAACGCGCACATGTTGGTGTTTATTTCCATTCTGTCATGTGCGTGAATCTGATTACAGGTCGCTAAGTCAATATTTAGCTTTTGCGGACGGATCGGAGCCGGTCAGTTTATTTTCCTTCTCGCCACTTCTCCCGCCGTCAGCTGCCAGTGGCGTACGTGGAGGACGACACACGCTACCGCGTTCGGAAAAAATAAAATGCCGCACAGAGCGACGAGGGGGAGGGTTGTGGGTTATTGTGGGCAGTTACGCTGTTTTGATCGTTGTAATTATAATCAAGTTGCATCACAACATTTTGTCTGGACCGTTGAGAGAACGTGAACAAGGACATTATGACAGTTAAACATAATCGTATTTCATTATGCTCTTTTTTTAATATGTCTCCACAGAGGCTCGATAGCGTAACTTCAAATACCATTTGATTTTAGTTAAACATAGTACACTCCTTAGAGTAAGTGCTTTTTATCAAATCCTTTGGGAGAAATGTGTAAACATAGACATTTATGGATCGTGTACTCTATATCCAGCATAGGTCTTTAACCTCAGACGCTCAGAATGCGCATCACGGTGTATGTTACCCGTCTCTTCACAACCCAGGCATAGTGTGTATTTCAAAAGCATAATATGGATTTCATGAAACGACCCCCCATCATGTTGCGTTATTGTTGTGACGACAAGAAAAACGGCAACGAGAACAAATCAACTGAAGGGCTTCTTTGAAAATGTCTGTTGCACGCGTGCAGTGTATAAGCCTCCTTAAAGACCCTTCTTATTACTCAGCGGTGATGAAATTCGGCGCGAGTTTACACGCGGCCCCCGAGGCTGCAGGGATTTGAGATTTATTAAAAATAGAGAGCGGTATTTTTCTTTCAGTCATGACTCTATTACTCTGAGAAAACAGACCACACACACGGAGGCCTACAGATGCATGGATACACGCACACGTGCGCGCTGAGAAAGGAACACACAGGAGAAGGGGTTGGGGGGCGGCGGGGGGCGGTTCTTTTTGCTGAATAAAAATAAGTCATTTTCCATACATTTTTTCCCTCATCAAACGATTCAGACTTTCTTCCCGCCCTTTGCACCACTGCGCATTGTAGGCTACACCGAGCTTCTCAATACAAGAGAAACTCCTTGGCTGTAAGGACAGTCTGTCTTCTGCAGCATAATTTCTTCTGTGTAAAGGGCCATTGGGCCCTAATTAACACTACAATGGTTAGTGGTAAAGTTATATTTTTAAAGCAATAAAACTAAGTGCTTCCATGTTTGTGAAATTTTACATTTTGCAGTGTATACATTTGCCCATAAACAGCACTGCAAAGGTATATTCAAACTATGCATTCATTGCAACAAAATAAATGTGTTAAATTGACTGTAAGCACTTCCATGCTCCCAAAGTTCTGCATGTTCACTCAGTGAAAGCGAGTGTAAATGCACAGGAGTCATATTGGGCAAAAATGCATGATCCACGTAGATAGCGGCCAATATTAAGATGCTAGGGAATGTACGGCGCAGCCTCCAGAGGAGTGCACAGACAGCGCTCATGAATCTTCCCTTTCCCGCAGGTATGCCCCCACCCCACTACACCCATGGTATGAGGAATTCAAGTAACTAAATGAATCATAGCTGGAAATGAATATCCCAGTTGCACCATAACATTTGTGAGCCAAGCTCAGGGGGCTTTTAGTCGATGTTTTAGTGTTGACCCTTCTAATACTGTGATCGATAAGGGTGCAATAAGGAGGAAGTCTAGTGCCCCCCCCCCCCCCCCCAAAAAAAACAAAAAAAAACAAGGCTTACAACTTGCACATCTGGAATTCATTGGGGGGGTTTTTTGGAGGGGGGGGACTGCAAAGAGCCTGTAGCTAGTAGTCCCTTGACACTGCATTCTCTCTGATGGTCTCACTGATAAACTTGTATAGTTAGAAGAAAAATGTTTCTGAGGTTTTGTTTTTCCTTTTGAACATTTTTTAGAATAAAGCTATTTGGCACAAGCACATATGCACAAAATGAGATCCTGAAAACACTTCATATTGTTACAGGAAAAATTATGTATCAAAAGAAAACAATGGTTAAAGGAAAGAGGTTATAATAAGAAGCCTTGTAGATTGTGCCAGCAGCAAAGAAATTCTCTGCATACATACTTGGAGCCATTGTCATAATTGCAGGCCACAAAATATGGTGAAAGATATACTGTATCTCCTTTGGGCACTCTATTAAATGATGGTCATTAAAATGTGTCTGTGGGGGGTGTATACTGCTGGTCATTAGGTGTGGAGGGCAAGAGAGAGCTGAGCACAGGGTTGTAATGTTTTTCTAAATCACATGACCTTTTTAATGCAAACATTGGACATTTTTTATTATGGGTGTTTTTTTTTTGTTGTTGTTTTTTTTTTACAGAAGCCCCATGCTAGTTAAACAAGATCCAACCCCCTTTTTTCGGGGTGAATATTTGCACTTCACTTAAACCCAACTGCTTTAACATCCGATTCTGTTTTGACCGGTCTCTCCCAGCGATTTGGCAAATCAGCAGTGCTATCAATGGAATGTTTACAACCCTTCCTAAAGCTGGGGTCGATTTGGCCAACCCAGAGGAAAAAATGAATCAGTTTAGCCGTCCATTCATAATCAGTGGGCCATTATGATAGGGAACTCAGTATTTGGCTGCTACGGGGCATACTTGGGACATGGGATCAAAGCCTGTGGACATTTAGATAAAGTTAAATGAGAGCAATTTTGATTGGTGCCTGATTCTGGGACCACATTGATTTTCTCAGCGGATAAGCGGGCCGTGATGTCACGTTCTGGGCCACGCCTTTTGTGATCCTTGGCGATCTGCAGAGCTGTACTAGCCACGCCTTTATTTAAGAACAGAATTGGAAGTGCAAGAGGAAAAAAACCCCTTTGTTTTCTGAAGTTTGATCTTGCTCTGATTTAAGCATTCCCAGCTGCTTGTCTCCCGTTTTACGTAAGTCTTTTCTCAGCGGGGCTCCATCTTAACTATGGTGCCGCACAGTCCTTGGGTCGCACCATCTCGTTTCCATCGCACTCCAAATCACCACGCACTGGCCATTAAGCCCCCATTTTAAAAAGTGCACAGTTGGGACTGGCTGTATGCATTTGGCTTGCAGCACTGAATGAAAAGGTTAAACTAACTACACACATTTTAGCGTGGATTATTAAGAGGGCACAAAATGGAGGCTACCAAATGTAAACCACCAGCTGAAATCCATTTTGGCATTAAGACACATGAAGGAATGATTTTATTATCCATATGAAAAGCTACATGGCAAGGATAAGAACATTTTAAAGGGTATAAGGCTGTATTTGGTTTATTGCTTATGAAGCCATCTACCCGCTGTTGTCCAGCTACAGAACTGGGAACTGTGTTCAATTTTGGAGTTTAGATTAGTGAAGGATCATCAACTCTGTCTCTCAAAGGGGTTGCTAATTCAATTCAAGTTTGCCTTTCTGCACTTGTTTGCAGTTCATTCATTTCTTTTATTGTATGACTTTCCAAACAAAGCTTCAAAACCCACACCTGCTCATGAGCCGTTTTATTTATACGAATTTTATAGCCTTCAAAATTAGTAAACAAGTTCTTTCTTTTCAGTGCACAACACTGGTTGTTGGCCAATGTAAATTGTTACGTTATAATAACAAGCCCATTTCCTGCAGTTAAGATTTTTGTTTAACTTCTGGCCTATTGACTGCCTGGCAGAGACCAGCGTCTACTTTTGACAGGCCATCTTAAGTGAGCAAACCAGATGTGCCTTCTTTAAGTCCATTATTAGCAGCACCGGTACACGTAGTTTAAGTGTTTCCAGCCAGGATTTTTGGATGGGAAGAAGGCGAAAAAAATTCCTTTCCGATAAAATCACCTTTTTTTTCCAACACAGTCACAACTCGTCGAGAATTGTCTGAGAATTGGTTTCAAAATAAAATTATTAGGTCACCTAATGAATTATACTTTGTATGTTTTAAACTGCAGTAGACATTTTGGTTAGAGACACATGGCTCAAAATATTAGATTGTAAAATGTTTAACATTGTCAAAGAAAAACAAAACAAGCAAGTAAAATAATGAAATTGACATTTTTAAACTATAGACTGATTACTTAGGCCACGGATGGTTCTAAACCTAAACTAGACATTCAATTTTTCAGTCTAGTCCAAGAATCCATGTCAAGGGATTCAGGCCCTAAATGTCTAATTCTTGAAGGGGACAATGATGTACAAGTTCATTTTTCATATGACCTGCTGCCAACTCTGCGATGTTCTAGCTCTCTAGCCTAGCCAAATTTTCAAAGTTGCCATAATGCTTTACAGTTTATTTGTTAACTGGCTGGGCAGTAGCTAAGAGAAACAGTGGCCTATATAAGCATACTCTCAGTTACTCTCACAATGCCTTGAGTTTAACTCACCCTTTTCCCATGATCATGCATTAAGAGGGGTTAAGGGAACTAGAAGGAAGAGAAAGATTACATTTTCTTTTACCTTAAAGTCATATGTGACTCAAAATCTTAAGTTAATACAGTGCAGTTCATTAGTAACTGGACGGTGACACAATTTATGTTCTGTACTTAGACATGTTGGAATAAAACAAAACAGTGAGGTTACTTTGCTCACTATGAATGTAATGACTATGATGGCCCACTGTTTATTGGCGTCACTGGATGCCAATGTCACATGTAAACTGTTCAGTAGCTCCTGGGCTTGAACTGATATTGTAGTGGTGTACACTGACTAAGAAACAACTGAGCAGCTGTTTATTCAACTGCATGTGGGCCCTTGAAATGGGGGGCTGTGAATTAAAAATGCTGGGATTCCAGTATGATTCTGTGTGTGTGTGTGTGTGTGTGTGTGTGTGTGTGTGTGTGTGTGTGTGTGCGTGTGACTGATCCTATACGGTACTATTTTTTGAGTATCGTCCAGTACTTAGCACTTACTTACTTAGTAGTAACAATACTACTGGTGCGAACCTAGCGGATACTTCTGAATTAAAGTTCAAATTCTAGCACCGTACCCTCCAACATGGGCTTCTCTGCAGCCACATGTATCAGGAGTACTGGGAAGGTGAAAAAGGAGTTGTCAGCCAATTCCAGAAAAGAGGTGAAGAAATCCACACTGTACATAACGTGGTACACCAGTGACATCATATGCAAGTCGGCGACCTCAGGCACCAGTCTTGGACAGTTGAAAGCCCCCGAAAACCGCTTGGCAGCAGCGCCGGTGATCTCATCTCCGGGCGCAGTGCTCCGTGGAGTCGTCAAGGGCTGCCTGTCGTTCCCCTGCGAGCTGCCCAGCGCTGTCAGGGCCTTCCTTTCATCCCATGTTTGGGCCCTACATCACCGTTTGGGTTCTCGGCACTCTAAAGACATCTAGAATGACACGAAGCCGTGGGCGACTGCATGCTGCACGCTCTACTCACCCCCGCCCACCCCCAATGATAAGGTCGCATTACCGCATTGGCAATAGTCACCCCTGTAGTCCCAGCCAAAGGATTAGTTTTGTAATTTCTCTGTAATCAGTAAGAGTTACAGTGAGGAAGTCCAGCCTGCACGTTTGTGCTTATGTCATGCTTGTGTCAGAGTGGCTAATCTTGTGGGTTCAGGTGTAGCTGGCTTAGAATTTAGCTCGCCCTCTTTGAGAGGGAGGTCGAGGGCATGGAGATCACACATGTATCATGTTATCATCAACTTTACCTTAAAGATCCTGGGGGAGAGGTTATCATTTTCACATTCTGCTGTAAAGCCTAAACAAAGTGGTGGGCCTGGATTTGGGTCTGTTGTACTGAAGCTGCACTTAAACTGTACACTATTTACATACTTAGTGAACATTACTGTGACACAGCGGATATCATCAGAAGTATGACTGATGTCCTGATTTTTACATTTTTAAAATTAATTTTGTAGGTTAGTAACATCTCAAATTGAAGTCTTCAAAGTTCTGCACTAAATGGAAATGGCCAAATGATTGTGCAGTAAGGGGCCTGACGGTGCCGTCTCCTTGTGGAAGCCAAAGGAAACTATTTTTGATATGACTTTAACAATAATAGCGTGCATGAAACAGTTATTACACATACTGACGTTAGGGTCCATTGCCCTTCATTGATTGTTGACAGACATCACTATGCTCAGCCTTATTTAATTCATGTAGGGATTTAAAAGTAATACATACAATAACTTTACATATTATTTTTGTTTTGTTAAATGTATATCTCCTAAATCAGTGCCTAATAAATGGACCCTATTTTAAATAGGCCTAGAGAACATCAATGTCGCACCACGTTTAAGTGATTTTTACAAAGAGATGTTACATATATGTTTTTTCTTCTTGCAAGGGCTCAGTTAATTATTGGTAATTACTGTATCAATTGCCTAGTCATTTTTATAAAGTGTCAAATAAAGTAGGCTTATATAAACATTCATAGTAGGGTCCTGTAAGACTGCAGGACACAGTCTTGTAAGACTGCAAGACACGTGTAAGACACTTTACCTCTCACCTGACGTCACTTGCTGCCTCACGTGACATTCACTCGCCCAATTCATGGCGAACCGTATGTTTCATTAGAGCGCAACAGTTTCTATTCTTTATTAAACTTTTCCCTATTTTCTTTAGCAACTCTTTCCTGCCCTGAAACACCCGTTCATGTAAACAAATCAGGACTCTAATCGTCTCCCACAACTGGATCGATTTCTCGCGTCCGACTAAAGAATCACTGCGGTCAGGCAGCAAGCAAAACCAGCGGATGTCTCAGCGCGGTTAGCAAGGTGGGACGGGAGCAGGGTCGTGGTGCCAGTTCCACTCCGTTTCTCGTAAACCCAGCGCAAAGGCGCGCAGGACGGAAAAGATTTACAGCTAAGGAAATGTTTGCAGTGAGAGCCCTTCCACATTCGTGCTGAAACTTCGTGAACTTCACCGCGCCACAGCAAATGTGAAAAGTAGAATTTATATCCTGGTTCAAACAGTGCAGGCCAGTTAAGGCCATTTCAGTATTGAACGGCACTCCTGTCAACACGAGTGCCTTTGTAGGACGGAGATTATACAAATTTTAACTAAAGGATCCCCATAGGTTTAGGATTTCTGGTAGTATATTTAGTTGCACATTTATTCCTGAGTCTGGCTTTGTGAATTACCTTAGCTAATGTTAAATTTTCTGGTGGAAAAATGTACAGGATTAGGAGTGGTGGTGGTGGGGGGAGTGGGGGGTTGTAGGCAGTCCTTGTGGTCTATGCGAAAATGTATCTAGTAGGCTAACATGTTTGTACTTAAGTTGTCAGAAGGTATCCTCCCACTGCAAATACACACATGCCTTGCGATGACTTCCTGTTGGAAGTCTATGAGGGATTCTAGTTCTTGACTCTTGAGATGACCCCAAACCAGAAACCTCAGCTTTCATTCCTCTGCCCGTGAAATATGCTCTGTGGCTTTGAAATGCTCTCCAGTGGATCGTGAATTGGCCAGTTGTCATGTTGCAGGCGTCTGTCTCTGTCCATTATCCATTCTTGTGCTCTTTTGGCTGAAAACAGCATTTTATCTACCATGTATATATTCAGTTTGTATGGCAATAGGCTGAGGTGAAAGTTTTTTGGGTTTTTTTTCTTCCAATTTTGGTTAAAGTCCCTTATATGACTTAAATTGCGAAGGTATTGCTTTGCAGATTTAAAAATAAATTAATAAAATTTTAGTCTCAAATGGATATTTTACATTTCTTATAATCTTGGTTATCCAAGATCTGGCATAACACTGTGATGTATGTAAATACTGTCATATGTCAATAAAGCCTGTCTTTACTGTCCACCCTGCAGCTTCCCTTTTCTAGTAACACAGACAAGCCCTGGGGCTGGAAAATAGATTCTACTGTCAGATTCTGTTTATAGCATAAAATATTTTGAGGAGGTGTACCCCATGAGTCCAAACGTCACTCATACAGTCTGATGTGGAGAAACGGGCTAAATCAGAACGCGGGTGCCATCGTATAGTGCATTAATAATAACCAGATCGAAATGGCATTTATCACAGGCAGACAGTAATGAAAGCATTCTCCCTTTTAAGTCAGCCTTCTTTAGATTGTGCAGCAAAACGTCTGGTTCAGTTAATCTCATGTCCATGATTCTAGACTCTGCGTTTCATGTGAACAAAAACCTTGCTTTTTTCCTGATGACTTGCTTAGGCCTGCTTGGATTAACAGCTGGGATGAACACTGGGTAGAACATTGGTTGCAATAAATTACAAGTTCATAATTTCACTTCTCTTTTTTTTTCCTCAGAAGACACAAAAGAAGCTTCATTGCCTGGAGTGAACCTTTAATTAGATACACCAGTTGTTTCCCTAGTGAATTTCCAGCATAAAGACAAGCCCTGTGTAATCCTGGATGGCTCAGACCAAAGATTCTTAATTCCTCAGAGTCCTTGTTTCCCACTGATGATGGAGAGGGACACAGTGTCATTATTGTGTTCTGTCTCTCTCTCTCTCTCTGTCTGTCTGTCTCACTCTCGCTCGCTTTCTCTCTCCCTTTCTGTCCCCAATGGGAGGGTGGACAATAGGTCATTCATGCTGGCTTGTCATCCCTGAGTGATATGAAGGTGCAGAGATGTCCCTGGGAATCTTAATTGCAAATATCTGACATAATCTGACCAAGCAGTCCCTTTTCTCATCGTCCGTGAAGGAACACCATCACTTTTCTCCTGTTTGCGTCCACAGATAAACACTTTGCAACTACTGTGCGGAAATGCTACATTGCGATCTCTCTTTACAAGGGAACTCTACTGCCAGCACACAAATGTCAGGAGATTTTATGTGCATTAAAAGCTACTTTTAATTTACAAATGAGGACATGGTGTCCTTAATCCCAGAACCTCTTTGGTTCTTTTATTAGTGCCAATGATATGAGCCTTGAAAGTGGGGAAAGAGATAAGTGATAGATGGAAAAAGGCGAACAATAAGGGATTCAAAACACATACGCACATACTCACGAACGCAAGATATGTAAGCGCTTGCCTTCCCTGGTAAGGCTAACATCCAAAGAAGGCAACAAAGGAACTAAACAGACTTAGCTGTAATTTCGAATAATGATTCACAGGCTTTAGGAAAATTGTGCCTGCAGATACAATCAGGACAGTAATATTTAAAGCATGGCAAAGAGGAAGGGGTGGGGGGTGGGGGGGGGGTCCAGAGTCGGCCTGTACTTCAGCCTAAGAGCCCTATAGGTAATTACTGCTTTGTGATAAGTAGATGTGTTCCTTCATCCAATACTGGTGGTGCTTGGCAAGTTTTATATTGCTGGTTGAAAGGCAGCACCTTGTCTAGTTCGACTGCCAAGTGGCATTTGGTTTGGACCCTCTCTCTGACTCCTTCTACCTCTCTCTCTTTCTTTCTCTCTCTCCTGCTCTCTAGCCCTCTCTCCTCTCCGTCCTTCTGTCCTGTAACTTCTGCTTTGATGGGAATAAATCACTGAAGGAAGCTGCGTTTGTACCTTGTCTGATGTGCCCAGTGTTGTCTTATCCCATAAACGGTTAATAGTCCCATTTGGCCCATCCAGTAAAACTCTAAAGCTGGGTTGTTTTGGAGAGCGGGGCAGTGTTTTAAAACTCACTTCTTTGAGCTCATGGCCTCGGACCACCCTGCTCGGAGCGGCACATAATACAATCCAGAGCTTGCTCATGCTCTCACTGTCCTTTTCTCCCCTTCTCCCCTGGTGTCTCCCCTCCACATGCCTACCTATATTTGGGACCGCTTGGCTTTCAGGAATGTCCTGGCTCAAGATGCGCTAGAGTAAACAATGTATCCCTCACACCAGTCCTGTGCTGTAAAACTTCAACCCCCACAATGCCCAGGTGTTATTTATGACAGCTCAGAATGAAGTTTGCTTCTTAATCTTACATGTTTCTCTGCATATTGCTGGAGAAATTAATGGATAAAAAATAAATGCTTGCTCAGTTATTGAGTGCCTGTTGGCAATTTTTTTGAGAAGTTTCACGAGGAACATTGTCACAACTTTTAGAGTTTCTCATGTTATAGAAGAGTCATCCTGAAATGGAACGTTACAGTAATATCCTGGTGTGTCTAATGGACCCTTTGATAAAACATTTTCACAGTACCCTCACATAGTGCTCTAAATTACACCATCGGCAACTGACACCCTCGTCGTTATGCACAATCTGTTGATGCTGGCGCTGAGCCACATAGGAGCCCTTTGCATGGGCTCCTGTGCACCGCCTTCCAAAGCAGCAAAGTGGATCATAATTCTGGCCTGGCTCCCACAGGAGTTTGAGAGAACGTCGATCCCTCATCGAGAAACACGGAGGGCCTTTCAGAGGGGCCACAGCCTCCAGAAACTTCACTGGCATGATGGATGGAGCTCATTGGCATGTGGCTGGAGTCTGAAAAACGAGACCCCGCAATGCCTGAACTGTCCTCTCGGAACAACGGAGGAACAGGATGGGCTTTTCCCACAGATTTTGTCCTGGTAACAGGAACCGACCTGAAGCCCCAATGATGACATGCTGCAGGCTACATTTCTTTTAGCCCTGCATGAATGATATGTTCCAAAATGGATGCCCCAGGGAGAGAGATTTAGCCATTTCAATGTGCGGTATGATCTGCATTGCACTTTTGTCAGTGGCTTTATTCAGTAGTCTTTTCAGTTTCTCCTATGTTTCTTTTGCCTAGTGGGAAAATGAATAGAAATGTAGAATTATGTATACTCCACACAAACCAATCATATGCAGTTTGTTTATATGTTTGCAAGCAAAATCTTGTATTAATATTGTTATGAATAAAGTGTTAGGTTTTTGCATAAGGGGCAATGAATTAAAGACTGAGGGCAGGCTATAAATATCAGTAGATGGGGTGAAGTGTGAGATTGGAAATTGCTAGTGGATGTAAGCAAAAAAATACAGGTCCCACCGCGCATTGCATTAACTATGCTGAGGCCGGACACGGTGTTGTACTCTGAAAGCAAATGTATAGTTTATTTTATAGAGTTAACAATTCCATTTGAGGATGTGGTGGGACGAAGCTTTTGAAAGGAAGAAGCTGAAGCACTTGGCTGAGTTTTGGTGGCTGAGGTGAGAAATTGCGGGTGGCAGCTGCTTATAGGAGAGAGGTGTTAGGGGATTTGCTGTACAGTTTGGTTTTAGAGGCCATAAAGTAAGGGTAGCTGTGTTGCCAGACCTCACCGTTGAGCTTTCTGGAGGTGTCGTGGGCTTAATTCAGTGAAACACAGATGAAGGGAGGTGCTAGATGAAGGGAGGTGAGCTAGGTTTTGTTTTATTGAAGATGGAAAAAACACATAAATCATTTTGGTTTTGAAAAATATGCCTTTTTAGAGGCACCTCGGTTTGGTGACTTATGGCTATACGGGGTGTCCTGCTTAGTAAAAACCTGTGGCAGTCGTATCCGCACAGAATCCATTTGTCACGGTGTGCTGAACGGCAGCACTGTGCTAAATGCGTGGTGTCCACCGTCCTAATGTGCTTAAATCACATTTTCAAACAAGCCACCACAGTAGTCGTTTACCCTCAATCGAGCAAATCCAAACTCAAAGCAACTAGCTGTTTTTTGGGGGGTTTTTTTTGTATGATACTGCTCAGTTTAATGGTGTATGAGGTAGAAACAGTATGTTTTACAATCGTTTAAATGACCCCCATCAGATACGATCTTCCCCACAGCTGTCGGTCCAGAGTCTGATTTCACCATGCGTCGTATTTGATGTTACGGTTAGGAACCAGACTCCAGGCTTGATCCATGCTTGGCAGCTTCAGGACATTACGCGCCTTCTCTGCTCATGACCGCTTTGGAAGGACCGAAATCGGTCCTCTCCCACAGGAAGCTGCACCGCCTGAGAGCACATCAGAACTGATTTGGAGCCAGCAGATGGGGAGCAGATTTTTGACCCCACGTCCTGAGAGGGAAAGCCGTAACGCTCTGCCGTTCGATGCAGACTTATTTTTAATTCCACTATCAGAAGACTCATAGGGAAATATGTAACCTCTGGGCTGGCTCGATGTCTAACTGCCCTGGGAGAGTAGTGAGGGAGATGTTCGCGAGTGACTGGCTCTTTTATGGACCACTCCTTGAAATGGATGATGGGAGCCCTTGAGAGCCACCTCTGAAAGGGCCAGTTCAGTTATCATTTGTAAAATGGTCAGATTGAGAGATTTTAGCGAGAGCCATGGATCTTATGCTGCCATGACCGATCATTTCAGAGAAGCCATGTCAAGAATGTTTATTTCTGAAGATGCGGTGTCTTCATTTAACTAACAATTGTGCTTTTGTGAAAAAATGACCAAAAAAGAGGTTCATTTCTGTGCACCCTTATAAGACACAAAGTAAATAAACTAATGTATTAATTAAAAAACAAAAACAAACAACAACAAAAACCCCAATACCCCCCCAAACTCAAATTACTGCAGTACATCTGATTTGTGTCATTTATAAAATGTTCAAAATCACTGAAACCAATGTGAATAATCTATATATGTTTTTACTGTAATAATATTGTATAATATAGTTTCTCATAGTATGTTAACAGAAATACTTTAGTTAATTAATAAACAGCAGTACGTTTGACTATAGATGCTAACAATTGGTTACAGTTAATGAATAGTGAAGCATTAATGCATATGGACAGCATGAAGCTGAATAATCCACAAGCGAGCCGTTCGTCAAGTGGGATGCTGCGTTGCACTACAGTTCAGCAAACCTGGACAGATTAGCTACGACCGCAATTTACGCCCACTCTGACAAATTTATACACATACCACAGTGACCTAAAGAGAGACAGAGAGGACGCGTTAAAAAGAATCGGGACGTGTGGCAAAAACATAATTGTACGTCAAATTCCCATCTGACTGTCAAAATCTTCGATCAATTGCTTGTAACATGCATAATCTATTACATAAATAGGTTATAAAAATGTTACTTTGGATAATATGTTTAAGACAGATGGATTATGCCTAACACTATAAATATTAAGAGTTATCAGTACACAGGACTTCTATTTTAATAAAGTCTTGACAGTGATAAAGAGGCTTGCCCTCTCCATACGAGAGAGACACGTTCCACTTGCAAGAGTCACATCTGTGCTAAAAGTATCAAAGACCACCGTTCAGTTCATGTATTTTCAATGAGTGTTTGCCAGGTCTCAGGGGGCGATGGCTGTTTTCTTCCCCTATTATTTCTCTTTAGGTCAAAATCCAACATGCTGTTCACAAAGTCTCTGTCCAAGCAGTATTTAACAAACATTCCCTTTTTAAACAATGGCAGCCTATGTAGCTGTTAGTTCACTTAGCACTGTATCGGGACATGGGACCCACTTATGCAGAGTAAATGCACCGCATATTGCACATTACTCTGTTTACATCTGCTGTGCATACTCCAAGTATATGTTCAAGTGGGTGGATAATGACTTCAGGAAAAGGTCTCGGGCCCTGTCGTGACAAGAGAAAAGTTTTTTTTCCCCCCAGATTTCCTATGGTGCGAGCGAACGAGGTTTGCCTTGGATCAGCACCAGTGCTATGGTTCGTCATACTGTTTCAAGTTTGGCGGTGAGTGATTATTGTCTTTTGGAACACGTCGAAGTGTCAAATAAAGCTGCCCGCGAAAATAATGGAAACATTCACCTTTTCCCCCCTAGGAGAACATTACAGCCACATGCTTCACCTCACCGCTGCGACCAATGTTTAAAGACCCGGTCATTTAGAGAGTGCTTGTAAAACCGACCTTGCCCGGCTATATAGGCTCTTCATGGACTGTAAATTCTACACTTGTTTTACGCCCCTTCACCCGCTCCTCTTTCCATCGATAGGGCGGGTAACGTGACGCTGAAACAAGCCTCGCGTTTTAAATAATAATTGGAGTGATAAAATTGGCATTACTGCTTCGCCACATCTGGTGTGCTTCAAGGCCAGGTCGAAAGTTTCCTTAGCACGCATTGGGTATTGAGTGTTTTCTCCGCCTCTTCTTACAGTTTCTTACACTTACCGGCATTTGATAATATTATTTTCCAAAGCTGGCTCCAGTGTCCAAGGGAAATCAGAGCCGATTGTTGGGCCCCTTGTTTCATGCTTCTGGCAGAGCACACATAATGATGCAGGTGAAAGCCGATGATTTATTGATACGGAAAGCAAATTATGGAAAACAACAGGAAAATCGACCCAACAACCATTTGTTGTTGCATGCGAAAAGGAAACTGATTGGGATTTTGGCCTGAACAGTCTGTGACGCTTTGCCTATACTTCCAAGAGCTCTCCGCAGCACACCATTAAGCGTATGCATAATGTGAGGAAGGACTGAACAGTCAGCTAAGTCACTTGGGAGGGCCAGTGAACATACTACTGGAGTTCTAATGTCCTTTGACCTCAGGAACATTTCTCCCAGAGAATGCAGGGTGATGCTGTCTTATAGACTTCTTTCACAATGTTCCTGCTGATGCAATTGGACCCTGGAATCTTCTGGATTAATACCTTGCTGCTTTTCTAAAGTGGCCAAGTGCCTAGTGCTGTTAGACTCTGTATGACTTTGTTGTGTTAATCTCTTGGCATGAGGCCATCCATGTTAACAACCCCCATAGGAATCCTTGCATGAGATCGTGATGGTTATGCATTTGGATATTAAGAGTGAATTAAATGTTTTATTCTCAATTACCATCATCTCTCCCATTAACCCAGTGGGTGTTGACAAAAAAAACAAAAACAAAAAAAACCAGGACTGTAACAGCCATCTCGACATGCTGCACTGTGTATCCCTATTATGAAGAATTATATATCATGACATATCACACCCTAGATGTATGTATGTGCATATTTATAGTGTGTCTCAGTCACCAGGCGGGAGTGCTTGCACAGTAGAGGCTTCTGTGGATGCCATTCCAGTTGCACTCACCTCCAGGAGACGAGAATGAGACCCAGCGTGAGACAAATGGCACGCCCGCAATTGCACGGAGATCTGTCCTGCTGCTCCGTTTCCTGCCTGCCCTAGGGAATAGAACTTTGACTCATGACCTATCAGTGTTGTGATCCCAGGGTATGACATATAAGTTCCTGTCCGAACTTCATAGTCATGAAATGAGGAACTGTGGTGACGTCATAATAAAAAGGCAGCAGTGTCACGAATATTATGCAAATATTATAGTTTTTGAATTCTGGTTCTAAATTTGGATGTATATGTGTGCGTGTGTGAGAGGGTGAGTAGTACTTAGGTTGGTATTCAAGAGGTTCAACTCAAATTCTACAGGGTAAGGCAAATAAACAGATATTCTTAAATTTAGTCAAGATTGTATTTGTCTTGTTTATTATTGAGGAAATGAAGCTGAGTCACATTTTGCCTATAAATGCAATAAATACTATATTTGTAATCATCGTTTATTCCATAAATACTCGTAGTATGCACAGTAGATATAAAAATAAGACAGAACTGTGTATACCTCACTCCTGAATGAAGTGTGATGAGAGAAGTGGTCCACTGTTTCAGGATGGGATTTGCTGGAAAGTCATTTTGGAGTGAGCAGATGGTCAGTGTGGGTTCACCCATAGTTGTCTGTTGTGATCTTTATCTGCATGTATGCTTTAGCATAACTGATCTGGAAATCAAGAAGTGTATATAATTGTATATGTGTGTGTGTGTGTGTGTGTGTGTGTGTGTGTGTGTGTGTGTGTGTGTGTGTGTGTGTGTGAAAGCAAGGAGATAGGAACCTGCATCTGGTTTTTGATCACTATCATCATCATCTGCTAGAGTTGCAGCAGCATCTGTCCCCATTCCAGCCCCCCCCCCCCCAACACACACACACACACCAGCAGCTGTCACCACAGACGTCCTGGTATCATATTTCCCCTTGAGTAATTACTCTTATTTATATCATGATGTGCCAATGCACATTACAAGGTTCGGATTTTTTCCCTAGTTTTGGATAGGCTGCTGACATTTCTATCAAAAACTTCCTCCAACAAGTTATGCTTCCTCCAACAAGTGTTTCATCACACACTTATTGAAGTGTCTTAAAGGAACAGAGGAAGACATTTCTTTATCTGTTTTGTAGAGATGAGGGACAACATATTTCTGACTTCTCCTCTATAGAGCTCTATCGTGCGGTAACTCACACTGATGTAATTTGTATTGAAAATTAGCACCTAAGCAGTTCCCACTGCAGGAAAAGACCCTAATTATGTCTAATTATTCTTTTCACTACATCTTCCAGAACATTTAATTGAGACATCAACAGAACCATCCATCAGCCTTAGAGTTGTACGCCAGAGAGGTCATTAAGGCAATGTTGTCAACACTACCCGTGACAGGTGGGCTTGCACTATGATGAAGAATCTCTCTACCTGAGGGATCGCCTGGGAGGAATGAAGTGTGGGCAGCTCAGTGTTAATTATAGGTATACCTTGTGCAAGTGATAGTGTGCTAGCCTGTCTCCATGAGCGCTTTGTTGCTAGCCACTTTAGCAAATTGTAGTGAGTGTAGTGGTGACTTGTCATTCACTGTTTGCTCTTATTTTGGTTAAAAAAAACATGTACTTATGTTTCTTATGAGCTATTCCACCACACTTCTTGACAAGGGATTTTGTTTTTTAGGGCACTGAGTATGACACAATCCAAGAGTTTTTCCAGGAAATTTCATTTACAAGAACTGCTGGAACTGATGGACATGAAATATGATTAAACTTTGTGGACTTTGCTGAGAGGAGACTGCAAAAGATCATCTGATTTTGTTCAAATTGCCAAAAAAAAGTAGTACCGCTGTGTATTTTTGAATCTTGACTCTGAAAGGCAAAGGTGAGTCATCTTGAACTTCGTTGACTTGCGTCTTTCTGCAGGGTCAGCGTCTGTTTTGGCTTGTCACTCATGCCCTCATGAACTAGGGCTATGAGAACAATAGGCATTCTGTTCCACTCACACTCCTCTCTGTCCCTTCATATCTCTCTCTCTCTCTCTCTCTCTCTCTCTCTTTCTCTCTCTCTCTTCACTCAGGAAAATACCTGCCCTAAGAGAGAACGATATATATATATATATATATATATATATATATATATATATATATATATATATATATATCTCGTTCTCTCTCAGGGCAGGTATTTCCTGAGTGAACAGGACCCATTATCCCAGGCGTGGAGGGTTGGGTTTCTCTCCGCACGGCATCTCTGGCTCTCTGGCCCCTAACATCAATACCTGTGTCTGAATGTGCCAGGCCCTTCCCCATCTGAAGTCCCTGCCCCCCAGCTGGAGCAGCACACTCCATGCTGAATGCGGCTGTCTCTCGCTGCAGCCCGGGTAAGATGCAGGCTCTGAGGCCACCGAGACAAGGGAGGGAGAGTAAGATGGAGGGAGGGAGAGAGAGTGAGACAGAGGGAGGGAGGAGGGCGAGAGATCTGGATACGGGTGCACAGCTGCTGGTAGGCTGAAGTTACGGGTTGAAAAGGTCACAGAAAGCAATGGTTCATCAATCTGAAGTCAGAGGCAGTGGAAGAAAGGTCACGTTTTCGGGGCTGAAAAGTTATACAGCTGCCGTGTTTAGGGTGCTAATGTCACTGTGCAACCTTGCAGTCTAGTGAGCTGGAAAGCCCTGAATACATGTGAAGGATGAAAGATGGAAAGTGCGTGAAGGGAAAGAGAAATGAACTTTGCTCTGAAAGTCTGGCTCATTTCAGATCTGTTGGATGGAAACATAATATGACCCATCTCTGAGATATCTATGAAACTTGAAATACTGGGCTGTATAAGGCAAATAGTGAAGGAAATGATCTTCACACCAGCAAGCAAAGCTCTGTCAGCCAGGGAAAAAAAGAGAGATTTCCCAGATGTGTGCCTTAGACTTTGTGATGAAGATGCAGATATCTGGACATCGTAATTCCCTCCTGGCCCCTTGCCAGGAACAGGAACTTTCTCAATGTGATTTACAGGCTGTTTGCATAGGGATGTGCTTGTGGGGCAAATTGGAAGCTGGCTAGCAGTAGCTGACCCTGAACTAAAGTAGTGTACACATACTCTACACACAGGTGTTGTATTTGAATATTTGGATATGCAGATTGATGATACAAAAGTTGCCTTGTCATACTGCTAAGAAACTGTAAGAACAGCTTAGAAAATGTGCCCTGGTAGAGTCAACTCTGTGCTATAGTACACACTAAAGAACTTTAGTCATGGTAAAAAACATATCGGCTATATACATTTTTCAAATATTCATTCTTTAATCAGAATGCACTAGTTTTTTTTTAAAGAATACAGTTGTTGTTTTTGACATACCTTATGCATTGGCAGACTTTTCATGATATATAAAGATGACTGGAATCCTCAGGGTTCTTTAGATGGTAATCTCAAAATCCCCATGAAAGTAAGTACAGACAGCCCATACTCTCAGATTTCAAGGGAAATAAAACAGACATCAAGGCCTCAAATCTGCAATGCCATCGAATATGCATAGTAGAGATAGGGGATCGTCACCACTGTTCCATGTAGCACTAGCTTGTTAGTTAAGCTAAAAATGGGTCTATTTTAGATCTGTAAAGGCTATTTTGGATGTCTAATCCTCTAGTCTCAAGTGAGCTAATAACCGGCCTGTTTATTTATCTGTTCCATGGAGACATCAAAGAAAAACATCTTCGTCCCACTCATAACCTGTCAGATAATGAGATTCCATTCTACTACTGAGACCCCTATAACATTGCATTACTATCACCAGATCCTTAATCAAAAATAGCTTTTCAAGGCACCGAGTGGTTTTAAACAAGGCAACACTGAGTGCCACTTAATTGCCATTATTCCAAATATGGTAACTCTTCCCTGTTTCAGTCCTCTGTTATCTTTACAGCCAGCTAGATGCTTTCTGTTTCTCCATACTCATTGAATTGAAACCTTCACTGGTAATTTCACATCAGGGTTAAAACTACCTTTCTAGTTTTGCAAATTATGTATAGAAACAGCAACAGCACTTGCCCTTGGTTAAATGTACTTCACAGGCCCAGGGTTTCTCAAGAGGTATTCAAAATTGTTATGTGAATAATATTTGCAGTGGGTTAAGGATAAGAAGATTTCACACACAAATGATCTTTTCTAAGCCAACTCCATCATTTACTTCACATTCTCCTCTATCCCAGAGAGAGTTCAATGCATTTGCATGCTCGTGCAAGGATAAAGTATTGTTTCAGATTCAGCAAACATTTTGATAAGGAATTCTCAAGGCACCAGGGGCCTGACTGCAAGACATGAACGCTGGCAGCCATGTCTCTGAAGAGGCCTGGAGTGCAATAACCTTTGTGTTCCTATGGTTACCATCCAAAGTGAAGAAGGGCAGAGTCTCCTGAAAGTTTTTTTTTTAACACTTCATCTTTTTTTCCATTGCTGAACCCCCCCCCCCCTTCCTCATCTTCAAGCCCCTCAGGACCTGTCCCAAGTATCAAACGCACATCTGGAGTTAATGTGCAGGAAAAAACAACAGCTAAAACAATTCTTTTCCAAGGAAGCTGTTCCTGTACAGGGAAAAAGATAATGTATCAGGGCAGATAAGAGCACCCTGCAGCGCCTTGACATCTACAGGCTGCACCCATGGCACTTTCACATAGGAATTTGGTGCGTCGTCATGTGGCGCGATGACTGTCACTTATCCCTCATTAATTCATAAGCCCGAGGCACCTGCGCAAACCCCCAACTGCTTGTCATCGTGTTTTATGCATTAGCCACCCTCTTTGGTCACTGCAGATCTGGCGCTGCCGTTTGTGTTGCATTCTTGGCCTCATTTCCCACTCTCTCGCCGTTAAATCTTCCCTCCCTGCTCAGGAAATCCGGATCGGATTTCGCTGCTGCGCCTCGGCTTCTCGAGGTTACCGCTTTCGCCACTCCGGGCACCGTTCTCGGTTAGCTGCCGGCACCCGGTAAAATTGGCTCGTCATGGTGAGCGCTGACAGAGGACTGAGCGCAGAGGAATCCCACCGCTGACATGACCTGGCCGGGCCACTGGGCCAGCTGCTGCTGTCAGGTACGAGGGGGCTGCAGCGTGGTAAATCACGGCCGTGCCCTGGAGAGAGCCGTCGCCAACGCCGCCTCCCCCTCTCCCCCTCTCCCAGCCCTGATGGGAAAAGCAGAGCCAGCCCCTCACCCCTGTGCTCGCTCGGGCCCTGTTGGAGGCCCAGAAAGAATTCTGTTAGCTGTCCTTTCCACCAGGTTTATGTCTTAATCCCCACAACGTCTGCTGCAGGAAGCACTGTTCCTTGGAATACTCAGTATCGTCTGGCTGGCTCAATCAAGACATTTGTCTTTAGGTAAAATGTTGCTGTACCCTAGATATGGTGATCTTTGAAATGTAAATATGTGACACTTATTCCCTGTGACCTGCAAGTGGACAAGGGTGTTATTGATTATGGAGTTTGCTGGCATAGATGACAAATAACTAATTATTTGTGTTCAACTTAGTACTCTATTTTAGTAAAACTGACAACAAATACATTTAATGCTCATCTTTAATAACCTTTCCACAAATAGCATGTTTCCACAGAGCTCCATGTCATGATCACTGCCTTACTTTAGCCCATTTCTACCTACTGTGTCCTATAATTGATTACAGTGGATTTTACAGACTATGGATGTCATAAACTATATTAAACCATTGTTCTTCTGTGTTCTTATAGTATAAGGCTTAAAATAACAATGACATTTATCCCTAAATTAAAACTTGTATTTTCATATGCGCTGCTTTAATATTTTAATTATAGGCCTTCTGGGAAACACAGACTGGCCTCTTACTCTGTACCAAGCTGTTGACTTCAAACATAACTCTTCCTTAGGGAACGTCTGACCCCTTTTCCTCCACAGGAAACCAGCCTTTGCACAGACTCAATATGAAGTGCCTGAGCTCTCAGGGGCTCTTCAACTCTTCATCCAGATATAGTTTTAAAAAAGAAAGAAACAAAGAGGGTGAAACAGAGTGATAAAGAGAGAGAGAGAGAGAGAGAGAGAGAGAGAGAGAGAGAGAGAGAGAGAGAGAGACATGGTATCCATATGGAGGCCATCTTATCTCAAGTTTAAAGGGAATGGGTCAGTTGAGGAGGCTTAATCACCCAGAGAATATGCTTTCATGATATGGACCCAGCAAACGGTATGCTGCGTGCTATCTCGAGAGCTAGTGGAACGTTGTCCTTGAAGAGACATGCTTGAAGCTCCTCACTGAGGAGGACAAGAGTGAGGATCTCCTGCTCCTTCGAGAGCTTTGAAGGGCCATGGTGGACTGTCTCTTCCAGAGCTGACCTGCCTGAGGGGCTGTGGTGGACTGGCTGGTCCAGAGCTGATGTGCCAGAGGGGCTGTGGTGGACTGGCTGGTCCAGAGCTGCCTGCAGTCCTCCTCCACTCCCATGTGCTTATAGCTCCTATTTCTTCCTGCTACCCCGAGCTATGCCAAACGTTCTCGTGACGCTGACAATTTGCAACCTTTAAGGTTCAAGGTACAGAAGCCACATGCTCATTCTCACATTTGTAATGCAAAACAGATACATCATGGACAACTCCATGGCGACCTCCATCTTGGTTTGTGGCCAACAGAGCATTTCTTCATCAAATTTCACTTAACTGTACTGTTTCTGAGGACAACAGCATAAACAAAAACACAAGCAAAGCTTGATGACTTGGATCTTTTCTTTTTTATGGGTTTCTTTCTAACCTAACACACAAATCAGTATTCCTTGATTAAAGTGAAAATGAAACCAGCATACACTTCAGTGACACATTTTGACAGGATCACTTGGCAACATGCAAAGTTTTTCCTGATGACTTTTTGAGCACCTTTATCCACACCCTGACTTTTGTTCCATGCCAGAAATAGACATTTTACCAGCTGCCAAGAGTGGAAAGGGCCTGATGTAAGAGACTACTATAGACCAACCTCGCGTTGGAAGGCATGCTCTAGATTCTAGAGGCTAGGAAGCATGTCCAAGCAGTAAGCGGGTGGTGGTGGTGGGGGGTGTAGGGGTAGGGTGGGGTTGTTGGATGACAGACTGCGGTTTTCAATTTGACATTATCCAGTAATCTGGCCTGTCCACAGAGCCTGATGTTGACAGACGAACTGGGACACCCGCCCCCCAACCCATCCATCTCTATTTAAACAAGAAGGAGTGACAGTAAGTATGTCTGACATCAGAGGGCAGAAGAAGGTTCTGGATTGTTCCAGTGTTATCACAGACAGGATTCCCAGTCCAGTGGCGGATGTGTTTTTGCAGCTCTCTGAGGGGACCGTGTGTGTGTGTGTGTGTGTGTGTGTGTGTGTGTGCGCGTGTGCGTGCGTGCATGCGCGTGTGTGCGTGTGTATGAATATGTGTCTACTCAGTGTTCTTATTGCTGAAGTTGCTGTGGTCCACTAGACTTTCAGTCTCCAAACAGACTCAGTGTCTGCCTCTTCACGGTCCCTATTATTGCCTTGGAAGGGTTGTCAAATAATATGTTCGGACAATTCTCCCTATTGTGTCTGTGTTTGCTGCTTGTGGTGACCATGGTTTCAGGAGGGGATTTGGCGATTTCCTCCTTTGTCCCAGAGACAGAGTGTACTCACAAGCTGTATTAAAACCAAGTGGAACATAGTTGAAGGCAAGGGGACATCTGTCCCACCATCTGCATAGACAGAACACAAACAAGCAGCAGAAATCAATAGCACAATTTATTTATTTTTTATTTTTTGCATACCAATTGTGTAAGCGCTTCACCATGCATGCATGTCTGCCTGTATATCTGTCTGCATATGTGTGTGTGTGTGTGTGTGTGTGTGTGTGTGTGTGTGTGTGTGTGTGTGTGTGTGTGTGTGTGTGTGTGTGTCTGAGGAATGGTTTCATTGGTCAGAGACATAGCAGTGAGTCTGAGGGTGGACGGAGGATCATTATTCAGGCCACTGAAGCCCAGCTCCATAGTCCAGCAGAGTGGAGCTTGGCCAGAGGCTGCTCACCTCTCCACCCGGACCCACATCTGTTCACCTCTCCACCCGGACCCACATCTGTTCACCTCTCCACCCAGAGCCACATCTCCTCATCTCTCCACCCAGACACACATCTGTTTACCTCTCCACCCAGAGCCACATCTGCTCATCTCTCCACCCAGACCCACATCTGCTCATCTCTCCACCCAGACCCACATCTGCTCACCTCTCCACCCAGACCCACATCTGCTCACCACTCCACCCAGGCTCACATCTGCTCGCCTCTCCACCCAGACTCACATCTGCTAGCCTCTCCACCAAGACCAACATCTGCTAGCCTCTTCACCAAGACCCACATCTGCTAGACTCTCCACTCAGAGCCACATCTGCTCACCTTCCCAGGAAGCTCCATCTGTAGAGATGCAGCTTAAAGAGTATAACAACCCAAAGGCCATATGAACTACGAATGGCTAAAAGAGCATCTCTGAGATTTATACTTGATCTTATTCCTGAGACTTATTCCTGATCTGAGACTTATTACTGATCTTATTCCTGATCTGTATTTCCTATGATCTTACTGTCATGCTTGACGCGATACTCGATACATGCTTGAAACGATACTCTAAAATTATTTTTCTGTCTGTGTTGTTCTGTTGTTATCTTGGACTGGAGAACAGCGGATGAAGAGCTAATCCAGTGGTTTATCCTGTGTGCTTTCAACATTTAGAAGATATTGGAGGGAGGGCCCATGCTTGTTATAGCAGATGAAGTCATCTTGGGTGTTACAGCTAGAATTAGATCAGCTGCTTTGACCAAAAGACTCAAGCATCTGCTTTTACAGACTGAGGACAGCTGCAGGTTCCTTTAGCATGTCCCATGATGACTTCATTAACAGCGGTCTACAGATACTTTTTTGTTACAGTGTACTAGCTTTTAATGGATTTCATATTGTCCCCTGGCTAATTAAGTTCTCATCAGACATGTTAAGAAGATATAACAGTGCTTAAACAAAACAAAACAAACAGGCCCTTCCAAAAAATGAAGGTGAAAGAAGAATGTATACTGAAGTTGTCTTAATTTAACAGATGATTTATTTATTTTTTTAGGGCTTTCATTTTTGCCAAATAGACAGTGGTTAACTCTTACCAAATGTCTGTGCCCTGAAAGAAAAATGTGGCTATTTCAGCTATTTTGCCATGGAAACGGTGCAGACATGTACTACTGTGACTGACGTTTTTCATTGCAGGCCTGGGGTCTCACAGAGGCAGTCTAAATGAAACGGAGCTCGGCCAGTAGGATGCCTTCACTTCCAGCAACATCATAACACTGGGCCAATTAATGGCTTGCACAGAAGGCTACAAAGCAAACATTCCACAAGAGCATATCAGCAGGGGCGCTGTGTTTGCCTGTGCACCCAAAAACATGCAGCCATGTTTTCTCTGCGGTCTCCACTCAGGTTGGGAGGGGATGGTTATGGTTTATGGAGAGAGAGAGAAAGAGAGAGAGTGGCAGAAAAATAGCAAGAGCATGAGAAAGCAAGGGGAGGGAGTTCAAGAAGGAAGTAGAGACTAAAAAGCACATGAAGGGTAAAAACTGCCTCAATCTCTCGAAAAAACAGTTACATGGCCTCTTGAGGGGCCACAATGCTCTCGCGAGTGCCTCATTTAGTTTTGCATGCATGAGCTAGAGAGAGGTTTATAAGAACTTCATTCTTGATAGTGTCAAGCACATTGGAAACAGACAACCCTTAGACCTCCTGGATTCGTTTGTTTCAAATTTTATTAATGGCTGGTGACAGAGACCTGCCAGTGACATTTTCTTGTGCCACTGTATGGAGTTTAGCGCTTACTTAGCTACCAACTGGAGCTCCGCTGTATTCCACTGTTTATGCAGTAGAGTGGTATGTATATCAGAAACTGAAGGTGGTCTGTATCCTCAAGGAGTGAAGAGTGGTGTGTGTGGATGTGTGGGTGTAGGGTGATGAAGCTATACTGTAAGAGGAAGGACCACCATGAAATTGTGTGTGTACACCATATATTGTTTAGTTTTTTAGATGCAGCAATGCATGTCAAATTAGACAATATTTTTTTCCCAACTGGATTATATTGTATAGATGAGCAGCCATTAAGTTCTAAATTTATCATTATGCACTAATTCCTGGAGAATCTCAACCATAAAAGTCTACTCTCAGTTAAGAACCTGAAAGTGTTTCATTTTATACTGTCATTTTATGCTTGATTTCTCTCAAAATACATTACCTATAATGGAACCAAAGGGACACACATCACCTAAAACTGAAACAACTTAAAGAATAAATACAACTAGCAAACAGCATAACCTCAGTGCATGGTGGTAACAGGGGCAACCTGGTGCTTGTGGGTGCCCTCCATGCCTGGGTCCCATATGTGGGAGCCAAATGCAACTCCGTAATTTCTTCATCCGAGGGGTGAAAGTTTATTGACGTGACTCCAACCTCCGACCAATGTGAGATATTCCTGGGAAAAGCAGCTGTCCCATCATGAGCGAAGCCTGATCACGGGAAAAGCTCTGCAGAGATGGCGCAGGTCCAGCACAGATGGGTCTCACAGGCGATTAAGAATTAGGCCAAGGATCTCCCTGCTTTTACAATACTTCTGTGGTTATTTTCCCCCATTTAAGCTAAATGAAAGACATTTGTGGTATATATAATGTGTGAATAGTCTCTCTTTTTAACCCTCCCAGCATTTTGTGTTCTTTATTGGGATTTTTGTACTTCTGCCAAGGTAATAAGCTCTGGTGCACATAACTGCAAATGCTGTAAAGCTAGTGTATAGTGCTAGTGTTCAAGATTTTCTGTACACAATCGTAAAAAAAAGGTTGAGTAACAAAAAAACACACATTTATCTAAAGAGCAATGCCTAAAGGGCTGATTGAAAGTGATCATTTTAGAGAAAATGAAATCTAAGGTGGCTTTTGGAGCCAAAGTATGCTTAGCTCTAAATTTCTGTTCTGGTAACAAGTCCAGATCCCCCTGGACTGGAATAGTTCGGGTGTTTGGCTTTATGCTATTTTATTGTTGGCTGATTTTAAAGTTATGTAGTCAAGGGTATGACATACCCATAGGATTTCACATTCTAACCCTTGAGAGAGTTAAGCAGTTAAGTGCTGGAGTCAGAAGTTATCGATCTGGCAAAAGCCTCTCATACCACCATAATCTTAAGATTACAAGTTTTGTATTGGCCAAATCTCCCTTGTTTTTATGACAATTGAACCAAATCATAGAGTTCAATCAAAGAATGTTGATACAGATTTTTTGTCTAAGAGCTCTTTGGGGCGTTTCTCGTATAATTGTGTATGTCATATTATTGTTCAAGAAATTTGTCAAATTAAATTATAGGTAGATATGTAGGTCAATGCCAACAAGATAAATTAAAAGAAGGCAAGCATGCATACACACCAAGGATATGATGAAATGTGGTCTTGGACTTGATGATTGGCCTGGAATTAATACTACCAAGACTACTGTCAGAAATATAACTTAACTTAAAGTTAATGATATAGACAATTCTGGAAATAAAAGAGTGAAGCATCATCTCTTGAGCCTGTGCAAATGTCCCAGCTGAGATGACAGATTAATCTACCCAACAAGTTGATGCTGAATATCACATGGCTCTCAAAGCCATGGAAGACCCAATCATTCAAATTTATAAGCATAAATTGAGCGCGATGGGTCACAGGCTGGGACTCCGCTACTGCGTGGATGCGGTAAACAAAGGTACATCTCTTTGCTTTATAGTTCAGCAGGAACTTCCTGATGGATTACTGAGCAGCGACCCTGAGGCGAGCAGTGATGAATACCTCTGATGACATCTGGCGGACTCAGGAGATGGGAGGGGGACTGTTGTGGGGGACTTATGAGTGAGGGCACTGGTGGGAACTGGATACGGACCGGGTGCTTTAGTGCTAAAATACCAGCATCCAGGCTTCTTTTGTTAAACATTCATCTCTGGGGCCTCAACAAAGCTTCATAGGGACAGCGTTCTGGAAGCAATCTTGTCCAGGAGAGCCAAATCTTTTTATTTTTTATTGATTTTTTTTAGTGGCGGTGGTGCTGGTGGTGAGTGGAGGGGTAGCCCCAGCTTGCAGTGATGAGCCCTCATAATTAACAAATGAGTGTCTAACAAAGCACAGCTACTTGGACAGAAAGCCAAAGATTTCTATGAGTGATATTTACAACTTTCCAAGTAATCACTTGACGCACTCGACCACATCTGATCGCAATTAGAATTGCCAGGTCATATAAAAACTCCCCATGACGTGTCACCTATAGCCATTTCTTCCTTTTTTTCCATCCCACCCATTAAAAACAAAGAGCCAGTGCTGAAGGAATAGATGACAACAACTAAAAGGTACTAATGCAGCACTTTAAAAAAGTGAAAACTGCCTGTATAATGCCTAAAACAAGAAGGACGTCACTGGTATCACTGAGGGTGCAGATGCCTGTCAGGGTCTGAAAACACATGCACACACCCACACCAATTTCAATTAATACTAATGATTTTACTTTGTTCATTGCTAAGAGGATAAATAACTTTAATCAAAAACTGTTTTTCAAGCACTTAGCTCAGAAATTCTAATATGGTCTACATTGTTCATTTTTCAGACAGTGGTATGAGGTGGGAATGTGATGTGTTCATCAATCGTTGAAGGTGCGCCTTCCTCTTTATGTGCTTATAATCTGCTGTAGGTGTCATGTCTTGTTTCTCATGTGTTGTTTTAGAGCACCTCATGTTGAACAAATTTATAAAAATTAAATGTTTGAAAGGATCATTGTGAACATCACAACCACCGACCAGACCAAAAAGCACCTAGCTAGCAGGAATAAAAATACCAGTATCCTAAGAGAGATGAAAGAGAAGAATCAGATGGTGTTCTGGAAACAAGAGTTGGACTGGGCTGATATCTTTAGGTTTTCCCCTAATCCCTGCACATATAAATATTCAATGTAACAGTCTTTAAACAATGTCTTTAAACATCACATAGCATATTGTCAAGTCAATCACTATGATATATTTTGTGCTGTTTCTGTCACATCCTGTCAAAGCCAGATCCAGTGAGACCATAGCAACCATAAAAAAACAGTTCTTACAATATTTCCAAAGCAAAGGCCATTTAGAAGCTGTTCTATAGGAATAACAAGAGCAGTATATTTGGGAATAATATGTACCGGTTCTAAAATTCACTAACAAATAAGTAAAATAAGTAGAGTTAGGGCTTTATACTAAAGAGGCCCCAGCCACTATAATTAAAGGGCAAGGCTTACTGCGTCCAAGAAAGCAATAATCCTCTCATGCGCTTCTCGTTTCCTGTCTGTGTTTTTATTAGTGAAAAACATTATGAATACTTGATCGCATGTGTTTGCACCTCTGGAGTTTGAGCTAGAGTCAGCACCACACAGCAAAAGCTCCAAGATCCAGGGTTGGAGCTCTCTTGGCTCTTGGGTTCCTTTTGGCCGCTGGAGCTTCAGGAATGGTACGGTGTCCAGCAGCGAGCCAGCCAGTCTGTATGTGTGTGTGTGTGTGTGTGTGTGTGTGTGTGTGTATCACACAGAACAGGGAACGCCGGAAGAAGTAGGGCTGTGTGGATCTCACACAGCTGCCCATGCTAAGTCACTTGTTTCTCAGAGAGGGAAACAGGAACGCTGGGGGGAATGGGGTGTGGGGGGTGCAGGGATCATGCTAGCACACAGATGGGAGTGCGAAAGGAGAATTTGCATCGAACGAAGGAAAAAAAAATCCCAGCTCTTGGAGGTTTTCACAGCCTACCCACATCTGTTTATATGGAGAAGAAACCAATGTGTCACTCAGTTATTCTAACCAGTCATGCCACGGCTGCCGTTTAGCAAACCCATACCACTCACACACACGCACATACACACACACGCACACACACACACCCAGGCTCTACCTGGTGTGCACTGCAGCAAGCCAGACAGGTGACACTCTGCAAAGGGCCTCCCATGTTGGCCACCTCCCATCACACCAGCTTCATCACTTTCTGAACTGGGAGATGATGGAATGAGTGATGGTCCGTCTGTTTAGTGAAGGGGGTGTTTTGTTTTGTTTTATGTTTTTTTAAATCGGTCGTAATGTTTTTAAATTGTCATCAAGGCTCTGGATGGCTGCCAGGGTAAGGGGGGGGGGGGGGGGGTTACAGACACAAGTGACTGAAAATTGCAGGACCTAGAGATGCTGTCAGCCAATGACCTGAATAGCCTGAATGTCTTATCAGAATGCCCTGATATGCTTAAAAACGTTTGATAAAATGTGATGGTATATCTATATTTTGAAGTACAGAGGAGTGTTTCTTGTGATTAAATATGCCTGAAGACATGACTATAACGTTATGTTTTAAATATGTCGTAAATATCATCGATGATATTTTACAATCAATAAAAGAATAAAACTCACATTTTATGAAATCCATTGGTGAAAAATTACTACAGTTAATTAGCAAAAGCTAATTCCAAAGATGAAAATGCTAACTCCAGAGCATATTTCAAATACTGCCACATATTTTGCACATTGCCAAATAATGCAGTTCGAATTCCATCAAACCTAATCATCCAAAGGGAGATATCCTGGGACTGCACTGTGAACATGACTCCAGCAGGGCTTGGTTCACCAAAGACATTAACACTAAACAATATGGAATGCAGAGTGCTTGTGACCACTGCTGGTTTTTGAGGTGATACACTTTGTGCCTCATGCGGAAAAATGATTCCGTGTTGCTGTACTACATGTTTGCTGGATTAATGCTGTGTCTGTTGTGTCTGTAAGGGGTTACATCTTCGTTGGCACACATGTGCACATGGCTTTCTCCCCACTCTGTGTGATGGTATGATGGGCCCTTAGGCCTGTATAAATTGTTGTAGTCGGAGAGGCGGAGGGGCCATGTGTTGGAACAGCTGGTGTGTGGGAGTGTGTGTGTGTGTGTGTGTGTGTGTGTGTGTGTGTGTGTGTGTGTGTGTGTTGGGGTGGGGGGGATCAAGTGAATCAGCCCAGCCAGAGGTTCAAACAACCCGCCAGAAAATTCCTCCCTCCAGTCTACTGCCTGTCATTGCAGACAGGTTGTGCTGCCAATGGCTATGTGGAATAACGGATTTTTGATGAAGCTATGGATGATGGGGTGGCGGCAACAATGATATGTGGGCTGAGATTAGCAACGGGGTACTGACAGTCTCCTTCCGAATGTATTTATTCCACCGTAAAAGCATGATAATGTAGTTCAGATCTGCCAAATGTCAAAGTGAAGAATATCCTGTAACTGCAATAAGTTAAACACATGCATTTGAACTTGCCCCACTAACTCTGGAATTTTTGGTAAATGTACAAAAGCATTGAAGAGTCTTTATTCTGTTGACTTTCCTCCCCAATAATTTAAGCCATGGAGGTACAATAGAGTACTTAGGACAGCATGCTTTGGGTGATGTCCTGGACTTCAGCTCACAACAGCTCCTTCATTGCTAAGCATTAACTTTGCAAACACTTGCATTAAAAAAGCAACTCCGTTGATTTTTACAGGCAGTTTGCTTCTCTGCAGTTATAGCCAGGAGAGCTGGCAGCTGTCTGTCTTTCTTTAATGGTGTTGCCGACAGCTGTTACTGTGTTCTGAGCTCTGGAAAGACCAAGGGCAGCTGTCAGAGTGAAGAGGAAAAAAAAAACAAAAAACAAAAACGCAGAGGTACGCAGGGGTATTCGCAGAACTGACACAGGACTGAGCTGGGGCAAATTGTAGGGATGCCTAGAGGAAAGAACTGGTTTTGAGAATAATTGCCAAAGAACAGAAAGAACTAAAGCAGGTGAGACTGGCTTAAGTAGAACTGGGTGAATAGGAGAATGTAGTGTGCCTCTGGAGGCACAGGGGGAGCAGGATTCTGGCAGGAGCTAGCCCCGTAGCATATCTGCAAAAATCTGGTTCTTATTAGAGTGTGGCCAGTACTGCGTAAGAGTGGGAACAGAGAAGATCTCTTTATTTATTTTATAATCTATAGCAATTAATTTGTAGACGCAAAAGCAAAAAAAAAGAAAAAGAAAAAAGAAAAAGACGCATAGTGACAATTTGCTGTGTGATATACTAATCAAACCTTGCTGAAAACAAAATGTGTATATAAAAAAAAAACATTACATGTATACAGGGTTGATGTATTATCCACAACAAGGTGAATAACTAAATTAATTAAATAAAACTTACAGAGACAGTTCAACAAAATTAAAGGGTTGTTAAAAACCATTTTTGACTGGAATCAGGGCCACCAAATGCCGAGTGCACTCAGTTCAATCGCGTTATCACTGTCCATTATCTCTCTTCATTTAGGCCCTATAGAGGAAGTTCCATATCCATATAAATGGATTGTTCCTGTGGACTCATTTCCTGTGGTTTGATGTTTCCTTTTGCAAACATACCAACTCCACCCACATGTAGACATTCACAAGAGACGTACACAGAATGTACCGTGCATCCTATCAACACGTCACAACCACATCCACTTTTAACATTTGTTCAGATGACCTCCAATGTACGTCCAGGACTTTCCACTCACAGACTGGTCCAAAGACTCCTCAATGGGGGAATCTTATGAACATTCTAATGTTGACCAAGATGAGGCTAAAAATCATCCCCTTCATGAATAGAAACATGATGACACATTGATTAAGCACATGTAGTTTTCTTGTCAAAAATATAGGAAATAGTCATGGTGTCTGTTTACCACCAAGCCATACATTGACAACACCAAACACGATTACACCCTCCTTGTCCAGTACCACCAATTAATTGCAAGAAACGCTGAAGAAATGGCTAATCATGGCAGTGACATATGATAAACGAATCCATCTAACGTCTTGTCTTTAACAGCTGATACTTGTATTTGGCGTGACTATTTGTCTCTTAACTGCATTATTGAAACATGAACGCACATTTAATGGCACCACCAAAACATGACACGCAGCGCTCCGTTGTTCAAGCACATCTGTTGTGTGTAAATTCAGCCTGCCAAAGAAAATAATTTGGCTAGTTCATTTTTCGCCCTCGCCAGTTTTCTTCTTTCTTTTGGTCCATGTAAAGTCGTTAACAGTTCTTTCATTAAGATGATGTATTTTGATGCAATTCGAATTAGTTTAGTTAAACGCCAAACCTTCTTAGAAAACACGACCTGAACTTGTTTGAAGCAGCGTGACCGTGTCCGTCATTGAATATTAAGACGAAGAAGATTAAAAAGGTTGTAGGTTGTTGATAGTTTAGCCCATTTAGCCCCGGTGAGAGAAACCACAACAGCTGCCTTTATTTTCGATAAGCGTAGCTCCGGGGCTCGCGGAGGATAGTGTTCCCTTCATCCATCACGAGGGAGCGGCGTGATACGGAGGAGCCTGCGCCACTCTCAGATCTCTCCATCCGTAACTGACATGGGGTGCATTGTTTTGGGTGGAGAGCGTAGCGCGCTGGCCTGAAGGTACATTCCTGACTCTAGGGGACCGTTTGAAACACAAGCCCAACCTTTGTGACCAGTGGACCCACCGAATTCGTCAACCTTAGCATCCACAGACACGACACTGGCTTTTTTTATAGTTCAAGTGTGAACTTGCACTATATCACGTTACACGAGTGTAGGCCAGCCGTTTTCTTTTTCTTTTTTTCACGCATGACCAATACGAATATCAAGATTCTACTCATAAGGTGTGCCCGATGTCCCTCTCCAATGTAGTTCATCCAGAGTGGTGGACTGTGTCAGTAAAAATCGGTTTCAGACGGAATAACCCCCTTTCATGCTTTTACTAGGCCAAAATATGTGAGTACAGAATACATTTTTCCAGTTGATTGCGCAATGGGAGATTTTATGTTTGCAAACTGTAATAATCTAAAAAAGAAGAGAAGACATTATGGCAGAGGCTACAGTTTCAGACATCTCTAAGATCTCTTGAAAGAAATCTATCAATACTTGATTTATGCTGTTGGATAATCAGATGCATCCCAATTATGCTAATTCAAACGTCTGATCAGGCAAGATAAGAAACGGCAGCATCACACCAACAGTAAATTATTTAACGAAAACAAATTAACGTGTTTACAAAAGAATAAACAAATTATTATACACACCTTTGTATATGAAAGTTGTAAATTTCTGTCTTTCCAATATTATATATACTTTTTGGAAGAGAACCCTGGAGGGTATTGGTTCTTAAGGAACCAGTTCTTACTATGATGATTGCATACCGTAAAAACAAATTTGCAGGTCAAAATCCTGTATATAGCTGCAGCAATTCGTGACAATGTAACAATGCTGAGCTTCGCTATGCTTTTCTCATGCTGCTGCAAGTTATTGGTAGGACGTTTTCTGCTCCACGTCCCGCCCCATACACCACCCACAAATGACGTTGATATTTACGACAACATATGGCCGGGCCAATAGCAGCCCCGCAAACTTCCGTAAGACTCGGATGGATGAAGCCAATGCGACAGGATAACAGAGGCAAGTACGTGAATTTGACGCGGAGCACTTTTATTATTTGTTTGCGTCCTCATGCATACTTAATGAAGGATGATAAGGGCACTCCCGTTTTTTCTTCAAACCACGGGTCGGTACAACTTAAGAAAGCGTGAACTTGCTCGCTCGGACGTTTAGTTCGTTACAGCAGCGAGAGCACAGAAGACTGACTCACAACTTCGCATTTTTCCGTTCTTAAGGGCTGTTCGGAGAATTATTTGAAGTTATGGAGGAACTTCTTTCAACGAAGTTATTGATGAATTGAGAATGAAGCAGTTTGTTTGGAACTGCTGAATAACAATTTTAAAAACATACATTTTATTGATTAAGGACTTGATCACCGAATATTTCCTGAGTCCCTACTGAGTGGAATCACCTCAGCGCACCATCGCATTTCAAAGCAAACTTTTGCTGGATCTGTCTTTCTATAACATGGTTTAAAATAAGGACCTTTGCACCCCGGTTGAAATGGAAAAATGAGATACACTTGTTCGACTTGACGCCAGCCGTACATAGCAATGGCAAGATTCGCGGGATCGATACGGGACTCTTGTATGTTGATCTGGCCTTTTGCTTGCGTGCTTGTATGTTTTGCTTATTTTTCCATCGCCTCTCCAACCCACGGTCGTCGGCTGATTTGTTGGCAGGCTATTTTGAACTGCCACTCGGAACCTGAATGCCACTACGCATATGGGCAGTATTTGCACGCATGTGATCCCATACTGAATGGCCAGAAGAAGAAATGCCCGAGTCACTGCATCTCCTCGTTGGTGCAGTTAAACCTGACTAAAAACGGCCCGGCGCTGGAGGACTGCAGCTGTGCTTCAGATAATTTTTGTAGGGACACCAAACGTGCCATTGAGCCATGCTTGCCGAAAACCAGTAGCATGGGTTGCACTGAAGCCCGGCGCCAGTGCGAAAGAGATTACCAGTGCCGGACTGCGATGGGTGATTATTTGCTTCACTGTGGTAAACTTTTTAGCGGGGCGACATGTACGAACGCTTGTCGAAATGTCATCGCAAATATGCGAAAACTACCAAAAGCCCAGCTCCTGGATACTTGCATCTGTGACGGGACAGAGCGGACTATATGCGAGTTTGTGAAAATAAGTATGAAAAATCTTTGCTTTGATTCTCCTCCTGTTGACGAAGAGGGCTCTAGTGGATCTGATTATGATGATGAGGATGACGAGGACGACACACCAGAGAGAACGTCTGTGGGGAGCACAGGTCTTCGCGCGGGGGCCTGGGGTGCTTTGACTGGGACGGCATCCATTTTGGTTTTGTTGCGGTTTTTTGGAATATTAAGTTAAAAATCCACGACTGTTTAATGAAAATGTCACATTCTTCTCCAAAGAATACATATGTAGCTTTGCATGACACTTGGGCGAGCTTTTGTCCTGACGATTGTCACATTTGTTATGTCACGAATCTCTATGCAAACGTATTGTTCAGAATCTGAGTTGGCCCGTGTAAACATACACTTTCGATATTTATTTCTGTGCTAAATTCTTACCTGGAAGTAATGAAGCAGTTTCCAAATATGAAGCATACATTAATATCTAAACACTACTGCATTAAAAACTATATTGCCAATATTATAAGTGCTATTTTTGTCAAACACAAACTTGAGAATGATGTATGTACACCGTAAAAAAATTATTTTGTTACCAAGAGAGTTAACAATGCGAAGCTTTAATCAGAAAGCTCTGCACTGTCAATATTAAACTAGATGTGTAAACTATTTTTTATATAAAGATGCAATTGACATTGAGTCACTGAACAACATCTGTAAAGGTATTTGGAATGCTGGAATGAGAAGTATGATAGTACTCAAGCATTCAGTTGAAAGTACTAAATATAAACATTTTGATATATCAGAGTCACATAAAAGCAATATTTTGTAATATAAAATTTCTATGAAAACAAAGGGTGATGATTCCAGCTTTAAAGGGAAGTTAGATATTAAGTGGCCTTGATTTTGCTTTTAAAATACTGTACAGTGTAAATAGATTTTTCAGAGGATCTTTAATTGTTATATAAAGATGAATTATTCACTGTGTAGAAATGTCTAAATCCACTGTATGACTGCCTCACTGTTGTACTTTTTATAGAAGGCATAAAACAAAAGTACAAAGACTAAAACGCCTATGTGTACTTTGTTTGTTGTTTGTTAATTGCATCACGTTAAGGTGATGCACTGTGTTAACAATTTTGAGAGAGCATGTTAATTTCCAGTGACTAACTCCTCTAAATTCAGGCTTACCCAGCACTGCTTGTGATGAGCAGATATAAGTATATACACAAAGAGCTTGAAGCATTGATACCCTTGGCTTTGCAAACAGAAGTGTTTGCTGAAGGTCTGAACTCTGACTTTTGGATATCTTTAGAACGTTAGCACCAAAGTGAATGGCTTTTCCCCAGGGTACATGTGCTGTGCCCAGACTGAGGAAAGACAGAGGTTTGTTTACTTTTCTATCATTGTGTTTGCTTAACAGCCTCTGTCTATATGCAGTGGCTGTGAACAAAGTTAGCCAAAAGGCAGACAGTAGCATCGCTACATGATGTGGAAGATAGATCGTCTTGATACAGGTTGTATATTTAGTCGTCTCTGAACCCGAGCGGATTGCTTTGTTAGACGTTTGAGGGGAAAGGCCTACCAAGTCATACTGCATAGGGGAGTAACGGGGTTTGGACAGTAGGCCTGACAAAGGTCGAGAGCCTTCACTAAGAAAACTTATGTTATGCTGAAGTGGTTTCTCTAAGAGAGTTGTGCCACGTTGCCCGTATGATGTGGTTTAAGATGTTTCCTTGGCATCCAGACTAAATTAACTAGCCATAAAGAGAGGATTTTGATTACCTGTTGTCTATATCGGTCAAGGATATAGCTTCCCTAAACTCAACTAAAAGCGCTATGTTTACCTTTTTGTCAAAATATTTGATCACGCATACTGTTTTGATCAAGTGCATTTAAGTACCCAGACTTGAAGATTTTCACATTAGAAGTATTCCCTATATGTCAAAGCAATGAATGATACTGGTCTAAAACCCTGCAACAGTGTGAAAGAAACCAATAAAATATATAGATTTACATTACAGACTGCCGAAAACCATAATATTGTGGGATAGCAGTTGGTTGTAAATTGTACACAACTAATTAAGTTTTAATAACATTGGCAAATTCAAGTATAACCTATGGCTTCAAAGTGAAGTAACACCCTTTTGTTAGATGGCATAAAAGTTGTTGGGAGTCTTTTCCCGTGGGAGGAATATGACAAGTTTTGTCTTTTAAAGTTTGTTTATACATTTTGTTTACTTTGTTACATGCAGGTCATTTAAGCAAAGCCACATGTCTCTCTGTCTCTGTCTCTGTCTCTCTCTCTCTCTCTCCTTCTTTCTTTCTCTCACCCCCCCCCCCCCCCCCCCCCCCCCATTACCCTGTAAACTCACTGGTCTCCTCATTCTTCCCCTCTCGTCACTGTGGTCTGCAAAACGGAGGCGATTGCTGCAAAATGTTTTATTAGAGAGGGGACAAGAGGCCTTGGGTGTGCTGAATGGAGGAGAGGTCGAGTGGCACTTTTGTCATGGTAATCTAAAGCACATAATGGCCCTGGCCCCACAATACCCAGGCACTTCATTCCTCAGAGGCTCGCTGACACCTCTTCAGAGCCGAGCCACGGGGTAGCATGTGGGAAAGATCTGCTGGCTCCTGGTCCACACACTCCATGTGGGCATCACCACTGCCTGCCTGCGTCCTGTGAGACCCATCCACCAGTGGGGGCCATTATCGGAGCCTCACCCCCTCAAACGTCGATATTCTTTCACAGCGCAATGTGCTTGCTCTCAATTTCGACCCCATGAAAAAACATAAAAAAAGAAGGGCCCAGCATGATATGCATGAAATAATAAGAGAGGGCCTCGTTTGGACAACACGTGGGAATAGCCATAACGGAGCAGCTAAGTGAGTGGCGAGTGACGAATGCCAAGGCAGTTTTGTTTTTTTTGCAGTAAATTCTCATAAAGGGTCGAGGAGGTGGAGCGCGGAGGAGAACGACTGTTGGGCAGAAGGGTCCGTATCGGTGCGTTGCAGTGTCATCACAGGTATGCTTCCAGCCTGCTACACGTAGAGGGATGGATGACCTTAGCATTTGTTCTCTTGCTTTGGCCCACATCACCTCAGAGCCATGCATGGTAGACGTGTACAAAGAGTAACTAATGAAATATTACAGAAAGTAGATGTACAGCATCCAAAAGTAGAACATATGTATGGCCTACAGAATATATGTAATATGCCACAATAGATGGTGAAATCAGTGTGGAATGTTTATCTGTACAAACCTAACTATAAAACATATATTTTTATCATTAGTGGTTTCTCTTAAAAATCTGAGATATACACACTTTATGAACTCACCAATTGTAATGTAGTTAAAACAAGGAAATCTCTCTTTTAATTGTGAAGGAGTACATGTTCAAAGTCTTGAAAAAGGAGGAGCACATGTTACAAAGTCTTGTAAATTGCAAAGTAAATTACAAATACTCTATATACTCTATATGGTACAGTACAGTAGAAGAACACTAGAGCTATGCTAGAGTCAGGTCTGCATTGCCTATATTTAACTGGATGTAGAAGGTAAATCTAACTCTAGTTTAGTAAGGATGTTTTTTTCTAGCAGAAGAAAACTTCTTTTTTTTAGGTGCCTTTTTGTACCTCTTTATATTAGCAATTTGTAGTTATTACATGTCCTACATTCTACATTACGTCTTAAATGAGAAATTGTATTTAATGCAGTGTCATTATTTTTGAGGTGCTTCCCTAATATTATTAAACCCAATAGCTGATCTCTTATGAAAAGCAACAAACATATCCATATGGCATAGTGCCTAATGACTCTGCCCTGGTTTACAAAAAGGCCTTACTTTTACAGGGCCTGGCCGCAAGACTGATTATCGTTTACAAGAGGCCATGTGTGTTTGTGCTACAGGTCTCCGGGAGTTAAAAGTATCTGTCCAGCTAATCCGTGTTTCAGTGGCTCCCGCAAAATAGATGCAAGGACGTGCATGACTCCTCTTATCAATCATACTGTTGATAAGCAAAGTCTGTCTGTTATTATACGGTTGTGACTTTGGTACTTTCAGAGGTACTGAAATAGCACTGTTAAAGTACTGATCGAAATGACTAAGCTTTTACAAAGCCCACAGGCAAACGCTCGTGTCTGGTTCATTCGCAATCCGCAACTAGACCTTTAACAGATCCTCTGTGATCACAAAACAGGACATGTCATATTAATTAACCTGTTGCAGATACTTTAGCCCTTCTAATGCTCTTCTAATGCTCTTTTGTCATTCTTTTTAATAATAAACCAGCATGTTGGGAATGGCGGTTCAGGCCTTAAACTCGACTGTTCCTCACCACACTGTCAATTCCCTTGTAGCACTGTGGAGACGAATCACAGACTTCCTTTCCTCCTGCTGGAAAATAAAGCAAATTATAGAATGATTACAGGGAGCACAGCAGGGGTGATGAACCTGGAGTCAAAAGTTTGGCCCAAAGTTTAAACTGATAAGCCACCATCATAGGCCTTTGTTGGAGTAATTACTCTTAGGTTAGAAGCGGTGATTCTCAAGTGTCGGCCTCTTTGAGTCTTGGCAGGAGGAGGTGATGGAGAAACAAGAAGACAGCCGGTATGTTCAGGACTGGGCAATAACCAGTGAAATGGAAAGTGATTTGGATGGGATTTAGGATAATCCTTTAAAGGTAACACGGGGTATTTGATGGAAGGGGCCCCCTGTCGATTCTCTCTCAAGTTTACTAAATGACAAGTGTGGACTAGAGTGGTTTCAGTGTTTTAAGTGTAAGCTAGCAAGGCCTGTTTATGAGCCTGCTCTCATATTCTCCAAAGGGGGAAAAAACATTAAGAGGGAAAATATAGATTTTTCTTCCCTTTCCTTTGCGCCTGATTGGGTTTTTAATTTTATTCTCTGAATCTATATTTGTATTCCAAGGTTTTTAAACTCTGCCACTCCCTAAGGCAAGTAAAGGAAATTCACTAAACTCACTAAATCATAACAAAAAAAGAGGACCTACTTGAACCTTCCCTCGCTGTGCTTTTCACAGGCCTTTGGCTCTTGCCAGCCAAAATCGGATTTTTTTTCCCCTATCCGAGCTGCCACTTTGATTCCATCACGGAAGACTTCTGTTGAGTTCATGGCTCTTTGAAATGAGCAACTGATCCTGAGCCCAGTCTCTGCAGAGGGGTACAGCTCTTTCGCCTGCAAGGAAAAAAAGAAAAAAAAAGGAAAAAACCCACAGGATTAAGTCAGTCACAAAGAGATCACGTACCTGGAAAGTTAGTGAGGGGCAGCTCTCGAACGTTGGGTTCCTTATATGGTACTATCAGGGATCTTGTGCTGAGTTTTGCATTCTGATTATTGTAGACTCCGAAACAACAGTTCTATATTTGTTACCAAAGATGTAAACGTGCACACACATTGTTGAAAGTGGGGCATTCTTGTTCACTGTAAATGTGGACAGAGAATAATATTTTGAAATACCTTCACCACAGTTAAGAGTGTAGAGATGAAGTTTGAAGGTTGTGATTTAGCTTCAGCTGTGGGCAAACTAACATTGAATTTTCTTGAAATAGGTATGTTTATAATAACTACTAAATGTTTGAAGTGAAATATACAGTTTCAGGGGTAATTATAATCATTGCATTAACAGCTAAGTAGCAGGATTGATTAAGGCAAGGTTAAGGTTTATGCAAGATGTTCTTTGCAGGTGCACTTTCAGTAATACCTCTAATCATAGAAGAATTAGAAATGTGTTAAACCATCAGTTATGCGGCGATTCATTCTGACATAGCCAGCAAAGCAATTCTCCATGTGCTTTAATAACCTGGACCCAAAATGTTTAGGGGTTTTTAGCATGTAGTAAAGTATACTAAAATGTATCATGGAAAAAGTGTCATTCTAATGTACCTGTTCTCACTATCTGTACTTCAGGTAATAGTCAGGCTGACACAGTGGGAAATATCTTTTGCTGCTTGAATTTAAACTCCATTTCCCATCAATCTTCAAAACATGATATCAACTTACCAAAGCCTCTTCCCCCATCTTGGAGGAATAATCTGAAGTGAATTGTGAGTCTGGGCTTCCTCTGGCAGGGAATAATGGCTGGAGAAGGAGAGGCCTTGTTTTTTATTTGTTTTTAAGGGGATAATGAGATGATAGAGAGGAAGGTTTTTTTTGTTGTTGTTGTTTTTATTTTCCTGTGGGCAACTGCCATGTAATTCATGTGACAGGTTGGGGAGGAGCTGGCAAGCAATGGTCTGGTCCTTTGCTGCGGGGAGGAAGGGCACAGTTGGGCCGGTTGCACCAACGATGCCGTGGTGATCGTTGCTAGGCTTGGGAGGCATCACAGATCAGGTGGGGTTGCTGGAGTAACTCATGGGTGTGCTGCGAATGCTGTGGATTTTGTTGCACGTTTCTTTTTGTTTTGTTATTTGGGATGTCACTTCTCAAAGTCATAGCCTTTAGCTTCAATGGGGCATCCTTGTTTGACCAATTCATATGAAACATAAGCCTGAACTGGTTAAAGGTCAGGTCAAGAATTTTAGACTTATACCACGTGTGTGTGTGTAGTATACGGAAATATGTTTTGCTGGAAAATCTGGTTCAAAATCACTATTTTTTCATTCTCTGCTTCCAACTCACCATGTTAGCAGACATGGTCTGTTTCAGATCCCCACTGATGGCCTTGGGTCATGAGAGCTATCACCAGGTAGGGGGATGTGTCCCATGTGTAGGGCAAAGAGAAAGACATGCCCCAGGAGGGCGGTTACAGCCAGGAGAGAGAAGAGTCAGTGGAATAGGTGTGTGTGTGTTGGGGTGTGTGTGTGTGTGTGTGTGTGTGTGTGTGTATATGTGTGTGTCTGTGTGAAACCATTGCCCTAACACTAGCCAAGTCCAGGTTTCCACGGCACAATGCATCATTTCAATCCCTTTGCTCACCATTAGCACCATTTACCAACACTGAATACTCCAGCCAGCAGTCCACTGGGAATATTCTCTCACCACTCCCATGCACCAAATAAAGGAGGGTCCACTTAAGAGCAAAGATGGGGTGGGGGAGAGAAAGGCAGAGGCTGAGAGGAGGATAAAAAAAAGACAAAAAACTTGCTGACATGGGACATAACTTAATTTCCACGGTCGCAGAGTGGCCAGGGTGGGGCGGTCTGCTGTGGATGACCATTTGAACTTCAATGGCTCCGGTGACCCTGAAGGGCAGCTTGAGTTTGTGTCCCACATGGCTCTGGTGGGAGGAGATGACCAGTACTGTTTATAGGCTTGACTTCTGGAAGCGATCCTTGTTCTCAACTGATCACTTCCTCTCAAGATTCAAACTCTCAATGGCTGGTGTGTAGTATTGTAAGTTAAACCCAAAAATTAAATTCTAAACATAACTTTGTAATTCTCCAAATGACAAGTTAAAAATGAACCTCTTCTAACTTTATACATTTGTTTTTTTAACTTAAAGTAGATAAAAAACAGATTGCTCTAGCATGATCATTGTAAAAGGTATATGTGGTCCAGATCAAAGTGACAATATCTTAGTGTGAAAAAAAGTCGAACGTTCTGTTTAATGTCATGTAGTGCTATGTGAACCACGAGTATCAATTACAAGTCCTTCCTTATTCTCTTTGCTCTTCTAACCCCAATTGTTCCATAAGAGCCATTGAGCTTCTTGTAGCAAGCCCACTTCCACCTGAAGGACTGGCAGGCTTCACCCCACACAGCGTCTCTAGAAAGGGCTTTTACAGCCTCGCTCCTCTGCCTCTCCATGGCAAGTCAAGAAGGCACTCGACAGCAATGGCCACAACTTACAAACCGGGGCAACATCGAATGATTAACTAAGTAGAAAATCAATCAAAGACAATAAACTAGAGGACAGCAGCAGAAAGATGGAGGTTAGGTGGGTGTGGGGGAGGGGAGGGGCCCAAACAGAATATATAATGAAGCCCAAGCTGGGGAGTTGTTAAGAGTTAATAGTCTCTGAGGAGTTGAATGAGAGGCTGGGGGTCTCACTCTATTAAGCCGACCTCAAGGGCCAGGGGCCAAATTGCACCCAGTTGTTGCCCTGAAAGAATTCATCCTTCACACATTCAGTTCACCCATTATTTTGTCCCTTTTCATGGCTAAGGCCATGCAGGAGGACCCAGGATCTAAAAGAATCACTACAGGCCCTGGAGGTGTGTGTGTGTGTGTGTGTGTGTTAGAGAGAGAGGGAGTGGAAGAGAGAGGGAGCAAGAGAGAGGGTGAGGGAGAGAGAGAGAGAGAGAGAGAGAGAGAGAGAGAGAGAGAGAGGTAGGTCATAAATATGTTGAATTGAGCGCAAGTTTAACTGGCTTTGTGTAGCAAACATAAATGATCCTTCAGAGTAATTAATTAATTCAGCATATAGTGGTTTGAGTTATTATGTAGTGAGACAACAGGCAGAATTGATATGGTTCCCAAGGAGTTTTCTCCCTTTTTGTATTACTCAAGCAAAGGGGCTGGTAATAAATTATATTTGTTGAAGTGTGTGTGTGTGTGTGTGTGTGTGACACATACATGTGTGACTGCAGTGTGTGTTAAGATCTGTTGTTGTAGTGTTATTGCCTGGTTAAGTATTAACTGGACCATCAACACTCATCAAACCGTCATCTCAGAAAGAGAAAATGAAAAGGAATGTCTTACTATGTCTTTCAACAGATCTAGTTAAATGTCCAGTGTACTTTCCCATATTCTTTCATTTGTTCCATCCCATTGCTCCATTATATGGTACTTCCAAAACATAAGACACATTCTTATAATACAAGGTGTTGCAATACATTTCTGTATCTTTTCCAGTATATATTCATATAAATTTCAGTGCAAATTATTATATACCACCATATATGGTATATAATGCAGTGTAATATCATACATATCCAATCTACATAAAAATATTTTAGATTAATATTAATGCAACATAATAATATGATGTTGTATGATAGAACATAATAGACTACTGGCAACTTCTCTAGTATTTGGTAGTATTAACTGACTTTATCCTAATGGCGTGTCTATGGGTGATACCCAATATGACACTCCCCCTCTCAGTTAAAAACACCATCAGCAGACATGCCTCTCTGAGGGGTTGCCAGCTCAACCTTCCTCAAAGAAGTGAGCATGCGTTGGCCAGAGCACATTGAATGGTATTGTGAAAGAGGTAGGGCAGCATTGCTCGTGGTATACATGTCTTCGTTATCCCCCAGAGTCCCTCCGATGCCCTGGAACACAGATACAGGCGCATTGGCACTGCCCCCACTATGCATTCCTGGCTAAGTAAGGGAGGCCGACTGTGAGGTCGAGTGTACGGGGACACTTCCTGGGCTTAGTCCCTGCACAGCAACACCATGGTCGTGTGTTTCATCCATTGCTTCCCTCCACATCTATCCTATTGTTCTTTCTCTCTCCCTCTATCTCGTGTTCTATCTCTCTCTCGCTCTCTCTGTTTTGTTCTCACGCTCTCTCGCTCTCTCTCTGTCTTGTTCTGTCTCTCTCCATCTCTTGTTCTCTCTCTCGCTCTCATTTTCTATTCTTCCTTCATGGCTCACAAGGCCCAAATATAAAGCCATATTCGCACTCTCATTCCACATTCCCCTAAGGCCAGCCTGACTGGGAAAGACAGTGTTTTGACTTTGGCCTCTATTGTGATATGTTTAAGCTCTGTCATAATTCAGCTTGTTACAGCTTTTCCTGTACTTGTTCACAGCTGTGGACCTGCATCTGAGGAACATTTTGTGTTTCTCATCCTTCTAGAAGACAAAATAATAATATCAAGTTTCAAGTTTCAAGTTTGGTTTATTTGTCACATACATAGTCATACACAGTATAACTCGCAGTGAAATGGTTGAGTGCTCTGTCCAAACTGAGGAAAAAGAAAAACATGGGTGCATAGAGAAATATTATACAAATATATATATACAATGTATGTACAATATATGTATATTATGTTTATATACACAATGTACAATGTATACATGATATGTATATATGTATGTACACAATGTACAGAATGTACAGTCCCATCTTGTAATTGACATATTTACAGTTATATGTTACATGGTGGTAATTGAACATATTTACAGTTATGTTACATGGTGGTGGTGGTGGTCCCCACAAGCTATCAATAATAGCTTGATCATTCTTGTGTTATTCCCTTGAGTGCACTGGTGCAGAGTGCCATCTAAATGGCTTATTGTCACTTGAGCCAAACTTTGTTCTGTTTTAAATTAAATTAAGTTTAATTGCCAGATTCCTCTGGCAGTAGCAACAGATGAATTAATCATTTGAACACTTTAATTATGATGTTGTTTGCTTTTTAGAGCTTGGCGCAACTCTCCAGTTAAAAATTCTTTTCAAACATTTCATTCTCTGGCCTTGCCATTTTGGTCAAAGGCCTTGCCGGGCAGATCAGATCAGCGGAACAGAGATGTGCTCCCTGATCCATTTTGTTGTTTATCCCATTTATCTTCTTCAGCCTGGATGGCCCTATCAGGTGAGCTAAGTGGGTACCCTTATACTCTGCAGGCAAAGAAAAGAGAGAGGGAGGCTGGGAAGGGATGGGGGTGGGGGCTAAGGGCAACAGCTGTTGCTTTCACAGAAACGTTTTTAACCTCTCCACTTTGCCAAGGCGCGTCCGATGTTAAAAGGCCCGTTGCCTAGGAGACGACCCTCATCCCCCCTCCCCCCTCCTGGCCTCCCCTACACGCCCACTCGTTCGTCCTTGGTTTCTGTTTTTCTCTCTCTCTCTCTCTCTCTCTCTCTCTCTCTATCTCTCTCTCATGCTGGACGGATATTGGTTTACAGGGTTGTGTTGGGCTCCAGAGCAGCAGATCCCCATGTGAAGGCCCTTGGCTCTTTGTTATGGCATGCCGATGAAGGACGGAGCTGGAATCTGGCTGACCCACCTCGCTCAACGCACCTGACGGGTGAGTGGGCGGAAAGCGAGAAATTTTAATCACGGATTCCTGACATCCTGCCTGGGTTCCGGGGGCCTGGACCCTGAGCCAGGTGTGTGCGTCTCGTGTCCTTGGATATTGGCCATCGGTGCCAATGCTGTTTTATTAGACTGAGTCGAGTTACTCAGCGCCGTATGAGTCAAGTAATGGTAATCTATGACGGATGTCTCCCATAGTGAGTAATTATGGTACTGGTGGAGTTACAAGAAGTCAGAAAAGTCATGGACAATATTGCCAGTTCCCCTTCTTACTCACACACTTTACTCTTGGTATTTAATAATGAAAAACAAATCCTTGCCTGGGCATTTTTACACACTATAGACTGCTGACTTACAACAAAGCAGGATAATTCTGCACAGGGCGGAAAGGCCTGCGTAACACCATAATTTGTAGGAACTCACAAAAGGGCCTTGTTTAGGAGTCATATTAAGTTATGCCTTCAAAGCTCATTGAAGAACTAAGTTTCCATCTGCAATAACAATCTAAATTGCAAATACATTAATGGGGCATAGACATTAATGGGACTGTGTCATTAAACCATGCTTATTATGCAGGCTGGCAAGGTGCCTTCACTTAAATGCCTCCCAATTAAAATGTAATTTAGACGCTTCATTGTATTTTGAACTTTCCACTTATGCTGGCCAGAATTAATTAAACGAAAGACCTGCTGAGAAGGCCAATTAGTTGCATCTACCATGAGGCATTCTAACAACCCCTGACATCCATGGAGCTGCTCTTTATACAATAATAAGACAAAGAAGGGGAGAGTTAGTTTGGTGTTTTGGTACAGATTAAAGATTTTTTCTTTTCTAATAAAGTTCCAAACTACTCTAATGCAGCCGTCCCTATGTGCCGATGACAGTTTTGTAGTAGAATGATGCCACGCGTATAAAGCTTGTCTATGACAAGTTGAAGCTTAATATTCTGTGATTACATATGCATTCTTACACTATTGAAAGATTTAAAGGATATTTTAAAGGCTCATATGCAGCTTTGCTTTGTTAGTTTTGTTTTGTTCATTTGAAACAGATATCAGAATGTCTAGTCTTTTTTTAAGAGCCAATCACGTGTATCTTAGATTATTTTATACGTGTTGGTTGCACTTTTGGTACACAATACACTTAAGACACTATACGGCGTCACCATAACACCTGTGTTCCACCTCTGCTGTTCCGTTCCTCATAATCTGCAAAAAATTCCACCATAACCATTTTTATTATCCTCATACCAGCAATGTCAGCTTCCCTGAAGCTGGAATGATGTCATTCGGTAAAACCTGTGGTTATTGATGGTAGACAGCTAGAGAGCACACATTACAGCAAGTCTTTGATTAAAATCATTTGGCAAAGCCTTCCACATCTTAGACAAACAGCCAGTGGGACATTTCTGTGGTAAGAACAAGCTCAACGTTGTGTTACTTATTAAAGGCTCCACGCTGACATGGACATTGCTTTTTGTCGTTATATATAACAAAGTGTCTGCTGTTTCGTTCAACAGCATGCATATTGTTCTTGTTTTTGTGTTCACATGAAGCAGGCCTTTTTGCAAATCTTACAGGATTTCTCTTGAACTTGACAGCAGTCAGGACTTCCAAGACAGCCAAGGTCCATTCCATTTGCATTCTATCTTCTGAGACGGCATTACACAGTATGAGGTTTTGTTGGCGTAATTGATTTTGAAGAACCATTTTCCATTCCCCAGGGGCAAGAAGAGAAAACAAACTAATTACAGTGTAATATAGAGCTGGTTTAGCAATTAGGAGTCTGCGAATCATTTTGATATGGCGCGTGTGCTTGTCTCTCTGTGGGAAAAACCACAACACACATTCAGCTGTCTTCAGTTGTGTGAACCACAGTGCTCTGGGCACAACCATGGAAGTCTTCTGGGAAATAAATAACTAATAGAGCTTGCCATCCACTGTGATTCCTTCCTGTATAAGACCAAAAAAAAAAAGGAAATGTTACTAAGCTGCGTTTTATAGGCACAGTTGCTGTAGCAAAGCAAGCCAGTGCTATTGAATAGCTTTTTCCTGGAAAGATCCATCATTGTTCCTAGTCTTTAGATGTGTTCTTGTTATGATATGACCTAAGAGTTGGTAAGGACTTGATGAAAATGGAACAAAACACCCTCAGTTCCCAAGAGGATTAGTTCTCTTTTATTGCAACTCGGTATGACCCTTGTTTTCATAAGCAAAGGTAGCTGAACCTGGTGTTTGGTGAGTTAGTTTCATTATGGTTAAGCACTAGCAGCAGCGGTGGTCGCAGTTAGCATTTGAATGGTGGAACTCGGCATCAGGTCAGAGCAAGAAGGCTGGTTGCATGTTTCGTCATTGCTTTCCCTTTTCTCTGACACACGAGGTGCCTTCAACCTCACAGTGTGCTTGTACAGTGTTTTTGACATCCAGGGTTTATGACAGCTTGTCAGGTCGACCTATAGAGCAGTGTAAGGTGCCGTTTCTGCAGAACTTAATCCTGTTTTATGAGTGTGTTCCAAGGGGATGCCATGACTCTAGCTCTCTGGTGCTAGCTATTTAAATGAGCTAATGTTCAACCTAAATAATAATAAACAGCAAATATTCACACGTGTAGCTTTTCACTCCACTTCAAACCAAGCCATTCCAGGACTGACAATGTGCTCTCAATTGCCAATATCCTTTCATTTCACTTAAAGGCCCCGGGGGGGGGGGGGGGACCCCATTCATCCACATTCTAAACCCTCTCTGCTCCAATATTCTTAACCAAATACAGCGGCAATGAAGAGGTCAAAGGGGGAATGAGGCACGTTTGCCCCTTTAGCCCCTTGATATATACCCTTACTACGGAACACCTGTTTTCTTCCTCTCCCTCCTCTTGGTTTACTTCAACCTTGTTTACTTTGGGATGTGTCCATTTCCCTCAGGCATTTCGCAACTCCAACTCTAAAGTTAAGTTAGGTGACCAGCAAGATCAGTCGAATTTTTAAGCCCCCCACCCCTGAACAGCTGCATGAAAAGCAGTTGGGTACAACACCAGCTCAGCTACATGCCTAAACAAACTGTTTAATTAACAATTATAGAGGGCCTAGAACACATCCAGGTCACATCACCACTGCCCTACTCTTGCTTTGTGTACAAGTGTGTTTAGGGTGTATGCTAAAATTTGTCAGTGTCATGTGAGTGAGTATAGAACCTGGTAAATCAGCTGTCATTCTTTTTGAGGAAAGGAAAATGCATGCCGTGGTGGAACCAAAAAGAGGTGTGCCCAAGAAAAATGGAGAAGTGGGCTATCAAACTTGTAAGCAGCTTCCCCAGGTTTAGTCAGGTTTCTCAGGTTCCGCTCAGCAAGCAACTTCTGGAGTCTCCTTCAAAGGTGCCATGCTGAGTTTCCCTTTTGCTCTTCTCTCTCTCACACCTACCCAATGGGCCATCCCTGCACCCCTCTTTTCATCTCTTCCTTAGTGGGGAGGATAGAGTCCAAATGTACTCTCAGCTTCACATGGAGGCCTTGTTAGTGCATCCAGCTGAGACGAAAGTCAACACACTCAGGAGAGGTGAGAAGCAGGAACAGAACCATGGAATGGGTATTATTTGGTAACCTTAGCTTGATCCAGCACATGAGAACAAATTTAGTCATGGTGAGATATAATAGCAAAGACTGGAATACTACTTGACACACATATGAGTACAAGCACACACACACACACACACACGAATTATGCAACCACGCAGGATAATTCTGTGAGCTGCAATGTCGAAGGCATAATCATGTCAATGCAAACAGAAGTAGCACGAGATTAAAGCAACACAAACACAGTCCACAGGAATGAAAAGCCCTTACAGCCCCCGCTAAACCCTGTGTGCTAGCACTGTCAGATAATGTTTTATACACGTATCACTATCACCTCTCAAATCCCTCTCAATCCTAAACTAATTCTGTTTATTGACCATAGTAATCCCAACTGAGACACTGCAAATAGCAACTTCCCTCATAGAAGAATCTGTATCTAACATATTCATCTACAGTGATTGCCACTCATACTTATCTGTCAGTTTAAAAATCACTTTAATGGTTTAAGGTCACTTTAATGGTTTAAGGTTGACTTACAAAGTGAGTGACAAGCACTAAAATCTAAAATCCTCTTTTAATTTATTTTCATTTAATTTATTGAGTTTTTGTTTTTGTTTCATTATTCACTCATTTCTTCCTAAGGCAGGTATCCATTCAGGGGGCCATGAACAGGAAGAAAAAGATATGAACAAATTAACCACTTGATCATTTTAAGGAATTTGAATCACTCACTTGGCAACAGCTGTTAAAACCCTAAAATGCGTGAAATGGCAAATTAGTGGCAAAACTAGCTTCAGTTCTGTTCTTAAAATACAGCTGAGAGGCAATAAGTCCATAAAAATGCCTGGAAATGTCATTAAAGTTAATTTCACCCCAATCATAACCTTAACCCATTAATTTATCAGTGTCAAAGTGCTGCATTAAGATATGGGACTAATAATCAGAAGTTTGTCGGTTCAAGCTCCACTATTGCCAAGTTACTGCTTTTGGGCCCCTAAGCAAGGCCCTTAACCCTCTGCTTGAATTGTACTTGGTCACAATTGTAAGTTGCTTTGGATAAAAGTCTCTGCTAAATGCCCTAACTGTATATAACTTGATATGCATTATAAGTGTCACATGTTTTAAAAATGTGCCAGCTAAGTCATTCTGGGTTGTACCTTATGCATCAAACATGGATCAACAGCATACCTTAACTAAATGGGTAGCCACTGTGCATTAAATGAGTCTGCTGATTTTCTTATGGCTAACATGGTGCATCTTAAGGACAACTCTCTGTGCCTGTGGCAGCCCATGCTAGCCATGCAATCATACACCGAGGTGTGTGTGGAGAAGTCCTCATTGAACAGATTAAAGGACAGTCTCATACTGGTCATTTGCCCCTTTTATCTGCTATGTTCGTATGAAGTTAAACTGATGTGTTATCAACACTGTTTTTCAAAAACAGTGCTATGGTTAGAGTTTGTTCAAATACTCAATTATATTAACTGCAAATGGGTCCTACAATTTTATATTGTTTCTTATGAACCCTTATCTCCATTTTTGCAGTAGATTCTATAAAAACAGTTGAAGATACAATTTTGCAACACTTGGAACACTTGCAACACCACTTAGCCACATAACTGCACAACCTAAAAAATTCCTAATGGTGTATGATGACTCAGACCCTTTACTGGAAACTGAGGGTATGAACTACACACTGCAACCTGATGACTGCAGATTTTGTGAAAAAGACTAGCAAGCTAACAAAGGACCTTAGCAATGTCACTGGTTATTGTGTCTTTTAATCATAGCTCAAAAAAGGCTGCATCTTTTGCATTTATTCGAACATTTAATGAATACTATCATTGTGGTAGCCTTAACATTCATTATGAAGGCTAATCTAAGCATAAGCAATAGATCTAGTTGTATATTCCAAACACACTCTAAACCCCTTTTTTATTCTTAGCTGAGTGTATGTTTGTATCCATAACTGGGACTGCAGTACTATAGAATGGCCATGTTAGGTGATGGAGCGGGCCTCTGTGTTGTCACTTGGCTAGCGTTGCCTTCACAATGTCTGCCAGCAAGAGATTTGTGTCTAACCCACAGCTTGGAGCTCTCAAAGTCCACTATACAGAGACAGCCACTGCTTCCCCAGACCTGAACCCTGTCCAAGTTAAAACAGCACAACTCTGGCTTGTCTCGGGATGACACAGATTGACGGTGACAAGCGAAGCTTTTTCTCGTCTGTTTTGGCCACAGCTAACTGGTGTCGACCCATTTGTTGCCATGTGTGGTTGGGATGTTTCCAGGCCAGATCCTAAATTAGAGTTCTATTCCTTTTCACTTAAATGGCTCTTGAAAATCCATGAGGACTGAAAAATGTCATTGCCCTTATCTGAGAATGTCATGAACGAATGTAACCGACTGCAGTCATGGGCAATCTGCTAAACGCATTAACAAGAAGATGTGGAAACCTTTTTCTCTGAATAGCAAAACTGCAATATTAATCTGTGCAATTCTTTATAATCTGCAAGATGGAATCAAGGAAAGAGTTGTCCAGATCTACAGAAACATCAGCAGATGGGGGACTGTCAAGTCATATATTTCAACTCCCGGGTCTGCAAATATCACTAGCGTGGAAAAGACGTAGATCCACTTAAAGTGAAAGGTCCAAAGTTGGCAGATCAATTGTTTTTAACACAATGTTGCCAGTACTTGTAAATGTGGAAGTTAAGAACAAGCACTTACATAATACTATTTTATTGCTGGCATGGTAAAAAATCTCAGAGAATGCCATATACATTCAAAATGAATATGCTGTTTATTTAAGCAAGTGCAATAACAACAGGGATTTATCTAGCAGGGAGGATAAATAGACACACATCATGATAATAGGGGACATACCTCAGGTATTCGATTAAACTAAAATTACATGATTGAACCAAACTAACACATATGCACAAACCAACAATTATGAATATTAAATTAGATTAAAGCTGAAAATATGGTTGTGGAGAGGTACACGGGACCCTGGGAGCCTCGTCGTGTGCTTCTCTGCTCTCCCATTGGTTATCCACCTACAGTCCAGTGGCAGACACAAGACTATAAATGAGACACCAAACTTTAAGATACTTGGAATGTGAAATAAATAATAATTCCTTCATAACTGTTATGCCTCATAACACAATAACATTACATAAGTCCATAATTAGACAACATTGAACAAATTAAACATTAATATTACAGTGTACCATGGAGTATTGTTTCCTTCATAGGCACAGTGAACAAAAAGGAATCTCTGAAGTCATATAAGCAACTATCAAAGCTGTAAATCATACTTAAATCAATGTTATCCTTTGTGGTTTCCCAGAAAGTATGTGTTGAATACCACAAGGGATAAAGAGGGTGGATCCATAAAATGGGGCACATCCATAGGCCTGTTAGCTTATGACTTGCAGCCTACGCTGTCCCATGCTGATCCCTTCTGATATTACCATAGCTGACCCCTATGTCACAGATCACAGGAAACATCTGAGTGAAAGATAGAGGGAGAAAAAGAGCATGGAAACCACTGGCTATGACTCCTCAGAGCAATTAAACCCAACAATTACATCACAGCAGAGAACTTGACTGTGTGCAGATACCACAGTGCCCCCTCCCTAAACTGGGCAATCTTTGTTCAAGGAATCACTACCTAACAGGATGTTGAACAAACAGGAAAGTGGTCTAAGGTAGCACCTGATGAGCACATGAGACTCCAGCTGTCCACCTCTAGGGCAGTGAGGAAGAACTGCTGCAAACACATTGTACACCACTATCAGAGACTTGTTCGTGCACTGGGCTTGCATGCTGGGTCTCGCTTGGTGCACCAGCCCATGAGGATGCACTTTGCCCAGGCTCAAATATCACCACTCACGTGGATGGGAGCCTGGGCTTGGTTTGTGGTTCTCTTTACCACAAACTTCACATCTTAGGCTTCTGGAAGTGCCATGAAGGGTGTGGGATATTCATGTCCAATCGATTTGCCTCCAAAACCCCATCCACATTCTCTTGTCATTTTAATTACATGTAAAGCTGTTGCACTCATACAAATATACTGAGGGCCTTTTTCCCAAGTGAAGTAACTAGGGAAGGATTTTCTAGGATGAAGTGCTTTGAATTAAAACTACACAATTACTGGAAGCATTTTCTGAATGCATTCACACTCTAGTGAGAAGAAGGAGGAAGGAAACTGTTGCTTGCAGCTTTGAAACTAGTACACTATTGTGCAATCGAAATCTCAGACCTTCTCGAGACTTGCAGGTCCATGGACTCAGTGTGCATTCCCAAGAAAGTCCACAGCTCCACTGTTTTAAGCCAGAGGGTCCACTTTGGATGCAGTCTTCAACAGACTTGAACTGCCAGGACACAGATGTGACATATTTGACAACATCATTTGAAAAAGGAAGGATTTTATCAGAGATTTTGATATCAAATTAATTAGCATATGTTGTATATGGGATGATAAGTGTGTTTAATTATAACTGTTTTAAACTTTATTATAACTTCTGATCTTCAACAATAGGTCCACTGGCTATGACAGTGTGACCTATCCTGTAATGTGCATTATGATAAATTGCATGCCTCTAACTGGTACTGGAACAAGGGCCAGACTGATTGGAGCTGGTAATAAACCCCTCTGCCTCCAAATTCCAGATGCAGTTATTAAATTCACAATACTATACACAACAGCAACAGTGATAGCTGCTTAGGTCTTGCTTCTGGTATTCTATTTGGTGTAGATAACCATGGAAACCAATATAACTGAAGTGAGTACCACTTTTTATATACATACAGTCAGGCAGCCTCACAGATTTGATGTGATTGCATCAACCACTTCAGCAAAAGTCACAGCATGTATGTCCAAAGTCTGAGACTGGACTCTACAGTCTGGAGAATTAGATTTGGCATGTTTCAAGTGTGATATTGAAGTTACATCAGAAGCATGGAAAAACCAGCCCTGCCTGGTATTTCTTGGGAACACTAACTTTAAAACATACTGTGTTGAGCAATACAAAGGTTCTTTTTTATTCTCTGTAAATATACTTTATCAAAAGGGCAACACAAAGTGGAAACAGCAGAGGGGAAATACCTGCCTTGTATTACGTGTTCTGGGAAAGGACTGGTCATCTGCCAGAGTCTTTCTCTCCCTAATCTGCTTTTATTCTCTTCAAAGGCAGGATAGAAATCTTACAAAAAAAAAAAAAAAAAAGGTTCCTCATATATTTTGGCCCAGGGGAATTTTGAAAGTCTTAACAATGTCCAGCATTAAAATGGGATGGGTTCAATTGAAGTCAGGTATTTACAACATGGTCTCCAACCTCTTAACAGTGTTCCTATATTACATTCATATTAGGTTTGAAATAAAGCTCACTTACTCAAATACTACTGCATTAGATGAGTACATATTTTACTATATGCACTCATCTAATGCACTATTACCTGAGTGCATATTATCCACATTATCTTGGCAGATGTATCTTTTGCTAATTTGGTAATTTGGAGTGTGTAAGATTAATTTTCTGGTTTTGACATTGCCTGATCTCAGTGGTATGCAGAGCTATAAAAAAAAACCAAAAACATGGGAATAGTGCAATGTGAGTTACAATATATTTAGATTTCATGATTGCATTTATCTAGCCAAGCTAAGAGTTTGTACTGATTTTGGTCAAAATGCAACAATTAATTAACTAAATAATTAATTGAACAAAGAAAAAAAATCTCTTTAGTGATCAGGGCTGACAGCTCTTGGTTCTGGAACCTTTAATATGCTAGGCATAGAAAATTTCAGATGGAATCCGAACTGATTTTACAGGCCCAACTGAACACAGCTCCTACTAGCGTGAGCTGAGCTAGGCTTTCCAGTGTCAGTTCACTCTCTCACCAATTTTGCTTGTTTATTTACTTTCACCAGCTGTGCGATGCACATCTATAAAGCATTATCTCTCTAAGTATATGTCTCAAATAGGCATAAAGTGGTTTATTTCTGACTGAATGCTAATCTGTGGCAGAGCTTTACGGTCCACTGCGTAGCAAACCGTGGTTTACACTGACGGCTGTCCGTGGTCCTTCTGTGGCATGCAGACTGACTCAGCTAGGACCACAAGCTGCACACAGAGCAGGGGCAGATGCAGAGATAAGGGAAAGGCTGTCCTAACTTGTATGTCGACTCCTCAGGGAGAGACAGAGGCAAAATATGGCTTAAGGAATTCCTGAAATATTCAGAAGATGCAGGAAAAAAAAAAACAGTTCTGAAACATGTGATCCTGTCTAGTATTCTCTTCTCTTTATGGGGAGATATATATGCACAAAAAGAAAAAAAAACAAAACAAAACAAGAAAATTAATAGGAAAACTGGTGAAAATGTTTATGACCACAATGAAGGCTGATGAGGATGAATATTGTCCTGTCTTTGAATATGTTCATATTAGGTTTGGTTATGTGAATGTGCTGTTTACAGACAAGTTCATTTCCAAGACACTTCCAACACTCTGCACAACACATTCTCACATTCATGAATATAGCTTGTTTTTACATCAAGCAAGGTCCAGCATTACAGTGTTAGGCCTCCTTTAATTCTAATAGCACACTGAACTATGCCATACTGAATTTATTGAGCTCCTACTGCAGTTCTTTCAATCTGTCACTTCCAAGCTGGTGCAGTTAAAGCCAAGCCATTCACATAAGATATGACTGAAATGGAGAATGCATTAGTTTTCTACAAATGCTTTGCCCGCCTATCACTCCACTTTTCCAGCTGCAATTTCTAACATTCTTAGACCATCCCCCAAGTTCATAAAAAACCTCAGGAATGGCGTCTTTCTGGATCTTCACGTAGCTGCACTACCTTGTTTTATCTTCTCAATTCCCTTGAACCCACCTAAAATTGTAACTCTATTTCCAATTTTTCCCACAGACATGCCAGAGGATAAGACTTTACTCCTATGCAAGCTTGGCAGAGGGCCACTGCAGACAGAAACCTTTGCTCTTACAGCTGCTTTTAGCAATGGGGTGGGGAGGGTGCATGAGGACTGGCTCATATAGAACAATTTGTATTGGACTATGATTGAGTGGTTGCCTGCTCTCATTTGGGAATGATTCCAGAATTCTTCGCTTCCCAAGATGGAGGAATTCTTTTAGACAAGCCCTCCAGCGTTGATGTGAATGCACTTCATAGCTCCTTTTCTGAATTGCCCTAATTCAAGTTCTAAATTGCCTAAAAAACATTGCTTTAAATAGATTGGTCTTTTGTCTCCACAACATGTCCACTGGACTCATCTGATTTCTATCTCAACTTCCATCCATTTTTAAAGAAGAACGATGCAGTGAGATAGATAGATAGATAGATAGATAGATAGATAGATAGATAGATAGATAGATAGATAGATAGATAGATAGATAGATAGATAGATAGATAGATAGATAGATAGATAGATAGATAGATAGGGGCTGTTTTTCATCATGCCCCTGTGAAATGGAATGTGGTGTCATTCATAAACAATACCGCACTGGCATATAATTTTCATCCATTCCGTTAATCCTGAGCAGGCACGGTGGGCTGATGTTGTACGTGACAAACTGTTGACGTGTTCTAATGCACCATGGAAAGGTTGCTGGCACTTAATTGCCTGCGTGGGCATCTCCTTAGCCCGACTATGGAAGAGGGCTCATATGCTGGGGAAATGCATGACTGAGAAAACAGAGAGAGAGACAGAGAGAGAGAGATGGAAGAAAGGAGGGTCCTATCCACTGAACTGCTCTCATTTTTAAGATGAGAAAACCACAGTAAACAAACAGAAAAGTACATAAACTGTTCCTCTATCAAGCATCACGGTGTTGCCAAACCCAAATCTTTTTTTCTTAAAGCCGCCTACAGCAGTTCATATGCGGTACAGCAGTTATTTAGGCATGGAGGGACTTTGAGTACTACACTGTAAAAAACTGTTTTCCTATTTTACAACATTTCACTTAACCATTTTGCATTGTGCACTGTTTTTATTTATTTTTTTACATTAAATCCAAAATGTCACACGCTACAACAACTGACCCTACTGTTGTTTGATTTATGCAGTTTGTCGTGTTTACATGTTATAAATGCAGGCATGCCAAGACTTTGAGTACTACATTGTAAAAAAATGTTTTTCCTATTTTACAACATTTCATTTAAACATTTTTGCATTGTGCATTGCTTTTATCAACAATCGAACTGTTATTTGAGTTATGTTGTCTTGTCATGTTCACATGTTATAAATGCAGTTATTACATATAAATAGATAATAAAGCCACATAATTTATCTTCACATCAACTCAACCATATTTAGTCACTCTTTCAATTACAGTTAAAAATTCAGTTAAAAATATTTCTCCATAGCAGGATTCTACAGTGTTCAATCTAAAGTATTCTGTGATATTAACAATTGTTATTGTTGTAAATTGTTATTGTTGTAAATTAATGCTGATAATAATCTGCTTATAATAAATAAACACTACCAATAGTTGAAATTTAATAACTGTAAATTAGCTGTGTGTGTAGTTAACTGTTCATTAGGGACTTCTTAGTCTGCCTGGGAAATGGGCTTCTAATTTTTTCTAAAAAGTCTACATTTAAAAAGTCTACATTTTCAAGTCTAACTTATAGGTACTTGTAGTCTGCATTAGATACCACTCTGTGTCATTAGACACCAGTTTGTGTCGTTAGACACCAGTCTGTGTCATTAGATACCAGTCTGTCATTAGGCAACAGTATGTGTCGTTAAGATACCAATCTGTGTCATTAGACAATAGCCTATGTTTTTAGATACCAGTCTGTGTCATTAGCTACCAGTCTATGTCATTAGATACCAGTCTGTGTCATTAGCTACCAGTCTATGTCATTAGATACCAGCCTGTGTCATTAGACAAGTCTGTGTCAACAGACAACAGTCTGTGTCAACTGCACCTACACGCTGTCCATTTGGATTAGACACACATTCCTATTGTGTAACAGTCATATTGTTACTTTTATTTACAACATTAAAGTGAGTAGTTACTAATTCGTTGTTCAACAACTAAGTATTAAATGAGCTCTATTGAATAAACAAGCTTTGATTTACTTGTAAGACTGTATTTTGTCACACTTCTCCATGATAGTGTGTAAAGTCCTCTGTCCACCAAGAACAACAATGAACAATGAATTCCATAAATGCTCTTCACCTAAGCAACAATGAATTATTTTTAAAAAGCTTTTATGAAAAGTGGTAAGTTATAAGTATTTTACATGGAAATGTGTCTGTAACTGTCATTCTGTTTAGCAAAAAATACTGGGATACACATCCCTGTCCCAAAAGATTTATAGTAAATGTTATAGTAAATTGTATCCAGAATAATGCATTCTAACAATTTTTAAAAATCTGACTGCTGAGTCTGAATTGTCAACCACTTTTAGATCAGAAATCAGGCTAGTATTTTGCACTTTCATAATAATGCACATTATTTGCAGGCTTTTTTAAAAGTTAGAGCATTGAATAATGGATAGACATGCAGGACTGCAGGTGATGGCTGATTAGCTCAAGATTGTGGCTGCACAAACGAAGCACATTAGCAGGTCATATATAATCGATCCCTTATTCACAAAAGGTCACATGTTCACATATAGCCTGTGGCAGGAGAAACAGGAACATTTAGACTTCCTGTTATTCTACAGTGATTGGCTCATTAGTGGGAAAAACTGTCTGGTGCTCATTTGTTAAAGGACCCGCTATGGCACAAAACAAAACAATAAATGTGCTGCACTGGGCATTTATGGATTACGAATCGCTTTGGCTGGTAAGTGAATGTTTTAAATGGCTACAGTGATGCAATATTGCACAATATTGTGCAATATGTACTACTGTTCTCCTTCACAATACCCATAAAACTGAGGTAGAGTGGTTTCTGCTATTCCGAATTGGGGATTTATTTTAAATCAATTTGAATAATATAATGTATTTCTTCAATTGTATTTTATTGAGCAACTGTTTTTTGTACAAATTTTAATTTTGACAATTAAGTCATACAAATATGGTAATATAATGTGGATCTGCTCATTTTAAAAATAAAAGTCTAACAGGCAATTTTAGTTAAACCCCCTTTTTTGCCTTGTGTTTGAAACGTGAGCTAGGTTTATCAGAGCTGTCAGGGCATTCAACATATACATTTCAGAATATCATCAGATCTGGCTGACCACAATACGATGTTCATCTTATGATGTTAATTATTCCACCATGACATCTATTTACTTTTCTTCAATAAAGAAAAGCCACTTTCCTGCTTACGGCACTGTATACTCGCACATTCTACTGACATAGCCGCGCAGGGCGTTTGAGTAGCTGTTCCATCCAGCTCTCTCTAACACTTCTCATGAGAAGGATCTGCTTTGTTTGCGTAACTGTATCCATATGGCTGAGGTTTGAGTTCAAAACTGACTTCTAAGGGTCTTGGCAAATTTCACCTAACCTTAATGCCTCAGGGAAACCATCAGGGGGAAAAGGGAATGAGACGTTGCATACACTCACGCGCTCTCTTGCACCCAATCTCCATCTAGCCAATACAATTTGAAATGGCGGCTTATCGAACAAAGATTTGGTACCTGTAAGGTTTTTCCATTAGCGAAATTCCTCTTTGTTAGAAAATTGATTCCCCAACATGTTAACGGTCTTAATGTTCAGGTGTTAATGATAAATGTTCCTCTGAATCTTTACAGTGTGTAAAACTTTGGATAATAACCTTAATCACAAAATCATAAGAAATAACAGTGGAGAGGTTAAGCATTTTTTGCAATGCAAGGTAGCATGCAAACACATACAGCTCCTATAAAGCATGGACCGTATCACTCGCATAAAGTCACAAGCACATTCCTATGAGGTCACTGTGTTTAATATGCTAACAGAGAACAGTAACTGCTACGCAAGTTCTCCCTGCCTTCACTTTGCAACCTGGAGAAAGACCAGAACCCACAGAAATGAGCGCTCGCATTAGAAGAATGTCTTGTTATCTTCCCTAAGGCATTCCTGTGGTTCTGCCAGTCTGGCCCATAATCCCATGTGCTGCTCACAACAGTATACACTGCTCCAATCTGCAGACACCCTCACACACACACACACACACACACACACACACACACACACACACACACACACACACACACACACACACACACCCCTTTCATGAAAATCCTCATGTTTCTCACACACATGCAGATACAGTAGGCTAGGTACACAGAAAGAGAGAGCATATGACAAGAAAAGGAGACAGAGAGTGGGAGAGAAAGAGAGAGAGAGAATGTAAGAAGAGCCATGACGGCAGCAGTTCCCAGCAGTGTTTGTTTAGTAAAAATCCTTCCAGCGTGTGCATAGTGATGGAACGAATGAGTCTCATGTTTGCAGAGGGGTGTGGGTGTGTGTGTGTGTGTATGTGTGTGTGTGTAGCAGCAACATTATATAGTCAGAACTTGGGATTATGACTTGAAAACTGCATTAATTTCAAAAGTAATGCTCCATAGATAAGTGTTTTATAGCACTGGCTGATACATATGATAATTATACTTGGGATTTATTTCCCAAAAAACATAAATCACTGTATATTCTGAAAAGTTTCAATACTGCATTAACATACTGACAAAAATGTTTAAGCATATACTTAATTCTTGTTGATAACACTGGTCATTGAGTTTGCTTAAAAAAACAACAAATGAACAAAAAACATTATACTCCATTACACTCTTATGTCATTAAGTATTGTATTGAAAGTGGATGCTCTCTGTGTTGGCAGAATACTGCTGGACATTGAAGAGGGATGCTCCTGAGGTCAAATAATGGCATAAATCACACATTGTAAATTTTAGAAGTGAGTTTGTAATATCAGCCTTATTTATGGATATGTAATATATACTTATTGTGATATTAAATTATCCCATCACTTAAACACATGAGAGGAAAATACCAAAAACAGATTCAAATTAAGCATCAAAACTACTATAAGATTCATTTATTTTAGTTTATGAAACCAAAACTCATTTGGATTATGTTGCCCAGTGAAGTGTCTCAGGTTTTCCTGTGTCCAGCTGGGGCTACAGAAGGACTGGCCCACCTTCACCTGGTTCTCATTCTTGCTCAGAGTTGCCTAATGAAACCTGACCATTTTTAAAAGATCCTGAGTTATGGGCCCATCAATAAATACCATATTCTGCCTTTGAAGTTGCCCAAGCTGTGGAAAGTGCTAAGATGTCATGTGTTAAAGTTATGACCTGATTCATTAAAACTAATCTACTCTGCTTGACATAGCCACTTTTTAATGAATGTGTACCTTTATTTATCCTGACAACCCGTGGACCTGAACTCCCACTTCCCCCCTTCCCCCCACTTTAGTTTGGCCCACATGTCAGATCCTTTTTGTGTCGTTATATTTTTTAGACCGTTTAAGCCTGAATAACGACGAAAAATAGAAATGGCACGATGTGTATTTGAGCCGTAGGCGGGTTCACTGCTGGTGGGTCTTTTACAGATGTCTGTAAAAGAGTGCGTTTCATTCCAGTGAATAAGCACTGGCCTCGAACTCCTGCAGGTTTTGTTTCAGGCATTTTCTTATTGTGACTGCTGGTGTGGCATAATGTAGAGGAAAGTGCAAGAGACACATTGCTTAAATTTGAGAAATTATTTATCTGTAATATGTTATCTATAATCTGTTCCAATGCAGTCTAAGGTATATGAGCCCCTCCTTTTAACCCATCTGATTGTAATGCAGAGAGAGAGAGAGAGAGAGAGAGAGAGAGAGAGAGAGAGAGAGAGAGAGTCATTCAGAGTTTGTTGTTCACATGTTTCTTAGCACATTGCATGTTTAAAAAAAAACAAAACTCTGAGGATGTGTGCATGTGCAGAATCTGTGCTGTGCTGTAAAGATCTGAGCACTGGAGTAACACAGAGAACCAAATAGAAAAACAGACCTCTTACTACCATCTTTCAGGCCCTCGGCACCCATGTTTGACCCGTGCTTCACCTCAGCTGGTACTTTCAGATTAAGATCTACACTAGCCCTTTGACAGCTCCCAATGATAATATAATGTCTCTCCTTGGTTACGAGCCTTCCAGCTGTTTTGGATAATGAATGACAGTAGTCATGCAATGCCGAGTGTGAGAAATGCCAGCACTTTCATTACAGTGTTTGTGTGTGTATATGTGTGTGTCAGAAGGATGTTAAACTAGGAGGGGAGAAAGAGGATGTAACATGGTACACAAGTCCATTAGAAAACACTCTGTGCTGTCCTTGACTGACAGACATACGTAACTAATGTGGTGCTGGGAAAAGGTTTCAGAGGTTAATAAGGAAAATGTTCAATGATAACAGCAATGATTTAAAAAATATATCCACATAGCCTAAATTGTGTAATTCATTTAGTTCATTTTAATTAATTTATTGTGTAATTAAATTGTGAAAGCAACTGATACGAACCAACAACTTAACTGAAAAAAGTGTACATTGATATTTTCATTTTTTTCTACCAAGTTGTAACACTAAGGTTGCCTTTGGCATTGCAATCTGTGAGCAAACTTTGTATTTGACATTCATCATTGTCGCTTCTTTTGAAGGTGGAGAGAGACAGAACCCTCTAGCTACCACTCTCCCCCTAACCTCACTGCAGAGCTGAGGAAGTGTGTCTGAACGGCCGTGGTAGCCCTCCCTTACAACTGGGAGGATTTTGCTATCAAAGCTCTGCATTGTTCAGGGGAACCTCACGCCTGAGCCATGTTAAGATGCCTAATATCGCACGCTCTGCGTTCTCCCCTTCCCAAACACTTGCTTTCAGACACATCACCTTCTCACCCTGCGTATAACAAAGTAACCCAACCTTAAGGTGACTGCACGGTCACAGACTCAAAGGCTGCCCTGGAATCCGCAGCGCACCCTGCACTCTGAGCCTTGGAGAGGAAGAACGATATAACGTGACAGAAAAGAAGAGGGGATTTGAGGGATGAGCTATCGCCCTGAACGTCTGCCACACTGCAGATGCTTGTAAGGAGTAACGTAAGTGGTTATAGTTCTGGGAAGCAGGCGTGTTGCTAACTGAAATGGAATCTCTAACAGGGGAGTGCTGTCCATCAGCAGGGTAAAGATGAAGTTACTCACAGATTGGAATGGTATTATATTCAAGCCTGTGCCAGCTGGCCCTGTGTAGATCAGACCAGCTCCTAATATTACCTCGGAGTACTGGGACACACTGCCTCAGTGTGTTAAAGTAGCATTTGCCATTTTGTGAATTGTGAATTTGTGAAATGTAAACTTAAATGTAGAAAGTCAACATTCCTATGTCTTCTGAACTTGCCATTTATCAGTCACAAACATGCTAGTGTTTGAACTTTACTATATCAAATTCTGAATTACATGTTCACCCATAATTACAACTTCCATGGCCCTAGTAACTTTAACAGGCATTTTGACAAGTAGAACCACCCCTATTTTAGCCTGCTTTTCTTTCATCAACCAAATGACATCACAGCTACAGGGACGTTGTGTGATCCTGAAATACCAACTTCCATTGTGCTCTCCAGGTTCCAGGTTGCCCTGTCATCATGACGAATTGGAGGAGCAAACCATCAAGCAGTCTGATTACAGGGTAGAACTAGTCACCTCAAAGGGTTTGCAACAAATTATGTGACTATACCGCCATCCTGGGAAAAAGTGCACGTGAAGAAGAGCCTGTCTGTCTGTTGCAGGCTGTGGCCTGAGGGATCAGCTAAGACCAGAGGGTTTTGAAACAGCTTGGATTGATGGCTTCATCTCAGAATGGCAGAAGGGCCTCATGCGTACCCGTGTGATGGCATCTCACCTCCACATGACCAAAGGTTAATGCATGGCCATATGTCATGTGTTGCTGTGCTAACTGATGTTCAGAGGCTTCTGAATTCACATATTCTGCAATGCTGTGAAACAGAGAATATCTTTATGATCAACAGGCTTAACATTTAAGCTACCGCTACATATTACTGCAAGTTGTTTATGGAATGCAATTATTTTTCTGTAATTTTATTATTACATATTCATGTTAAATGATACTAGTAGGAGTAGTTCAAATTCATTTCCTTAGCATTGTTTTATTGTATGTAACATGCATCACTCTGCATAATAAAACTTTACTTTCCATTTTACATTCAAGGTAGACATTAGCAAAATTACTTTGCAAAAATCTGAAAAGATCTCCTGTTATAGGCAGTGCATATAATAAACATACTCTACAGTACAGACACAGTGTAAAGCAGTGTAAAGCTTTTTGAACTAAGAGCACATTAGTAAATTTTCTTGCACATTTCCGAGGACATAGAAAAATGCTGAAAACAAGTTTACAATGTGCCACTCATTTTGCAAAAACTTAGCATTCGAGTAACAGGGGACCATTTCATGCATTAAAAAAATACCTCAGCATGCGAGCCGAAACTACTCAGAACATGGAACCAGTTCCAGCTGCCATTACTCTTTTGTGTATGACTGTTCTCTAATGCATCTGTCCCAGAATGTCCTGTTTTCAATTAGCATTAATGCAAACGCTGCTCATTATTTACCAAAGCCCATTTAACTCAGTCCAGTTGAGTGGAACTGTATTTACGAGGCTGGGTCCCGTGCTAAATTATGAGCAGTGCATTTGTTCAGCCAGCTCTCGGTTGCTCTAATCTGATGAAGGCTCTCCCCGTCCCGAGGTCAATAATTGGGTCTCGCTCCCCTTTTTGCACCCTTGTCTTCTCCAGCTGCAGGTTAGGACCTGCATCACATGCTCTATGAAATGCATCTCCCTTCAGGCCAGCCAAAAACATGCTGTTTCAGGCTCCGAGTTCTCCCACCACTATATGCTTTGCAGGCTTTCAAGGTCTCCAGACTATTCGGATTTCCAATAAAATTGAAAAACATATCAATTGTATGCTTCACTGAAGCATGCTACACTGCCATCCTTATGTAGCTGATCGTGATTCTTAAGAATGTCTGCCATCAATCCTTCTTCAGTTACACTTCCGTCTAAAGAAGAAACATTAGATTACACTTTCTACTGGACTAGAACTGTGATGGATTGCTGTATTTACTACACACTGTGCATATTTCTCCATCCTGTTATAGTTTTCCATCCTGTTATCATCAGATATGGAATACTAAACTTCATTGTCCAAACACAGATAGTTCTCACTGACTTCTCATTCTGCTACATATTCATCTAACATCCAGACACACTGGTTATTAGACGTGATTTTTGGTTATTGAAAAATTCTATATTTAATTAAAAACATAATTTTGTACCTGAATATGTGAGTTTAAAATGCTACAATTTGTAACATTCAAAACTGCATATGAACAAAGTGAGGAAACCCATAAATGCCACAGCAAGACTTAACAAGAACCTAGAGAATGTACTTTAGCTAAGGGGGATTACTGATGGAATGTATATAGTAATAAATATGTCCATCAGTGATTTGTAACAGGAAAGGCATTGATTACTTAGAATTTAGAGAGTAGTTGTCAAGTGTAAGGCAAACAACTTCATCGGGTTCTGAAATTTGTAAGATATTTGTGTTGCAATATGTGCTTTTTAAACTACATGTTCAAACTCTAGTCTGAGAACAAGCTCACTGTGTGACACCTGACCTCAGAGCTGCTGTAATAGTGCATATTATAAACCCATTTAGACTGGCCCTTTCTGTTCCATCACAGGAAACTCTGTGCTAATGGTCACTTTTGCCACAGCTGCACCTAAAAGCCACTCACCAGCAACAATGGCCTCAGAGTTATTCTGAGACTTTGTTGGGGCCATGAGAGCATTCCAAATATTTCCCAACACCCCCCCACCCCCCGCCACATACACACACACACACACACCTCAGAACGTCCGATTCCTAATCCCCTCAAAGTTCCCAGCTCAATAAAAGGGAATGTTGAAGGAAGGGGAAAAGACGAAAAGGGGTTGGGGAGAAAGCGAAAGCAGTCGTGTTAACCAGCTTACCGCAATTAAAATTTATTTAGGGCTTACAAGGAATCCTTTCACAGGCGAATAAATCAGCTGAAATCACATGGCTCAGGTGGAAGTGCGGCTCTCGGCCGTGTACTGGCAGGGGCCCAGTCTCCCTGTAATTATCCAGTCCCACCTCCAGCTTTCGGGCCTCCAGTTTAGAGGAGGAACGCTCCTCTCTTGGGCCCTGCCTGGAAACTCACCCTCCCACCCCCCCACCCCCCCACCCACATATTATATATGTGTGTGTGTGTTGGAGCAACTCTGGACTGGAACTTGACTTACTTGACTGATGAGGGGAGGCACTGTACAGTGCTCTGAAAAATAGACGTATTACTTTATAAAGACTGCTGATAAATCTAATTTGACAGCAGCTCTTTGGCAGCACTTACTGGCAGGTCTAGGTTTTATCATCGCCACAGTAACCATGTGACCTGGAATCTCTGTAAGGCCTACTCTCCACAACCAACTTGTCAACACAAGGCAAAATCTTTCCTAAATAGGCCAGCTCAGCCTTTGGTCTATTACTTTGAATGTATTAGGAAACAATGCTGCTTGCATTCTGTCCTTGAACTGTACTCTGAAAAAGCCATCTTAAAATTCTCTGCCCACAGCAGGAATATTAACACCTAATTGACTACAAGGAAACAAACAAGAAAACAAACAACATTTTCTGCTTAAAATAGAAATGGAACCTAAAAAGAATTAATAATGTAATAATTTGATTTATATGACTTTTTGTTGATAATAAAAATCAATTTTAGTAAAAGTGTAACCAGCACTCTTGAATCAGTTATTGAAAATAAGTTAATTGAGCTCTATTTATTCTGTCTACTCTTTCTCACCAAGTCAATTAGCTGAAGTTGTTTTTATGCCTATTATACACCTTCTAAATAAAAAAAATTGTCACTTCAGATGTGATCATTGCACACTTGCACATTGAAGACTGTTCTTTCTTTTTTCTCCCTTTTCCTTAATGTTAACAGCCTCAGAATCATTAACAGCACGTCATGCCAGAAGAAACATACATGGAAAACAAGCTGCAATCTTATTTCCATTTCCCAAGAGGTGAAGTAAGAAAACGTTGGTTAATGCTGACCAGGGAAAGCCTGACAACTGTAGGTGATCTTGCTGGGCCGTTATTTGGCACGAGGGAACTCCACCAAGAGAAAACAAAAGAGCCTTCTCTCTTCGCCAAGCACATCTGTCCAAGCCCACCTCTGTAATTGCAAGGGTTAGTCTTTGGTAATTGACACATAAATATTAAACTGTCAAAACGTAAGCATTGGTGACATGCTCCGGTCTGAGTCATTGCCCTCACAGCTGTGTGTGTGTGTGTGTGTGTGTGTGTGTGTGTGTGCGTGAGAGATAGTGAGAGAGAGAGAGAGAGAGAGAGACTTTCTGTCTTGCCTTGTTTGTCCGGATTGGGGAGGGCTAACTGATGAAGTCATCAGCCTTGGCCACGTTTGTCATCACATCATTCCATAACCACGGCGTGGCAAATGAACTCAGCGCCTGTACCCATCATTATGTCAATGTCCATCACATTGGCAAATTTGTTGATATACTGACTTGCCATCCATTTGCTTTTAAGAGTAGGTGTTTATGATCATAGGAGGGTTCATTTCCTATAAGAACATGTCTTTCCTATAAGCACTTGTCTTTCCTGGCTAGAGAGGTGCTGACTTATGGTTACTGTTCATTTGGACAGTGGCTCTTTGTGTCATGCAAGCATTTAAATTCACTTGGTTTTGCAGAAGCAGCATTATATTTAGAAGAGGTCCATTTTTAATACTCTTAAATACTACTAAATACTAGTATATACAATGCCAGCTGATATTTTTTGGCAATAATGTAATCAGAATCTATGCTTTTACTTCATAAAGTTACCTTATTGTTCCTGTGAGTAAATCCTTGTCTAGTCCATGGGAGGACATTGTGGTAATAAGCCTACTTATGTCGGTTTATGTATATTATTAGCTTCTTTCTAAAAAGTATATTTATGTAGAGAGGATATGTCAAATGTTAATTCTGTTACTGTTACTGGTTTCCTGTTCTTGACCAGTTGACCCCCAAACCCCTGTTTGAATGGTTTGTTTGAGTTGAGCCCATTATAAAACCTGGACATTTGCCTCAGACAAAGCAGCATCTGACCCGGGTCAGCTCTTCTCTCGTCCCGGCAACGTTCAGCACACCTTTGTCCTTTTCAAGCGCTTAGGCCTTGAAAAGGAGCCAAAGTATCAGTATGTGTGCAGAAGAGGGAAAGCCCAACCTTAATCATTTCCACAAAGTAAACAGGATCGCGGCCGCAGGCGGGCGAGCTGCGTGAATCTCACGCCGGACGGTTTTCTGAGGAGCTTCGGCAGCAGCTGGGGGGGGGGGGGGGAGTCCGTTAAGATTGGCAAGGGACCTAAATAAACTGTGCTGACAAGACTGAGAGCTGTGCAAACAAAGGATTAGGCGGGAGATGAAAGCAAGAGGAAACGGGCCGAGTTGCTTGTCTGCGGTACGGGAATAAAGGCCAGGCGACTGCCGTATGCGCCGCTACTGCCTGGGCGTCGGGTCCACACCCTCTTGTGACCTGCATTATTACAGTGGGAAGTGGGTCTTCAGTTGCCTCATGGAAGTGCTGTATTGTACAGGATTTGCCCATTTCCTTAGCACTGGTTTTGTATATGCAGTATCTCAAATTTCAGGACTTAATCGATGGGATGAAAGTATTAGAGAGAAAACCATATTTAAGTATGATAACGTGTGTATCATGAAATTCTGAAACTCACAGTGTTTATATTGTCAACAAATCCCTCAGCCCTGTGTTTTGTATGCCCTCACCTCCTCATTTCATACACATAAACCCCCCTGCCCAATGCTCTTTGTCAAATGGAAAAGTGCCATCCCAGAGAGGTGCGAAGCATGCCCCCCGCCCCCCCCCAACAACTCCGTTGCTACCCGACCACACCGGCATCCTAAGCTAAAGAACCATGGTGCTCTGGCTCCGGGACCCCTGGGCGGCCTCGGCAGGCCTGCTGAGAAGCGTGACAGCAGGGCCTGACAGCTCCGGGGCCCTGGGCCTGGGGGACGCCACCGTCATTGGTGCACAAAAGAGCTCGACTGGCGCGCACCGGCCGTCACCAGCATCCAGCTGCCCCCACTCCCTGCGGGAGGATTAGTGGGACCGGCCGGACAAAGGGGCGTTAAGCGAAAAAGGCCCTCACTAAATTGGGCATCAAATATAACATTCAGTCACAGGGTCGTAAGTATTCAGTTCAAGTTCATTGAAAGAAAGAGGGTTGATATTAAAGGATGAGAAGGCCAAAAAGAAAAACAGCAGGAACAGTTCTAGGTCCTTAGGGCAGGATAACGTGAATCAAAATTCCATAACAGTACTTGCAGTCCTTCCTATTTGCATAGACCATTATAAAATACCAAAAAGAACTACAAGGTCTTATTGAAGCAAAAACCAAAGAATGTGCCACTCTTGTGTAGTCCATGTATAGGGGGTTGATTACTAAATTAAATTTGGGCTCTTGCCCAAATTACAGGGGTTTAATTAATCCAAGATTCGAGACAGACACATATTTGGACTGGAAACACACTACCGATGGCGTCCTAAGCCATGGAGCAGAGGGGTTTAGAGAGGGCAGATTTGGAAGCTGGTGAAAAAGCTTTCCACAGTCGCTCAGCGGAGCCGCATAAAGAAGCAGAGGCTCATTAAAGAGGGGCAGCAGGTGGATACACTCCCTCCGAAAAGGAAAAAAAAAAGAAGAAAGAAGAAAAAGAAACCCAAAAGCTACCAGAATACAAGGCTGCTACTCCGCCTAAGGTTGCAGCTGTGGTCTCCCTGGTCAGGCCCACACTCACGCTCCAGCCGGCTCTCAGGCTCTGGGACGGCTTGCAGGGCATCCCTGTTTTACTTTCTGTCAAATGCTGCCCCACAACCACACTAGAATAAACACCGCAGAAACCTCTGCGACGACTCTGCCGTTGCACTACTTTAGTCCGTCTTGGAGTTAGCACACCGCTGGAATGGAGGCTGCTCGCATCTCCAGGAAATACAGGAAAACCCCCAATACACATACCAAACACGCTTAATGTGTTGAGAGGTTTACATTATTACGATAATTCTCAGACAGTAGAAAACCTTCTTTTCCATAGCCTGCTACATGTTAACTGCTACATTTAGCCAAATTTCCTGGATACATAATTCTTGCGTTTGCTGATTAGCATCTGATTAGCGTGTAGTCACCGGGGAAAGAAACCACACTGATGGCTTACGAACACTTTCGGGTCTTTATTCCGACAGATCCTACTGACTGGAATTTTTAATAAGATTATAAAAAGAAAAAAACATGAGAAAAGAAAAATCATTTCAGTCTATTACAGGGGATTCATAAACCTGGGACATCAAATATTATGCATTCACCTCTCTATTGAGCTTAAGTCAGGAACCCGTAAACAAAATAAAAACAACCCTAGTACTGTGTTATCACCGACACTTTATATTGGTATCACTCGCATCTGAGGTAGCTCTCACTCAGCTGCCTGGGCATGGTGCTACTCTACAGTACTCACTTCCAACCTGTGAAACCCTAAAGAAATATTTCCCTCTCTCCGTCCAACACGGTCCTAAATAATCCAATCCACTCAAAACACGGAACGTAACTTCTCCCCAGTGGAAGTCTACCCAACTAGCTATATACTCCCAGTACACAATTTAACACGATACCATATGCCAACACGGAACAATCGGCATCCCAGTACACAATTTAACACGATACCATATGCCAACACGGAACAATCGGCATACATGGGCCAGAGCGCTACCATAAACGCACACGGGATAATAGGGCAGCAGTGCCAACCTGTTGGGAGTTTGAAACACACAATAATTATATTCTCCTTGACACACACACACACACACACACACAGAAATGTTCACACACTCACCTCTGCTCACACCCTTTGCGCTAGGAATTGCTGACTCGAGCAGAATCTCTCTGTACCTCACAAACCTACAACGTGGTCAACCACATGGAAACGCGCCACATGTGAAGTACTCAATGTATTTTTCCATCAGTCATGTTTTCCATCAATATACCATATATACAAATATTTACATATACTGAGGTTCATTACCATTGTACATACAGATAATCCAATTTTATTTCTTCTTTCTAGCGACATCCAATCAGGATGACTTCCGATAACACTTATGGCGCAACCATCAATTCTATTTTTCCACCTTCTATCAAGCTTTCAGCGAGCAATAACGACATCACGCATTTTCCTTCTCAACACCTATCGCCACACCCATGTTCTGGTTCACACACACTTCGTATTTTATCACCTGGTTCTAAACTGATATCATTACACATTTGGCAAAGTTAAATTTCAACCATATTATAGAGATAAGGCGAATGTTAGGAGTATTGCTGTAGGACTCTTATTGCCGTAGGACTCTTATCTTATAGTATGGTGCATTTGACCAGTCCCTCAAAAGAAGAGGCAGTGTTGTTGACCGCTACATTAAACTATAAAGCATGTTTGAACCACGCCCAACATGGCACTCAAACCCATGACACTCAGATTAAGAGTATCATGCTCTACCAACTAGTGAGGCAAGCACACGTCTACTTTCTTAACAATATACATTGTTACATTCATATATAAATATCATCGAGACCTCAGGGAGCTCAGCAGAGAAGCTACAATACCTGATCTCCTCAGTTCTGTAGCTCACCGATTGTGTCTGCTTGGTTTATTATATTAATGAGATCCAGCAAGGTTAGGATATAGTCTCCCAGATCCCAGATCACTCATGGCCTACAGCATGTAGTTGTTTGTAGTAAAATATAGGATGAATAACCTAACGCTTTTTAACAAATCCACAGGCCCATATTTTATGCATTATAAAGTTAAAACCATGGTCTATTTTAATCCATTATGGATGTATGATAAAGCATCCCCTATTTCATGAAAGTGGGCGCTGGATTTATGACCGCATTTGCATGGCTTGATTTATTTTATCCTGAGAAGCTCCAACTTGCCTCCTGAATTTCTTGCTTCCTATCCAAACAGTTGGTGGTGGTGGGAGCGTAGCGATGCAGCGCCTTAACTTTCTGCAGTGTGTTTATGAAAACTGAGTGGTTGCTATAATCGCTCGTCCTCACTGGGGACCGTATGTGGCCAAAGCTGTTTGCATCTCAAATAGAGCTAGTGGTGACACAGAAGCCTGATCATTACCGCCAATTTGGTATTTTTCCCCTCTCAAACGTGCGCACAAGAGACGCATTGAAAAAGTTCACGAATGGAAACACGTCACTGTAATTGAGTCTGAAGCAGCGGCCGTCTCGTGGGAAAACTGCGCGTGAGCAGATTCTCGTTTGACTTTGACAGGCTTTGACATGCGTGCGCATTCCAGCCAGCAGAAAAATATATGACAACTATCATTCTGGATACGAATTCAAAACAGCAAAACAGAACAAAATAAAAGTCTCGCACAAGGTTTAACATGCCGTTTAGTCATGCCATTTGTCAAGTCTAAGAACAGTGAGAATATTTCATTTACAGTTACTCGGAATCCAAATTCTTGAGTTATTAGGAATAAGTTACTCTGTCTAGGAAGGCATCATAATTCAAGGCTGTGTTAATAATTTCTACCACATCCACAGCCAACACACTACAAGTCTAATGCAAATTGTTTTACAGTGATGTTGGATCCTGTGAAAAAGAAGGAAACAAACAAGAAAAGGTACAAACCAGATTGTCAGATTTTGTGATGTGGCAAGAGTGAGGTAAAAGTTATAAATAGTCCAACATTTGTATCTTATATAAATATATTTTGAACTCACCCCCCCACATGTATATATTCAGTTTAACTTTTGCACACACACACACACACAAACACACACACACACACACACACACACACACACACACACACACACACACACACACACACACACACACACACACACACACACACAACTGCACAGGCACAAACACAAGAAAAAAAATTCAGAAATTAGCTTCTACAGGGTACATTGGCAAGAAGTATTTAGTGTGACCTCCCATTACACTTGAGCAATATCAGAACTCTGAGAAGTGCTGAAAGAAACCTGGTATAATATAACAGAAAATTACCTCAGAAAACTTCATGACACTCTACTCAAAAGACTTCAAGATGCACCTGTATCTTCATGTATATGGGTCTTACTGTGAAATATATATATATGCTACCTATAGCTACTAAAGGTCCCCAAACTGTGAACTGTGGTTTTACCAAGTGTATGTTAAGCACTGACCAGTTTGACAGTGAAGTGAAAAAGTGCAGACAGTATCATCTGGAGCTGTTTCAGAGGAGGTATGGGCTCTGTGAATAACCTTCAAGTGATTCATAGGGCTCCTGGAGGAGAAAGATGGTGTCATCCCACACGCTGTCCGAGGCTTGAACCCCAGCTAGGGGCTGTAGCTGCCTCTTGCACACTCCAGTGTGGGTGCCTGTGAACAATGCTGTTCATGTTTATATTATCATTTAATGTGCTCATAACTATATTATGGTCATAACACTGCTTTACATTGTTTTATGTTTAGATACGAAAAGTAACATCATGATTTTCAGAACCCCTTAACGAATGCCCTTAGGGCCAGGTTTGGGGATGAGTCCTTTAATGAATTACAGGAGGGTTCAGAAGGTTGCTCAGGGAGAGAGGAGAGTCTGTCAAATCTGATCAAATCAGCCTGGGACCCCAGGATTGGACCTGGGACACACTTTTTTCACAAGGTTGAGAAATACCATGATGAGCTCTTGGGGTCCAAAGGAAGAAGAGGCCTGCTTTTGCATTACTCCATGTATGCTGACCTGGTTACTACGCATCACAGTGCAACAGAGGCTCATCCATTTTTTTTGGTGGGGGAGCTGGAAAAAAGCAAGAAACAGTTCAAACTCAGTGCTTCAGAAAAATACTTTACCCCCAATTTGGAATGTTTTACCCTAAAATTGTAATTTCTCATGGTGAAATACTTCTTTAACCTACATTTATTGCCACAAGACACACAACGCTGTCTATCAGCTTACATGGGCCCCCGGTCTTCTTCAGAGGTGAGCATGCGACTCTTCGGTACTGGCATTGAAATGTTTACAGGATTTTCTTCCAAAAAAGCAAGAGAAAAGGAGCAAGGAGCTAAGGTCCATGATAGATCCAAAAGCTGAGGCAGGGGCCCCTGAAAAGCCTTTATGGAAGTGCCAAATATGAATCACTGTAGTCCGGATGCCAGACGAGCCTTTCCTGTGTTGCTAAGAGAGCCCCCTAGCTGAGCTCCAGCCACAAGGGGGAGGGGGGTTGGGGGAGGGGGTTAACTCCCTCGGATGGCTGTACAGTTTCAGCCACGTTTGACATGACAAGATGCTCCTATTCCTGTAAAGGACTGCCTGGGTGGTCTCTTTGAGTTTTGGGATGGGGTAGGAGCAGGGTGGGTGGGGTGGGCAGAGCAGGTGGGGCAGGCAGAGGGGGTAGAGGGGTGGGCTGCGTTTTAATGCCGCCATCTATTAGCACCATCAGACCATGATTTACACAGCTGTCAGCTTGGACTTCATCGGACCCTTCGCTCCTGGTGAGTTGTGGGCATCGCAGGCTGTGGTCCGACCTGCCGAGCCTGGTGCTTTAGGAGCTAAAGTAAACCGTCGACCAGGGGTGGGAGAAAGAGCAGAAAAAGAACAGGAGGGGTGGAAGAGGAAAAAAAAACAACAGAACAGCCCACGCATACTTCTTGCATCCCAGAGCCTCTCCCAGTGAAATATGTCCTCCTTGAAATGCCTTGGTCAGCCAAAAAATAAAGCAATGTGGAGTGCTGGCGGTGCACAAAGGTAAAAGGTGAGAGCGAGCGAGAGAGAGAGAGAGAGAGAGAGAGAGAGAGAGAGAGAGAGAGAGAGAGAGAGAGAGAAATTGCTCTTGTGCAAAATGTGAGCACTTTAGAGTGTTGAGAGGTTTATTTACAGTCTTGGCTAATGGGGGGTAACTTCCTTAAAGTCAGACATCCAGCTGCAGCTACTTTGGTTAAACAAAAGTAAAAATATTTAATCTCTTTAAAATGCAACAAAGCATTCACTGCTAGAGTTGTACTATCAGAATGAACTATAAATAAAGACCTTGATGGCTTCTTTAACAATCTCAACTTTGTTCTGAAGAACAACAATTTGTGAGTAGAGTATTTTGTTTTAGCACACTGTGGATGTACGTAGACCAAGAATACAGGTTCCAATGGTTTTAGAAGTACTATTTAATAATGGTGCTACTGGATGGCATTCCTTTAGTGATTCAGTATTTTGTTGATATTATGGTTAATTAAAAACCTCCTAAACTCCAGGCTTATTTTTAAGTAATTAACCTTATGGCATATTACTTACTAATTGTGGTGAATGATTCAGTAAATACAATGAAACTAACATGAAAAGTAAGTAGTTACAAGAGAATGAGAAGGAGCAATGTAAAAGTGAGAATGAGTCTACACCCAGTCTACACCCATTAGGGGGCACGAACGGGTAAACCTTATGAATGTAAAACATCACATCATTGTGTAGGACGTACCTCATCTAAACTCACAAGTGTCAAATGCTCCATTCTCTCTATTATACCGCATGTGGGAAACTATACGGCACAAAACCACAGTACCTGCTCTTACAATGTTACTCAGATCAAAGATTACAACCTAATTAGCCGTCATCCTAATGTAAACCATAAGGTCTATAAATTCCTTTTTTTCCCCCCTCCGTTCATTCCGTGAAGGTGTTAGTGTTGGCACAAGGCGCTTGTTAATTGACCCTCAAGATGCTTATTACGTGGCATTTTCTACAGCGGGATTAGGGGTCGCTGCCGAGATGCTGCGGCACATTCTGATTGGCCGTGCTCCTGACAGACGATTTATCAATATATCAATTAGGCCATTGACGGTCCAGATCATTCAAATTCGTGTATCTTAAGCCAGCACTGTTTCACAACCTTGGTCATACTTAAGACAGTTTTCATTCATTTTATGAGACTTGGACTGTTTTTTGAAACCATAAATAGCCGATATTCTTCAATTTAACCACCGCAAAACGAAAAAAAGTCCAAGATAAACTTACGTTAGGTTCGTTTAGATGCATATTGGTTAACAAATAAAGTCGGTTCAGAATACGGTCTGAGGGAAGTTAGTTTCTCTGCGTTTCTTCTTAGGTTAGACTCACAGCACGGCTGGTCTTCGGGGTTGAAAGCGCTGGAACGAGCGCAGGGTGTGAAGCCCGGTGTTTTGCTGTTTTGCTTAATTCGCGTCAGGTCACGAGTAGAATCTTAGTCTACTTTTTTGGTCAAGTTCGGAGAAAACGAGCTTCGCTTGATGTCACCGTCAAACTTTCCAGATGCGCCAGCGTTAGATGAAGCAATTCATAATTAGAACCATATAATTTGAAGACATTATAATATTAAAGATGGCAGTTAGGTTTGCCGAGCAAAAACTAACTCCATAAGTGGCTGACCATAATTTAAGGTTCTGTTCGCGGCGTGCCAGAGAGCGGGAGATTCAGTAGCCTCTAACATAGACCTGCTCATGTCAGTCTGTTTCTAGGTAGGTTAAGTGCTAAAGGGAGGTGTTTAAATTACGTCCATCGCCTATTTACCAGCCATCTTACAGTGCTGATGCTGATCTATGATGATCTGTCCTGTATGGTCTTCACGGAAATGTCAAAGGTTGAAACAGATTCAGATCAGCAGGCTAGTTTTTTTAGAAATAACAATCTTATTTTATACGGCTTTTCTCAATCCCTTTGGTATCTTTACTTTGCGAACCTGAAACAGGTTATTATTTATTATAATGTAATGCACTTCACGCCTATCTAAATACTATTTCCAATATTTCTTCTATAAACGTAAGGACTTTAGTTACACAGGTTTCGTATCGCTAATTCAACCTGCTAACTGACCCCCCCCCCCCCCCCCCCCAAAAAAAAAGCAGAAAAAACATAAACAAAGATTTTTTAAATTACACATTTCGTTACAGACTTCTTCTATCACGGGAATGCGTATCGGCCGCTGAAGACAGCAATCGACTCTCTGGCCCCGTCCGTTACTCCAGAGCCATGTTGATGAGCCGTGCACTGGTGCACTGGTGCACTGGCGCTCCCTCATCCAGAACTTAACCCACTCAGGCTGTGCAGAGTGCCTTCTGCTCCACGAGTCGTGTGCAGAGGAAGCTCGGTTTATGCAGCTCAATGGACCATTATGACCCTTCGTGGCCAGGTGCCCAGTAGAGCATATGGGGAGGATCTGCCTCGAGCCAGGGAGATTCCTGGATTCATGAAACCCGCATTGGTTCTCTAGTGTAGCCTATGAAATCAGGGCAGAGGTCGCGTGAACAATGTTCTCACCAATAGGATGCGCTCGTCCGCTCATTTTTTTCTCTTACCACACTGGCTTCGTCTCCACAACCAAGAACAAATGTTTTTCTTTCCCACACTTCTGGGTGATCGTTTTACGTGTTTGGGCTTGTGGCGCCATCGTGTGGATTCAAATGAAAGACCAAATGCAGAAAACGAAACAGAACTGCACTTTATAAAATCAAATTTCTCATTAAATATACACATTATTATTTAAAAGTACAGGGTGTTCCGCACTAGTGGAGGTAACGCAGAAAACAGCGGAATTGCACTTCAAAATGCTGACTATTTGCTGTATGTGTGTTAGTGCTTATAGTGAAAGAATATCAAAGTTAACGAGAATAGAAAGTGTATGAGAACTTCAGAGCATATCGCACGTTCCATAGATTGTTTTAGACTATACCCAGAGCTATATGAGAAGCAAAGACAATGCAGGAATAACTGCATAATAAGAAACCACCATCACACATAGAGGTAGACATGGTATTACATCTTAAATCATAAGAAGACACACACAAGGTCAGCTGATTTTTGTAAAATACACAACTGTTATATATGCTCATATTGTACGGATGAAAAGAAATACCTCTGATGTACTGACACTTATCAGATGTACTGCATGTGTTAAGTCACAGTCCTGCTTCTTATCGCTGTTTTGGGAATGAAAGGCCATTCAGATGCGGACGCGTCGTTTCACTGGTGCAAGGCTGTAAGTTCCATGACAGAATCACAAATTGCATTTCCCAGAGAGCATCCGCCCCTTTGATTGAGCCGAGAAGGGATCTGAGATGCTTTAACCGAGCACAATGACTCACAGGCGTGCGCCAGCCGACATTTCCCCAGTAGGGTTTGTCTCTGCGTGTGCATTTATTCTCTTTCCCATGATCCATGGTCTACTAGTGCTTGCCCATCTAGAGCCTCGGGGTTTCTTTGCAGGACATCTGGAGACCTATTATATTTAATGGTGCCTTTGTCATTTTTAACACAGAGGCTACTGACTGCAGAATTATAAACTGGAATAAAAAGAAACTGGGCACAATGGTTTTACGTCTCATACATTTATATATAGATCATTTTATAATGGGACTTATCCAGACCAACTTACATATTTGTCAGTATGACAGTATGTGTGCTCCTTTGAGAATGAATGCTATGATGTCATCTTGTTAGCACCTTGCTCTACGTGCAGGTGAGCTATAGTAAAACATAGACTACTTAAAGCTCTGATAGTTAAGCCATGATCCTCAAAGGCAGCTTCCTGCTTATTCTCGATGCTGCCTTTACCTAAGAGTTGGGTGTGATGGTACAGTGACCAAATACACAAACTAATTGTTTAGTGATCGTCAATATTTGGACCGGGGATTGGATTCAAAGGCATTATTGGTACCATTTATGCAATTACTACACTGGAAGTTTTCCATCTATGGAGTAAACTTGATTGTTCATGACTAATATTAATTACTAGCCATATAATTAGGCTAACATTTCAGGTATGTCTCATGAAATCAGGATTCAGGTTTTGGCACACCCCAAATTTATTTACATTATGTTAACTTTTCTGCATTGCAGCTTCAGTAGACTACAGTCAAATATTGCTCTTACAGAACAGACTGTAAACATCTTGAAAAGCATTACTCTTTAAGACACAGCAGTTTTTTGCACTGCTTCCAGATCACAGATTTTAGTTTTAGGCTCAGCAGTTTTGTTTGTGTTTTCTTTCTTTCTTTAAAAAAAAAAAAAATCAAAGCTGTTATCTAAAAAAAATGTCCAAGGGTTTGTACTTGGATACTTCCTGGAACCAGTAACAACACTGTCTATTCCACTTTATTTGGTGACTACTTAGCCGCACTGGTATAGAATAATGCTGCTCCTTTCCAGTGTGGGTTTCTTCAACATGTCCATGGAGATGTCAATGTCTGTCAGTCCAAAACGTATAGAAGCCATTGTCTGGAATAGCTGGGCTTCAGTTTCCGTCTTTGGCCTAGCTAATTCACTCAAGGACTCTTCTACTGGAGTGAGTTTACCATCTTCAGGTACCTACAATGCAAGCATGGGATTAATATGAATGTCATTACTGTGTCCGTGAAAGTGAAGCCTAAAGTATTCAACAACTAAGATTTTCAAGTGACAGAGAAGATTTAAGAGTCTAACAATGAAACATCATATGCTCTACAGGCCATGTCAAGCAAAATCGTATAGCCTACCTTCAACAGCCTCCACCCTGCAGGGTGCAAAAGCAAAAATAATAGAAACACAACACCTCTACACAAGCTTACCTCTGCAGATATGCTCAGGAGCCATAGCTTCTCTTCATCTGTGAACTCCATTGTAGAACGGAAAACTATAATTAAGAAGAATATTTATGTGGTTAGTGGCATAAAAAAATCGCCAAACAGCTGATCTTGTTTTTCGGTCGAAAACAAGGTGCGACCAGCAGAAAAGCATCAAAGTGAAAGTGAAAATTAAATAACTTTTCGTATTTTTGTTTTTATTTTCATTGTAAATATATATCTTTTAACCACTTTACTTGGTGTCTATCATCGTTCCTTTGTTCCATTTTACATTCATAAGTAAATAACCTTCGATCATCAAAGTCAAATCTTGCGTTAAACTTACATTACACATACGGCATTTGGCAAACGCTTGATTTACACAATAAGACAGTTCATGCTTTGCTTTTACACTAAATGTCCTTCACATCAAATATTGGGGTACACACAGTATTCAGCCTATTGTTGTCGTAAACTATTTTTGCTGCGTAATACTGCAGCAATACCAGCTTGCATGCTGGTGCAATAGAAAGTGCAATGACTTACCGTTTTAATTAGATAATAACGTCTATCCCTCAGCCTCACTTGTTATATTATTGTCCCGAAGGCGTCTTGTCTCATTTTGGGAGTAAAATCTGTGGTGTTCTTGGAGCGTTGGCTCGTTTTATCTCCTAAAATGGACTGAAGTGTATATATTTTCGATTAGCTCTTTAAATGTATTAGAAGTCTTTCTCTTATTGCAGTCGGTTTTGCCTCGCAAATTAATTTCGATGAACTGACGAAGTTATCCTGAGAGTGCACACACACACACACTGCTGGGAAAATTCCGAGAAATGGAACGGATTTTAGGACGTCAAACAGAAATTGAAAGTGATACTATGTAGGGCAGACGTAGCTTTCGCTTGTCACTAAGAATTTGATGCCGTTGATACTGAATACTGTTGACAGGAACTACAAGCAAATATTGCAAGAATAAGATTTTATTTGCATAAGATTTCTAACTCACGATAGAGGTATCTTACAGTTTTAAACCTTATACCAAAAGAAGAAATTCCCCAATTTATATAATTAATAACGGTTGCCCACAGCATTCACTGAGCATTCCTTCAAACATCACTTAGATTTGAAAGTGTTATTTACAGTGATCAACGTGATACTACTGTACTACACCTTTAAACTTGCATTTATATCCAAAGCAGGATAACTATTTTTTAAAAACAAGTATAAGTATTTCCAGATAAAGAGCAAGAGAACATGACAAATGTGATCTGTGATTTTAATGTAAACTGTATAGCGAATGTGGAGAAAATTATTTAGCAGTGATATTCAAGTATACCAATGGTAACTGAATTTTCTCAGGGATGAATTACCCGCATGGCACACAGGGCACAACAGCTATTATTAAAATAAGAACCATCATTATTACTACAGCTGTATGACTGAGGGACACCATTTTTCATTACTGTGGTGGGAATAATATGAACCTGCATCTGTGACTTTGTGAGAGCCATCCTGCTAGCTGTCTTAGCCACAGTTAGCCAATGACACATTTGAGTGTGTGTAGGTGTGTGTTCGTTCAAATTGGCAGGAGAGTTTTGCCCAGAGCCTCAGTATGTAGTGACCCCATATCCCTGAGACTGTGAACTCCATTGTCAGATATGGAGAGAAGGCTGGAAGAGCTCAGAATTCCTCCTCGGCATTGCGGGCTCTCGACGCCTTCAGCTGCCTCAAGCGCTCCATGCATTCAGTCAGGCTCCTTTCTCCGTGGACCTTGTTGTCGCGAGTGCGGACGTTCACTGTGTCGCTGCTCTTTTCCTTCTCTCCTACCACTGGACATGGAATTAGCCATAAGAAAGATTAACGCCTGATGAGTCATGGCACCACAGCATTCCAGTCATCTTTATAACAACCACGGCATTATGGAACTAAGAGGGATGGCCAAGATCTAACGGGAAGCTCGTGTTCCTAAAAGCACTGCTGGAGGAGAAAGGAGGGCGGCTGCACAGAGCAATACGGGGACCTTCTTTCTGACCCGCGGCTACAAGCTCCAACTGTCTGAAGACGCCTTTTTTTGGCACGGACGCTGTGGCACGCAGCGCAACCTGCCCTGGGCGGGTAATCAGCGGAGTGCCATGCACGGCGAAGGCTCGCCGTTTCCGCCTTCCAAGTTTTACAAAAGCAATTAGGGCCGCTAATGTACGTGCGGCCTGGCACGCGTCAGTGGCTCGTTCTGCAGACTCTGTGCCAAGCAAGGATGAAGCTGTCCTTGGGGGATCCAAAATGCCTGCTTTACCATTCTGTACAAATTTGACTTTCAGTTCAGTTGGTTTGGGGGTGGAGAACAATAAAAAACAAAAACAAAAACATCCCCGCTCCCCTCTCCCAGCCCCATGCAAAAAAATAAAAATCCCCCAAAGCAAACAAACAAACCCACACACAAAAACAGCAACAAAGTGCAGGTAGGCATGTGTGAAGTTCCTGACATGCTGACAACACACGTCAGTGTCAGTCACGCTTACCTAATATAAAGTTGTACTGAGCTAGTTGCGCGTTTCGGATCTTCTTGTTCAGAGTGCAGCCGGGATCCAGGTCGACGTCCGTCATCAGGCCGACACTGTGGAACTCCTGACGCACCTGCCGAGAGAGAGGAGCACATTAGCGCTCCGCGTGGACGACTTGCCCTGGCCATGCTCGGCGGGGCTGGAGGCTCACCGAACGCTAAGACACCTGGCAGGAAATGAGGCCTTACCCTCTGGGCATACTCTTCACAAGCAGGTCCAACAGGCACAACCATCAACTGCCGCGGGGAAAGCCACAGAGGCCTGCATGCAAACAATCAGGAACTATTAACCTTGGGTCACACGAACAAAGGAATGGATATCGGACAGCCTTTTCTGCAAGATACTGCTACTACGACGCAACACTGCAGTCTTGCCTTCACAGATGTACATTACTCGCATGTACCATTTTCCGCCGTAGTTTTCTGTCAGGATGGCGATCATCCTCTCCACAGAGCCCAAGATGGCCCTGTGAATGATCACCGGCCTCTTCTTATCATCTCCATCATGACTACAGAGAGGGACATTAGGGTAACGAAGACCAAATGATTTCAAAGTCAACAGTAAAGATGCATTGGCCTGGCCATTAAAAACCAGCGCAATGAAAACAGGTGACCACAAGATGTCACTGTTGTACTGATAACAGCATATGAACAGCAGCACTCAGATTAAGAATTGGACAGCCAACCAGCAGAGCAGGCTACATAAACCTTTAAATAAAGTGCATGTAGCCTACCTGACGAAGGTTAGATTGAAACGAATGGGTAGCTGGAAGTCCAGCTGGATGGTGGCACACTGGTGGTATCTTCCAATAGCATCCTTGATCTGTATGTCAATCTGAACCAGAGAAATAATAATAATAATAATTTTTTTTTTTTTAAAACAACAAGAATCTATGCATAAACTGGGAATTGTGTGGCGTTTGAAGGTCCACTGTTACCTTTGGTCCGTAGAATGCTCCATCTCCAGGGTTCAACACCCACTTCTCCCCAAACTCATTAAGGCTGTTCTCCAGTTGCTGTGGTAATCAAAAGAAAATAAAAATGTTTTTTTTGTTTGTTTGTTTTTTTTAGGTACACATAGATTAACTGATTTAAACATTATTAAAATCTGAATTGTTTTTACAATGCAGATTACTGCAGATTTATAGCACCAATTCCTAAAATTCTGCCTGAGGTGGACGCTGGACTGAAACTAGTTAGTCTACACTGCCAGTAGTAGAAGTGGAAAACGAGGCAGCTGGAAGCTGATGGTTACCTTCTCGGCCTGATCCCAGAGTTCAGCTTCCCCGAGGAACTTCTCTGGCCTGGTGGAGAGGTTCAGCTTGAAGGTGAAGCCGAACACGTCATACACGGAACGCAGGAAACCCAGGCAGCCCTTAATCTCTGACTCGATCTGATGGGTACAGGACGCTCGCTTTCAGTCTTGCGGCTTTGTTGTGAGGAACTGGGTTCTAAAGAGTTGATTTAAATGCTCTGACTCGAGACAGAGTAAACGGGGCCAAAACAAATTCTGCAATGAGTAATGGGATCAAAACAGCAGATCGATGTACTAAATGAGGCCAGAAAGACATTTGGCTCACAATCTATCACTTTCTCAACCATGGAATCCTGTCCCAATGATTTTTTTTCCTGCTTATCAGGGATCATGAGCTAGGCTATAGTGGGTGCACACACACAGACAGACAGACACACAGACAGACAGACACACACACACAGACAGACACACACAGACAGACACACACACACAGACAGACAGACACACACAGACAGACAGACACACACACACACACACACAGACACACAGACACACACACACAGACAGACACACACACACAGACAGACACACACACACAGACAGACACACACACACAGACAGACACACACACACAGACACCTGGTCCATGGAGCAGAAGATGTGGGCGTCGTCCTGCTGGAAGCGACGGACACGGGTCAGGCCGGTGAGAGCCCCGGAGAGCTCATTACGGTGCAGCACGCCAAAATCCGCCAGGCGCAGCGGCAGCTCCCGCCAGGAGCGCGGCCGATGGTCGAACATGAGACTGCAGGGGACAGGCGTTGGGGAGGGCCACGTCAGCAGAGCTTACCGTGCCAGATATGGGGCAAAGGCCTTTTCTAACAGTACACAGTTCCTTAAAAATGAATGTACCTGTGAAACACTGGTATTGGGTATCTATAATAAATCAATTTGTCAAATTGTGTTAAATTATTTTTAAATGATTAGCCAACAGTACTGACAGTAAATAAAACTCAACACACCAGCCAGAATGCTGTGTGGAAATGTGGCAATGTTCACTGGAATAGATGTCAGCAATCTTATTTAAAGACAGACTTCAGGAGTCATTTCTAAAGGCAGAATTCAGGATGTTTAAACACACTACAGCTCACAGTGAATGGAACTATGAGGTCAGTTGCATCATGCCTAGACCTCATTATGAGCCACAGGGGCATTTTCAGATGACTGATCTCAGGGCTCATTTTTAATGCATCACAAGGGTGGGTGACCGCACCAGTGTCCAGGGCAATTCATGGGTTTGAGGGCGAAGATCTCCTTCTCCACCTCGAAGGAGAACATGTTCTCGCTGTAGTGCTGCCAGTGGCCGGACATCTGCCAGAGCTTGCTGTTGTAGATATTCGGGGTGACAACTTCCTGGAAGCCCCTCTTCCTGTATTCGCTCTGTGTATCACAGTGAGTGTGGGGTAAACCTCAGCCAGACTGCGGCCCCCTTCCTGAACCTTGCACGACTCCTATGATCATTGATTACAATTGTGATTCAGCATAAGACACTTAATCTCTACGATGGCTGTGGGAATCATCTCAACAATTTATGATGCCGTAGTGGCAGTACTGAAGACACTAGATTCGTCCTGTACATACTTAAACACAGAGGGGTTGCTTTTTCAGCTAACCTTTTCACTAAAGATGTAATGCAGGCTAGCCAGTCATCCCTACTCTGACAGAGTCAGGGTTTGGTTTACTGTGCATGAAGGCAGCAACATGGCCATAGAGCTAGGAGAAGCAGCTTACCCGTATGAACTCTACCAGCGTGTTATAGATGTATGCCCCCTTCGGGAGAAAGAAGCAGCTACCAGGGCTGAGTTCATGGAAGAAAAACAAGTCCTGCTCCTGGAAAAAGGCACAAAGGTGTTGGTGTCCGAGAAACACAGAGGGAAAGAGTGTGTGAGAGCGTGAGTAAAACAGCCAGGCAGAGGGTGACGACGTGCGGGTGTGTCTGATTAGCCCTCTCCGTTTTGCTGTGACAAACCAGTCCGCGTGTGCCCAACGGTGGGCCCGCTGGCAGATGGCACATTAAGCAAAGGGACATCTGCTAGCCTTGCCCACACCTTCCCCCGTCGGATCTGTTGCCGGTTAACGGAGAGGACACAGGGACCCTGGGAGCCTGAAAACATCGCTGTTAAAACGAGAGCGTGGACAGCTTGCAGCCTAAGTCATTAGCGTACCTAGGAGACGCCCATCGCCACCCCCCCCACACCCCCCCGTGCGTGTCCGCTGCTGTCTGCCGGTTTGTCACCTACTGTTCGATAAAGCGTGCCGTTTCACGGCTAAGTCGTTTTTCTCCCCGCCCTCAGACAGATGTTAAACCAGGGGCTGAAATAAATTGGGCTGCTGCTGACCGTGCTTCTCCAGCAGAAATCCAATAGGTCAGGGCATAACGCATGGCCAGGTAAAGCACGTTCGGGGTATGCCATGGAAGAAAAACATGCTATTCTTGGCAAATGGGGACAATAAAGTAAAAGATGGAGAAATTCTCACAATATACTGGATGTACAGGTGTTTAAACTGTTGCTGCTGGCATGTTATGGTCTATGCACACGGTGTACACACAGCATCCACCTCTGAAAAATCACAGTGTAACAATGTTTTTTTTTTTTTTTCCCTTAAAGATACAAAATAACCCCAATCAACTATAAGTATTCATAGCACAGAGCACAACCTGTACCAGCTGATGGCAACACCGCCTGCATCTGCCAATTTAGTTCTTACGACTGGCATCTGTCCTGCACCATCACAATAATCCTGCCTCAGTTTAAAAAGAACAAAAATATCTGCATAAATGGTGTTTATACAAATCTGCAGCTATGCCCATACCCGTCCCAGTTTGCGGTGGTCCCTGTTCTTGGCCTCCTCTTGAAACTTTTCCCAGTCCTTCAGCATCTTGAGGTCAGGGAAGGAGATGCCGTAGAGACGCTGCAGGCTCTCCATATCTGCCTTGCCCTCCCAGTATGTGGAAGAGTTCTGTAGCAGCAGAAGATTCCTGTTAGACAGTATAAGTGTTCTGGAGGACATCACTATATGTCCAAGCAACCAGCAGGACACTGAGGGTTACTAGAAATTAGTAATAAGGCAAAACAATTGTCTGTTAGCCCATCTTATTGGCATGCTGACAATGACAATTCTGTGGTCAGCTAGTCTGGACTTAATCTAATTAAATCTCAGAAGGTTAAAAAAAATGGGTCTGTACCTTATGGATCTTCAAGGCCTTGATCTTTCCGGTGTGTCTTACATGGGGGCCTCTACACAGGTCAATCAGTGGACCACACCTTCAGATGAAGGCAAAAAACAGCTCATGACACCAACTGCTTCCAGGGGTGGCCTGACACTAGAATTTCAACATATGAGCGAGTGCACGCCGTGGTTGTACCTGTAGACTGTAGTCGTCGGGGTGGTGACTTTCTCGTTCAGAATGCGGCACTTAAACTTGTTGTACTGCGGGGAGACGGAAGAAGACAGTTCAGCCACGGCGAACTCACACTCGCCTTTCACTGGCTCCCATGCCTCTTCAGTCGAAAGGCAAGAGCTCCTACCTCAAACATTTCCAGGAGACTCTCCTTCTTTATCTCCAGCCTCTCAAAGGGCTGCTTCTCCTTGATGATCTTCTTACACAGATTTTCCAGACACGGGAAGTCATTACTCGACAAACCTCTAAAGAGGTGTGCGCACAGGGGTGGAAGGTAGAGCCAGGGAGAGGAGAGGTAATGAAAAGGTTTTCAGGAATATTGGTTTCATGAATATACATATACATACATACATACATACATACATACATACATTTCATGAACATTCCTGTAAAATATATACATTAATGGATAAAGTGAGGAAGGATTAATGAATAAAGTGGTGAAGAAGGATGTTAGACATCTAGGTGCCATCGACAGAGGAAATGCTTTTCAGTAACCTTGCTGGGCACTCTGCAGCTCCTGTTTTGAAGCCGACACATATACACCATAAACAAGGTGCAGCTTGACAGTCAAATCACCTCGTAGAATATCATTAGCATAAATTGGCTTTCAGTAAGAAAATAACAGTACTTATTATTTCCTCTCCACACACTAATTTAAAGCCTCGGTAAAAGCTTGCAGTCAAACAAAAGGTCAAATAAAATAGTTTATAGTCAGTCTCTTCAAACTTACAGACTGGCACGATGGCCTTTGAAATTGTATTCCCCCCTAGCATCCCCTTAATATTCAACCACTGACAAATTCATTAGATTTAAAAGCCTCACCTACTCACAAGAGAATGGAATACAATTTGAAACCTACTCACTATTCAACCCCTGTCCTATAGTTTTTTCCTCCCACAATGGATATTAGACTAGCAGGTAAACAACTGCCTTTAACAATGTGTCTACCATATAAAAGTTATGAAAAATCTCTTAAACACAACAGGGTATATTGGTTCAAAGACCAGAGATTAAGTGCTTTAGCATTAGCATTTAGCAACATGACTGTCAAAAATACAGCTTTTCTAAAATAGGAAAAAATTAATTTCTTCTGTGCATCTGGAAGCAACATTTTGTATGCAACCTGTAGCATCCATTTCATCACCTTACTTTTGCTCTAATTACAAACATGTTGTAGAAATGAACAATATTTAAAAGTGCTAGGTAAGAATTAAGATTCAGAGCATGCAAAATGAACTGTATTACTGTGATAAATCAAGACTCTTCAGCTGCCCCATAAAACACTTAAGGCCCCTGCATACCTCATAGCTAAGAGCAACGTTCATCTGGCTTTGGCGGGCAATAAGATGGAGTTACAGAGGACACAATCAACCCGATGCATCACATGAGACTTCGCCTGCTGCGCTGTGTGTGCGATAGCACGACAAACTCCACTACGTAAGTGAGCCCGCGCTTGGCTGCTGCAAAAGACGTGTGCTGATGCCTTCTTTCTCCTTCCCTTTTCTTTGTAAACATGGAAGAACACGAAGGCTGCTTCCTCATCCTCGTGTTCGAACTTTCGCTTAGACGTCAAGAACTGCTGAGTCTCCATAGCCACTGCTGCCATCAGCACTTGAGCGGTAGGCAATCTTCTTCCAATTACTGTAAAAGTCAGAGACATTCGGACTGCGCCATCTTCAGTATTTGAGTACTCCTACGTGGCACCCCAAAAAGGTGGTTTCATCTTCATGCGACCCTAAAAACACTTTCGCTGGAAGCATACCGACTGCTTTGTGCTAAGCACAATGGTAATAATTATGCTTAAGAAATAATCGCAGCACTCCACTGATGCATTCAATCCACTCCCTGTAGTTCCCCGCATCAGATTTAAAAAACTCGACGCTTGCCGACAGTCAAAAATGAACCTGTCGATTTGTCTCCTGCAAGCATGCGTCTCAACCTGCACCTGTTGCCTCTTGTACAGCGCGACTCGAACCACCGAGACAGGGAAGACTCGCCTCACACCTCTTTTCCGTAACCAGATGGTGGAATGAACACCCACTTGCAGCCCATATAGATCTCTTGCCCTCTTCAAACACAGACCCACCTTTTCAAGAAGCACTTGAGTGAGCCATAGTCACTTCAGTGCACTACACTAATCAACATTCCTTCACTTCTCTACAAGAAAGAAGTACTTCCCTTGTGTGGATTCCCTCTGACATAGTTCTGGCTTAATGGTATCCTTAGCCTCAGGACTAGAATACTACCATAAGGATTTCCATGGAGACAACTTGCTCTGGACAAGAGCGTATGCTAAATGCTGAATTAATGTGAATTACACGGTGGTGCTTTAATGGCCACTTACTCATTTTCGAGGTACATGTCGTAGTAGAAGCCGCTCTCGATGGGAGGCCCGTAACACAAGCATCCTCCATACACTCTCTCCATGGCCTCCCCCATAATGTGGGCGCTCGAGTGCCAGTAGACCTAAAAGCAGACCCTTAACTATATTAGCTGTGATGACGCCCAGCAGCTGACTCACACGAGTCACCTCCACGTAAATGAGGGGTGCACAACTTCAATGACAATGGGCCTGGCAGCTAGTGCATTTTGGTCAGTTTTCTGCTCTAACAATCCTACTTGACCTGGTGTTTGTCTTAGGAGTTAAATCTGGGGGTCTTTGAGCAGGAAGGAGCCAAACTGTGTCAGACCCTGACCCTTAAGGACATGCCTTGTCTACTGCTAACTTAAATGGTGCCGCAATATCCCAAAGACTTCCACGTTAATGAAAGGTACCTTATCAGGCACTGAGATGTTACAGAAAGGCGTTTATGCACCAAGGGTCACACTTATTTGGGACACCAAACTCCATTTTCAATTACATTTTATGTAATAAATTATTAAAGTGCAAAAGGTTCTCGACCACTCCATTACACACTATTGGTCACAGGCATAAATCCAATTTAACACTAACCAAAAACACTTGGCTGAAGGGCACTGGAAAAACCACATGGAAAAAAGGGTAAAAAGCTTGAAATTGGACTCACTGCTTGAGCCTCCTCATCCTCAAATTTGAGAAGCTGCAGGTTGCAGTCACCCTCCAGGGCTCGGTCCAGGTCCCACACATCACCGTTCACTTTGGCAACCACCGTATTATCAGCAAGGCCTTGGCTGTTTAGAGACAGGTTGACAGAAAACACTGCACTCAGATTACGCACTGCAAAAAGGACCCAGAGGATGTTTAGTACGGTTCAGAAAACAGCCTTCAGCCAGGCGAGTGCGAGCACCAAATGCGGGTTGGGACTGCTCTTAAACCACAGCCCATCGAAGCAATAGGGTGGTGAGGGTTCCTCATTCCCATGTCTGGCATTGGATGGGAGTGGAAAACAACGGCACGCCTGGTGGCGCCATGCTCACCTGATGCTGCAGGCGACCTGGTACGGTGTGGTCTTCCACGACTCGCCATCCACCACCTTTCCGTCAGGCAGGGTGATCCTAATGGGCTTGCTATCCTTCGCTGCCCTCTCAGCCAACAGGGCATCATGCTCCGTCTTCAGCTTGTTATACAGAACCAGGCGGTCTTCTATATACTGAGGTGGGGGTTTCAGCTAGGACATTCACAGGTGAACAAAACAGTATACATGTTGAACATCAAAGTTCTTATTGTCAATCAGAAAAATGTTGCGAGTTGGATACCTGAAGAGCAACAAACAGTCTCACTAAAACGCACAACACTTAAGCCTACACATGATGTATATGACGTGCGAAGGCCAATCCCAAGTTCGTTAGCTACCTCGGTTCTGACGCCCACGTCTCCTCCCGCACCTTTGTTCTTCTTCTTCACTCCATCTTTACCAGCCTTGTCTGGCGTGCCACCCTGACAAATATGAATAAAGGGCGAGTCTGAGTGCTTCCACAAACATTGCAAACATGTTAATTAGCTTCTCCACCCGTTACACAGAGAATCGTATAGTTAAATACTTATGAAACATGAATATGGAATACGAATATGCTATTAAATATAAAGAAGACATCTAATTTGATTTAAATAACTTGCTAGCTAAGAACAACTGGGTAGATGGACAAGCTTCACGTGCCACTTTATAGCCTAACCTTCAGCAACACCACTATACTAGCTAGTGAGCTAAATACAAACTTAAAAACAACAGTATTGATTGCTCTTTTTTTAAAGAATAAACTAACTATTGCCAGCTTGGGTAGACTCGATAGATCACTAGTTTGTACTATGGTTAGAACCAAGTAGCTAGCGTTAGCTAACTAGGCTAGCATCTGTCAAGAACAGGAAGGTGCTGACAACGTACGACTAGCTAGCAAGTTAACCGCTAAACAAAACATGCACAGGCTAGGTTAGCTAACTAGTAAGCAAATATAGTAATGAAAGCTACATATGTAGCAAACTGTAAAACATAACGTTACCTGCTTTCCTTCCTCAACTCGCAAGCCTTTTATTTGTTCGGTGACAGCCTCGTCCGACATTCTAAGATGAAAAATAAACGCTATAATACGATACAAAAATCCGCCCAATCAGTTTTTGCCTTAAAAACCGGCTTTTAGGTAGCTAACCTAGCAGCGTGTTCTGGATATAGATATAGACAATGCTGATGCAACTGTATTGGGCGGGCTTTCTACGACTGACAGCCAATCACAACCAATTACGTAGCCGTAAACTGCAAAGGTTGGCGTCTCAGTGAAATGACGCAATGTCCAAGTGGCTTTGTGTACAGTGTGCATGAAAAATAAACGTTATATATAGTTTTTTTCACTTAAAAGTAAAGTATTTAATTGGCAACCTATTATATTCAAAACTTGAACTCTATCTATCTATCCTTGTGTACTTCACTGCCTTTTTTTCTACCTCTACATTGCTCCTTTATATATAGCCTTCATATTAAAACCATTGACCGGTGAAGAGAATAACATTGACTATCTTGTTACAGAGACATATCAAAGGTTAAATCTATGTAAGTAAACAGTCAATTCTTGAAGCAGGTAAAGCAGTAAAATAAGGATATGACTGATTTTGACAAAAGTCAAATAGTGATGACTATATGACGGGGTCAGAGTATCTCCAACACAGAAGGTCTTGTGGGGTGTTTCCAGTATGCAGTGGTTAGTACCTACCAAAAGTGGTCCAAGGAAGAACAACTGGTAAACTGGCAACATGGTCATGGGTGCCCAAGGCTCAGTGGGGAGCGACACCTATCCCATCTGGTCCAATCCTTTAGAAAGGCTACTGGTACACAAATTGCTGAAAAAGCTCATGCTGACTGTAATGGAAAGGTGTCACAATGCAGAGTCCATGGCAGCTTGCAGTGTATGGGGCTGCGTAGCCGCAGACCATTGCCTGAAATTTGTGCATGAGCATTAGAATTGGATGCCTCAATCTCATATACATAATGCATATTATATTAATATTATAATCCCACTGGAATTGTTGCAATGTTACTATGTAACAATCCAGGTATTATATTATCCCCATATTTTGAAGGGACATGGGTGACAGTCAATTGCAGCACAAGGCTCGACTGTTTGCATATCCACATGTTCAGTCCCCTCAGGGTGCCCATAACTGATTTGTCCTCATACCAGGATACCCATGTTTGGATGTACTCTGCTCGAAGGCATTCTGACTCAAACAGCAGAGACTCAGAAAATATTTCCTGACGAGGATCCTACTAAGGATAGAGTGAGAGCCAAACTGGCATCCTTTGTGAAAGAGGACAAGAGACCATGGAAATAGACCAAATTCACAAGATCTGGCAGCCGCTGAGCAACTGTGGTTCCCTCGAGAGGAGATTATATCGAATTTCTTTTAACATATCCAGAAACCTTTTACCCCAGAGTTCAAGCATAAACTTGGTTGCATGGGTATGATTAGTCAAATAAGGACCTGTCAGAATTATCTGACTGCAGTGTTCCAGCAGTGGAGTCCTGGTAAAGGCTGAGTTTGGGATAGGACTGGTTCCCAATAAGGTTACCTCCCTATCAAGAGGGACAACCCGAATATCAACTACCATGGCACAGGAAATACTACAGGAGAGGCCTGGTAAGAAACAAGAGAAAAGTTTGAGAGAGGGAATAAGAAGAATAGAAAGGAATATGTCACTTAGAGGAATAACTTGGGAAAAAAAAACTTGTCTACATACTGCATGAAAAGCCCAGCGAGTGGAACAGAGAGAGTTTTTTTTACAGAGACAGCAACTTCCTGTACAGAATTGGAGGCAGCTATTAGTACTCTACTTATTAGGATTTACCACTATGTAAGGTTAAATGTCTGTTCTTCTGTGCCTTTGGAATATTCTAGCCATTAAAAAAAACTATTCAGGTTTGAATTACGTATGTAGCTGAATACTGCAGATAAAATGGGCATGAAAGCCTGTCTCAGGTATATCTGGAAATGGGGAGAGAAATGATATAGGACAGCTCTATCTTCATGTAGACCAGGTCCCAGTTTCCAAGCCAAAGACATGATTTCTATATTAGAATGTCTGAATTCTCTTCTGGCTGGAAGTAGCCAAATGACCTAGACTTGTTTAATAAAAAAAACAAAAAAAAAACATTGCTTTTAATTTTTAAACAAGCCTAAGGATGTCTAAGACACTCTGCTTACTGATTCCAACAACTAGTAACAACTAATAATTTCAACTTTTGCATGTCCTTCCAAATCAGCATTTTAACCTCCCAGGTAATGACTGCTTGAATATAGTCCCAACCAGGTAAAACCTTTCCCGTTTCTACCAGATTGTACCACTACCACTATGAACAGTGGCTGAAAGTATGCGTCTTCCTTCAACAACTGATAGCTGTTGAATGAGTGCATATAAATATGCCTCTTTATTACCCAGGTGAGCCAAGAGAGGTGAGAGTGTGTTCAGGTGCAGACCGAGTGTGAGATTCAATTTCATGCACAGACACTTGCTTAAGAAGGTGAAGCAGTGTCAGATTGACCTGCGCTCTCCCAGACAGCTCTTGTAATTTTCCACACACTTGATTTGTCTCATGGGCCAGTAAGTGCATTTTGATGTTATATCACAGAGTTGTTACCTGAACGAGACTAACACTTTGCCTATGCCTACTTCTACTTTAGCTAATGGAAGCTTGAGCTGGAAGGACTACTTGCCCCAAGATTCTAAACAGTTGTGTGTTTTTCCTCTATAAATGTCAACAGGGAATTTAAGCTTAGAAACTTGCTTGAATGACTTTGTGATTTTTTTATTGTTTGGACAGTGTTGTCTCTATTTTAACAACCACCCTCTGGCTTCCATTATAAGTCTTAACTCAGTTGTGCATTCCGTGCTCGTATAAGCCATCAAATGTTTCAAGTCAATGGGTTTTTCGATTCTTTCTCAAGTAGAGGGAAATTTTTGGAAATTATTGTCTGTGGTAATCGACCCTATGCTATAGATGCAGTAGATAGATTTTAGATTGAAAAATATTGAAGTGTTCCTTTAAGCAAAACTTTTATCATTTTAATTTAATTTAAAATTCCCCCTCAGGGCCGTTTACTTATTATACTTGTCCGGTGGTTTTGCAGACACCTCTGAAGGTATTGCATTGCTTGAACCTTATAAGCTATTCATGAACTAATCAATGTAAGATGCCACTCAAAATGTGCACTTCTACTCTCATGTCGCCTGTGTCTTAGAAGCTAAAAACAATCACAAAATGTTAAGCCATTTAATCTACTGAATAAAGTGGATGAAAATGGCATTCTCACAGGCTAGTTCAAGGAGTCCTGGACTATAATTGAGCTCAATAATTCCCCATCAAAAATCTTTGAACTCTTTTCTCAATACAGGAGTCATCTTCCCAGGGAAACATGAAAGAGCCTGCTTTTTGCTCTCCTGGTTTGTTTAATTCCACCCATTTAAACCACTTTGGAGGAGATTAGCTTAAAGAGGTGATGCTGGTGAGTTTTAGATGGGGGTCGAGGGCCTCTGTCGGCTTTCAAAACAGCCAGACTCAAAGGACAGGCTGATGGCTTATGCAAATCATCCTTGAGGATGTTGGCAATTTATTCTCCCGAAGTCACCTGGGCCACAGCCTCACTCTGGCCTATAGAGGAAGCAGTTTTTCGAGACTCTAAAAGGAAAAGGGGAAAATAAATAAATAAAGGCAGCAAATTGTGTTTTGGGGGATTATTTTTTCGTGGTGTGATATCCTTATGCTAATTGCACAACTGCTTGGTGTGTCAGTTTTGAAATTGATTTTTAAGGTCTGCAGCTTCAATGGCCTTCAAGCAAACAAAGCTAAGAAAATGAACGGCTTAAATGTGACCCCAAGGAAACTTCAAAACACACATTGTTAACCTTAACTCAGGGGACAAAAATGAACTTGAATAATCCAACCTGTTCATCCCAAAAGCATGTGTCTTTGGAAGGATACTTAAAAGGCAGACAAAAGTTTGGGTGGACCAAGTTGTACTGTTTTATTGAAAATTTCAATTAGTTCTCTCCCCATATAAGGTCAGTAGCCTAAATGAAAAATGTAGCTAGCATCCAAGAAGTTCTACAGTGTCCAAATAATAAATGTTTGCAATGAAAATGTCAATTTTAGCAAAAGGTAAAGATTAGGGGAGATAGAATAACATATAATAACACTGAATTACACATAAAGTCTTGAAATAAACCAAGATGAGAAACAAATACCCACCAAGTCTATGTAACTGTTTACAAAAGAATGACTGACAAAAACAATTTGCATGATGTGAAAAATGAGTGGACTATTATCAAATCATGGTCCATTTTGGAGGTTCTGCCAGCAAAATATTCTCTGCTGCTGAACTCCGAGAGCAAACGGCCTTAAACACGGCCCCACTATATAATATATAGTATATAAAGCTATAATATAACTCCATCAGCTGTCAGTGGCAGAAGCCAGCAGCCATCATGGAGGACCAATACTCCAAATGCAGCCCACTAAGATTAACCACCTTAAGCACACCAAGCAGACAAACTTCGCCTCCTCTCAGTGAAAAGCCACCAGCAGACCTGAACTCTTCACCTTCTCGGAGGCAAACGAGGGAAGGAAGGAGCTAAGAGAGAGCAAAAACCACCACTAGCCTTTCCCTGCTGTACTTGACATAAGAACTCCAGGCTGGGTAATGAGTTCTTCTGTAGTGGGAAATCTCTCAGCACAGGAATGTGTTCTGAGAACACTGTGGCACTGAAGGGCAAGGGAAGACATCTTTCAGATGCATTTCAGACACTGTGCCTTATGTTTGTTTATTCTGTATTTAGGCTCCTTTTCTCTTGTATGACAACAGACTTTTCTTTTGGCTACTTTAGGGGCATTACTTCTTTTTGCTCTTGCTATTGGCTGGTAAGTAGTCATGTGCACTACTGCAGTCCAGGTGCTGTATCCTGGCATTGATTCTTCTTTAAACTGAAAATGTGTGTAAGTGTCCATTGTGCCAATTGGACTGGGAGTTCTGCACACATTACATTTTAAGTGAGTTTATATAGTTCATTAACTCCTTTGCCTAAGTACATGGAAAAAATCAGGGTTTCCACATAATGTGCTCATACTGCATAAAGCTGCAATATAGAAATGCAGGGCATGGACAGACTGCTGGCTATAATGCACTACATATGTCCTACTTTCCCTCTCTCCTTCACTCCTCACCCTCCTCCTCTCCTGTTTGTTTTCTCTTCTGTCCTCTTTTCTCCAGGGAGCATCACAATCAGCAGTGAATGATGAGAAAGGAGACCCTGCAGTGACAAAAAACATCTGCGACACCTGCCAACCTGCCATTCAACCACACACACACATGCGCACACACACACGCACGCACACAGACACACACGCACGCATGCATGCACACAGACACACACGCACGCACAAAAATAAACACACACACACACACACACACACACATGCACACAAATGCACACAAGCATGCGCACACACACACAAATGTACACACACACACAGACACACACACACACACACACAAATGCACACACATGCACACACACTGTCCAGTGTCCTCCCTCCACCTCTCCCCATTCTCCTGCATGTCTGCTAAAGCAGAGGGCCAGAATCCCCAATGCTCCAGGATTTTGTGCTCGTCAGCAAAAATATCTTTCCCATCTCCCACTGCGCAGTGCTGCTTTACACACTCAGCCTCTTAACTACTCCACCCAGGGACGACAGTGCACATGGATGCAAATGAATGGAGACAAGTTGCAGACCTGGACTGTGCTAGTGTTTTTTTTTGTCTGTGTGTGTGTGTGTGCATGTGTTTATGCTTGCATGTACACATATGCATGTGTGTGCGTGCATGCACGTGTGTGCGTGTGTGTGTGTGTGTGCGTGTACGCGTGCGTGCATGTGTGTGTTTGTGTGTGTGCGTGGCTGTTTGTGCTATAAGGGCCAACCTTGCTTCTCTCCTTGTAGTTTGAGCAGGCGCTGGTCCTCTACCTGTCATTTCCATTACACAAAGCAATCCATATTCCTTAGTATGTACACCGCTGCTGACAGCGGTGATGAACCTTTGACCTACTTTAAAGAAGAAGATGAGAGAGAGATGGAAGGAGAGTCAAAGTTATATAGACACCAAGGGATATTACTGCGGTTCCATAATATTTCATTTGAAGTATTAAATGCACAATATTCTGAATATCTTAATATTCCACCACTGATATATTCAAATTTTGTTTTTAACATTAGAATGTGTTTGACACAAGACACAAAACACAAAAGAGGGGGGGGGACCCTCCCCCAATAAGCAAAGGAAAAAACAAACAAACAAACAAAAAATCCAGAAGAAAGTGTTCATTGTATTTATTCAGGTAGTACAGATCTGAGATTAAACAAAGATGAAACTTGACAGCAGGTGGCAGTAAAGGTACTGCCAGTAAAGGCAGTAAAAGCACATGCACACACGTACACACACACACACACACACACACACACACACGCACATACACACTCAGACACACTTGCATGCACAGACATGTGCACACACACACATACACACTTGCATGCACACAACTTAGATTGCCAAGAGATGCATTCAACAACAGAACTGCTACATGGTGTGATTGCACTGCATAAAATCACTGAGGCGGGTGCACAGAGCATCACAGAGCATGTACAGCACGACTGATAAAGTATCAGTTAGAGTGTTAGTGTGCATGTTAAAGTGCTTACATGGCAATTTACTAGAATTTGTGAACACCATGTGCCATTAGTGGTCTTGCTCGTCTCTGGGGAATCTACAGGTGTTTGTACATGTTCTCAGATTTGGCAGCTGTGAATATTTGCTAGTGAGAGTCACTGAAATAGATTTTTGGGGGGAGCGGAGAGAGGGGGAGAGACAGATTGGTCACCCAGTTGACCCTTTCAATTTCCCAGTTCTTCAAAAAATCTACCATGCCATTACAACCCCATGCTACAACTCTTCATTACCTTCTCATGAATTTTACATCCACTGCTGAACGCAACGATCTGGAGTTGCAGCTTCACTTTTAGGCTCCCATTTTTCTTCCCCTGGACCCCTGTTATCCCACTGTATGGCTTCACCTTTGGCAAAGGCTTAGAAAATAACAAGCTAGTCATCCCGCTTCGACTATTACTCAATGGGCCCTGAGTGAGCTCCCACCCGTGTCAGGTCTCTCAGTAGGAGCTGTCAGTGTATAGTCTCCAAGTCTGTGAGCCCTATTGTGTGCCCTTCTCCATGCGAAGCTGGAAATCCAGGGCCACAAACTTAACATGCCTAAAAGAAGAGAGAGAGAGAGAGAGAGAGAGAGAGAGAGAGAGAGAGAGAGAGAGAGAGAAGGACTGAGAAACAGAGAGAGAGAGACACAAAGACAGAAAGAATGAGAATGCGAGAGAGATGGAAGGAATGAGACAAAGTGAGAGTGAGACAGAAAGAAGGATGAGAATGAGAGAGAGAATGAGACATAATGAGACTGAGAGAGTGTGTGTGTGTGAGAGAGAGAGAGAGAGAGAGAGAGAGAGAGAGAGAGAGAGAGAGAGTGAATGAGTGGATGAGACAAAATAAGCAAGAAAGGAGACAGGTGAACAGTCCTGTGTAAAATAAGCGTTCTGGAGGTGTGGTGCTTTACTGTTAATATGTTTATTTCATCAGTGCATGAGCAAACAGAAGCATGCCATCTGAAAGCTTGGCTCTCGGGGAGCAATTACTGCTCAGCACGAAGACAGAGCACTTAGTGAGCGGAATGCCTTTGCCAAATTTGTGAATAAAATGTATCTATTGTCTCTAGATTAGTGTGAAGTGACAATGAGTATATTTATTTATTGCGTTATGCCCATCTAACATTAGTCTTAAAAATGTAATTTATTTTAACACATATAAAAAGTTGTCATCTAAACAGAAACCCGATAAAAATAACATGGTAGGGTGTATACCAAACAAACAAACAAATAAATAAACCAGTTACTGGTCACTGTGCTTACAGCTTTATTTTAAAAGCTGTTATAATATAATTTGAGACTAGTATATCCCTTGCACAGGGGTCGAGCCACTTCTTCTGAGTCCAGTGTCACCAGCAGTCCAGTTCAAGTCCAGATGGCTAGCCTATATCCAACACTGTCTTCTTGCATTCACTGCTGCTGCACACGATCTCCCCATTCTTATTCAGCGCACATGCTGCCATTAGAAGAAGAGCCATCACGGAAGACACGTTAAAAGTCGTCTTTTTTTCAGCTTCTTAGTCTAATTGTATAAGTTTGTATGCCTTATCGGGAACATTACTTTGATAAGGCAGGTCAAATAAAGCACCTCAAGGCAGGTGTGTGGGTCGGTTTTCCATTATGGGATCCTGTCAGCCTAGCGTCAAAGGCTGGTAATAGAAACGACAATTTGGCAGGTATTAATTAGTGGGACTTAAGATATCAGTCAGTGGAGTGAAATGAGTACTGTCACACATGTTTAAGACTGTGATTTGCGATTTTTTGAGATGGTAAAAGCTTTTTTTTAAGTAGGCCACACTTAAGGGTGGTGAACCAAAGAGGAAAAGAAAAAAGAAAAGAAAGACAAAGTGAAAATGGGTTCATAATTAGGGGGAATTGTTTCCTTTAAATGGCAATCAACCCGCAATTCAAAAGGCATTCGGCTAGGTTATAGTTACATTGATTACTATTCTCTCACTGGCTTCAGAGCAAGACATGTTTAAAACCAGAATTCTACTGATTGGCCAATTTAGGATTCAAGCAAATTAAATTGAGGTTTACAATAATGATAATTATTAACTGCAACTATTCATTACAATTAAAAAAAAATGTGTGTCAATTATAACTGCAACTATCCATTATATATTTTTTAAATTTGTAAAGTACATCTTTTGGTCATGAACTGCCTAAATAAATAAATCTATGTAATGCACAACCCAGTGGCTCTTGTTAATGCTTCTATGAATATATCATCCACTTCAAAGCCTACAAAAAGATTTCTGTGATCATAAAAATAGTCATTGTGTAAATGACATACAAAAAATGCAGCAGATTGCTTTGAAAACTAGATCTGCTACCCTCTCAGACTTTGCCATTTTCTCAGAGAGAATCATAACTGGAACTAGCCAAAATGTCACAATGCAGCTATTTGAGGACATGCAGGTGAGATGGCCAGCACCTGAACAGAGGCGTTTGGCTGTGGGTGACAACATTGCACACGAGACCACAAAGTCTGTTATTCTCAGAAGGCTGTCTCAAAAATGTCATGTCCACACATTGCTTAATCATTTGTGACTCTGCGCGTATGTATTAGTTTGAAGGACAACTGAGTCAACGTATAATTGATGAACCAATGACAGATCCATAGATTTTTAACACAAATATTTTGTGTGTGATTGTGTTGTATTAAAGTGTGCCCAACTTGTTACTATAAAACATGGAGCCTCGTGCTTCTGCTAAAGAGCTGGTTTGAGATACAATATAGTAATCCTCAGAGGAAACCTGGCACTGTGTTAAACGTGATTGTAACAGTGTCATCCTATACTCCGTGCTGATCCTGAATCTGCACTGGATGTGCACTAATGAGGTCCCATGCTTATATACCACAGCTTCAGAGTGGGAGCACCAATCCAAAACAAAACCTCTGAACCGAATGTCGCACTGCACCATCCCATAATGCTCTCCTGCATGTGTGTGTTTCAGTGAGAAACATTAACAGTGATGTGAGATTTCTCTTTTTCTTCCTATACTGTCACAGTTTTACTTCTAATGTGTCCAATAATTTTGGGGTTCAGGTTTTATCAGTGTGAGTTTATTTACTTGCTCCAAGCTCATGGGTGACTAAATGAAATTCCCAGCTCGTCATCCCTACGTGCCGCTCAGAGACAAACAGAGCTCTCAAGGCTGTGCTGTTGACAGTTTTTGGTATGGGCCAGAGTTAGATGCAGTTAAATGGCACATTATTGACCGAACTGTTAAGAAGATGATATAACACTATATAATACAGGCTGGTCTTGGGGACTTATCAAGATGATGGTCTGGACCTCTACTAATCAAAACTATAAAACATCTAACCCATTCCTTAAGTTGTTATGACATGCTAACTACTATTGGCAACATTGATTGGGGGTATATGTCTGAAAAGCATTTAGGTAGAGTAACTGCATTTGCTCAATAAATCATATCTAAGATCACAGTATTTGGACTACTGTAATTCAGATAGGAATGTATGGTGAACATAGTTCTTTAGACTGCAGTTCTAATGTGGTACTCTCTGTAAATCTTGGGAAGCAAAAATATCCATTTTTGTCACTGAAACACCTAGGAAAGTGTCATGCATATGAAGTAAGGACCTATGTATTGTTAGCCCTGAGAAATAGTTCATCATGTATTTTTATGTTTATGTTCATCGTTGTTCTTCCATGCTACTTAATAATCAGTCAACACCTCGCTGTTGAATTTTTGAAGGACACTTCCATTCCTCCCTGTTTGCATTTTTGCATGAATAATCATAAGCAGCACTGACAACCATTTACTGGTCTAAATGGCTTGTGTTTACATGCATGGAATTCAAGCATCATGCCTTTTTAAAATGCACAGGCAACATATTTCCTATTATCTAAAACTTATGCACATTGGAACCTTCTGCAGTGGCTGTGTGAGGGAATGCGATGTCAGCAGGGCTCAAACCTCAACCTAATCTAACTTGTCTGCTTCCTCAAGGCAGAAAAGAAAAAGACCTCAGCCATCACTTGCCATTCTGTAGAAATATAGTGATATTCTTTTTATTTAATGTACATTCTCTGCCAGAGAGGGCCACAAAGAAATATTCAAAGCTTGCAAAAACGCTGTGGATTTAACTGTAACAGTGAACAGGGGAATGAAAAATTCACAATCGGCTTCAAAACATTAACCATTAGCAGGAATGAGGGGGTAGGAAATGCCTGGCACAAGAGTAACGGCTGCTGTGGCAATGGATCAAGTCTCTAGTATCTCTGGCATCGTTAAAAGCTTCTCTCCCCTGATCGTAACTCAGAGGATAATTGACCTCGAGGGCCCTTAATGAACATCACACATCGGAACCCACTGAAATGACAGTATCTTATCAACCAAGAGGCCTAGCAGAATGCAGCAGCCCATAGACACCAGCGTTCCATGAGCAAAACAACCATAGAAACTGGATAAGCGATAGTATTTAAAACAAGATCAACGTCTTTAATTAACACAAGGGGTCTTGTCTCATGAAAAAGGTTCTACGTTCCAAAAAGCTGCCTTGCTATTCGGAAGGGTTGGGCTGCTTAATTTATGCTGGCAGGCTAAAGTTGGTACGCGCTAACCTTTTCACCTGCATCTGAGCCGGTATCCTCACGCCGACGTTGACTAGGATCGCGTATTGATTGTGCGGCAGACACGGGATGCCCTTTGTGCTCTAATTAGCAAAGGCTTGAAAAATGAGTGCTGCTGTAGAGCAGATGAGAGCATTTGTCAGAGTCTGACGCTCGCGCTGCATTAACCCGAGCAGCCGCCACGCAGCTTTCTTCCTGCCGACCATGATCGTGGGGGAAGCAAGGCGTAAAGGAAATGACCTCAAGATTTGCCAAGAGAGCACAAGTCCATGCTGATATTAAATTAGATAACAAACTGGCAATATAATCTGATGGCAAATTATTTGGTATTAGGTTAGGTTTTTAAAGGAAAATGTTTATCTGAAGGCAGCTCTGTGGATGAAGATGTGATATCTTTCAGCCTATTGAAGTACTATATAGCACTGTAGATGTGATCCCTACTGATGACATTTAGGTTTGAGTCCCAGTGGTGCCGAGTACCAAGAAACCTGGTCTACGGATATGTTCATCTATGTTGACTTAATTTATTGAGAGGACCACATTGCACATCTGATTTTTAACTCCAGAGTCCTTCACAAGATGGACTAAAAGAGAAGGAATATTTTATTCTGCAATTAAATATGTAGGTGCAACGGTGAGCGGTAAGGAGGCGGACGCATGTGCTGAGAGGAGCGAGATTTAACAGGGGCAATTCCAAAATCAGGGTCATCAAGGCAGTCCAGGGTCACAGAGCCGACACGGAGAGTACTGGGAAACATCACAAAACAAAAACACACGAAGGCTAACTAGGGAAGCAGGCTAGGAACTAAGGCTAGGGAACACTCAGGACTAGGAAACACAAAGGCTAAGATAAACATGAAGACATGGAGCACAAAGAAATAACCCTCAAACATTAATTCAAATCATGAAACAATGAAACAGTGAAACCAACAAACAAACAAACAATGAACAGCCACAGCCAAGGCACATAGCAGTGTTTAAATACATGAACTAGAAACAAGGGACAAGTGTACGCAATCAGTGTGAGGACAAAACAAAACTATGGAACAAAACAAAACACAAGACACGGAAAACATGGTACATGGAAGGGACTGATCGTGACAGTAGGATGTCAGTTTCGACTTAATAATGATATTTGTTTATTAAACTATCATTTCCACTGAAACTGTTTTGAAGTTTTGAATGTTTTGTTTATATCATACTATCCACTGAAGCTAAATTTGATAAATGGCAGGAAAGCCATTAACTCTCATTTATAGTTTTCATTTTAATGTGGTACTAAAAGCCCCTTAAATGCCTAGTCAATGGGCCTGCAAATTGTTTGATCGTCATTGTTTCACTATTAATCTTACTGTTCTAACCATTCTTGACTAAGGCCTTAATAATTTGACAACACAACTGAAATGCTTGCAACACTGCCTAAGAGACAAAATATCTGCTGCCTCTCTGCTAAAAGGTTGCAGCACTTCCCAAGGACTGAGGCAGTTGTCTGCAGCTACACTTTAAAAGTTACGTGTAAAAGGTGCAAAAACAAGGCGTGATGGGAAAAGGACAGGATAAGTGTAAGCGGGACATCACGGAATTTCCACATGCCACCCTAAATCTCCATCCATATCTGAAAGGAGACACCCTTACAATAGGCTATATAACTACTGCGATATCTTCAGGGAGGGGTAGTAGTCTAATCTTGTAATGGCAGAAACCGAATCGGAGCCAAGGTCCGTGTAGCATTGTGAAGAAGACATTGCGTCAAGCTTGGAGGCATTAACCATTTAGCTCTACTCTGGCTGAGGGGGGTGGGTGGAGGGGGTGGCAGACAGAACTGCCAGATAATGGACAGGCAATCTTTTATTTAGCACAGAGAGATGGATATGAGAAAGACCTGCTGTATCTTCCCTTTCCTTGGGGACACCTATGTCTGTATTATCCTCTCAGCTAATTTGAAAATGATTCATGGTAGAATAAGGAGGCTGTTATCACAGCTGGTACAAATCCTATGCAGTTTGCATGAAGGGACAAATATGCTGTCTTTGCATTTTGCTGTAGATGAAATGGATGGCAAAGGTATTGGTAATTTTACTTTAACTTCATTCAAAGATTGCTCTATCGGCCTCTCAAATGGGTGAATGGTAATAAATCTGGGCGTTTCACATGGGTACACGTGATCAAAGGCTATATGAATAATTGCATATAGCCTTTGAACAAAATTGGGTTTATTGCTGCCAAGGAGATGTGTTTAGCATAAAACTCAATTTATCTACCAAACATTGAAGGTATATATATAGTCCTCTGCCAAATTATCCAGCTTTTCCTGATGCAAATTTAGGAATGTCTCTGCTGTTGTCTTGCTTTTTATTTATCTCTTTGTTGATGGCTGATTGTTGATTATTGTAGAAAGACTGCATTCTGTGGATGGAATCAACAATAAATATTAAACATTGTTGTCATGGGAGAAAAAGCTCACCCAAGCGCCGGATGCAAAAGGAGGAGGGTTAGGCGCTGGGCCAGCAACACGGCCCTGTGAAAACTTCTACCGCTACGAAAACAACAAGCGAATATTCTAAACTGTTCCATCAGCAAAGAGGACCTGGCTCTAACTTGATGACGGTGCTGGAGCAAACCCGCGAGGGTGTCCAACGCCCGATGCAGACTGGAACCTTCGATGCAAAAATGATTTCCAAATTAGGCACCTGGAATGTTAGAACTCTCTGCGAAGGTGGGAAGCTCGCCCAGCTTCTACACGAATTTGACAACTACAATCTTGACATATTGGGCGTCTCCGAAATGCATTGGACTGGATCGGGAAAGATCGTAAGTGATGGCAAGTCAGTCCTGTATTCAGGACATGAGGAGCACCATATTCATGGTGTCGGATTGGTGCTTAGTAAAAAGCCATCATGTGCACTGCCTGGATGGAAACCTGTCAACGATCGCATCATCACGGCGCGATTTCAATCAAGACATGCTAAAACTTCCATCATCCAAGTATACGCCCCAACCGAAGACTCCGATGACGATCAGAAGGATACGTTCTACGGACTGCTACAAGACACTATTGATGAAATCCCGACCCATGACGTTAAACTTCTCATCGGTGATTTCAATATGCAAATTACCGATGACTGTCGTGGCTTAGAAAACGTCATTGATCCACACAGTTCGGGGCGACAGACCAACGATAATGGTGAACGACTTCTACCCTTTAGCAATATGAACAATTTCTGCATCGGTAACATATACTTCCGACACAAAAACATCCATAAGAAAACCTGGCAATCGCCAGATGGAGCCACATACAATGAAATTGACTTTATCTGTATCTCTCGGCGATGGCGTTCAGCACTGTTGGACGTCAGAGCCTATCGCGGAGCGGACGTTGGATCGGACCGTTATCTCGTACGATCCTCAATTTGGTTATGGCTCAAACGGAGAGAACAAAAGCAACAACAACGTCCTTACGCTGTGGAGAAGCTGAAAGAACCTTCCGCGGTCCAACAATTCCAACTGGAGTTGAGAAATCGGTTGGAGCTACTCCAAGATGCGGACGACATCGATGAATATTGGATGGCATTCAAACAAGCAGTCATAGAAACAGTAAAGGAAACCGTGGGTTGCCGACGCGGGACACAGAAAGAACGTTGGATACGGGACCCAACTTAGAGCCTGATTAACGAAAGGAAAATCGCAAAGTGCCGACGCAAACAGGCAAAAGCTGACCATGACAAGGAAACCACAGCAGAGCGATATCGGTAACTGGATAGGGCAGTCAAACGAAGCTGCAAATCTGACAAGAAGGCATGGTTGAAATACAAAGGAGCTGAAGCACATGAGGCGGCTATCAAGAATGACAATAAGACGCTGTACCGCATTGTAAGAGAGTTGACTGGGGCATGGAGCAACTCAAGTGCACCCATCAAAAACAAGGACGGGGTGTTTCTGCTCACCAGAGAAGAACAAGACGCGCGCTGGGTAGAACACTTCAAGGAAACCTTGAACCAGCCCACCCCTGCCAACACCTATGACTTTGGCGCCACACTGCCACCTCCACACCTGGTAGTTAATCTTGATCTAATTACTATCGAGGAAACTAAGGTGGCTATTCGAACACTCAAAGCCAACAAAGCACCCGGCCTAGACGAAATAGCACCGGAAATGCTAAAGCACGGTGGAGACGCATTGTAAACACCCTCACAGTGCTGCAAATGCTGGCAAGATCAGAACATCCCAAGTGACTGGAGGAAAGGAGTAATCGTTAAACTCCCCAAGAAAGGCAATACCGCCGATTGCAACAATTGGCGGGGCATTACACTCCTCTCGGTTCCTGGGAAAGTCTTCTGCAGCGTTCTATTACGGTGCCTACAACAAGCAGTGGACGGAATTCTCTGGGAAGAGCAAGCCGGATTCAGAGCGAGCCGATCATGCAGTGACCAGATTTACACGCTTCGTAAATTCATCGAACAGTGCATCGAATTCCAGTGCCCCCTGCTCATCAACTTTAGCGACTTCAAAAAGGCTTTTGATAGCGTCCACAGGGGCTCCTTGTGGAAACTTTTACAAGCCTACGGCATTCCACAACGGTTTGTCAACGTCTTCCAGAACCTATATATCAGCTGCTGCGTCAGGACAGACGATGGCTACACAGACTTCTTCAACATTGAAACCGGAGTCAAGCAAGGATGTATCCTGTCACCAATTCTCTTTTTGCTCGCAGTCAACTACGTCATGAAAAAGGTGATCAACCTTCATCGTCGACCTAAAAACTATTGACATACGCTCATTGGACGAAGCCAGAGACGCTGCAGCCGATAGGACCCGTTGGAGAGCGCTTGTTGCCCAATGCACCAAGGAGTGCGGGAGGAACTAAAAGGCTAAAAAAATACAGCTAATTCTCTTTTGAAAGCATACTGGTAGTTAGCTGATGAGAAGTTTGATGGATGGTCTGAGTTGCTTTGTAAATGTTTGAGGGGAAAACCAATGAGCCAATGTGTTCAGACATGAGTGAAATACAAAAAAGCATGTTCACAATCTTCTTTGTATTACTTAAAAACAACATGTGGAAAGAATTTTAACTTACTAATCCAGAAAAAAAGTCAGTCACCATCTGAAAGATGCATGCCATAATCTCAATGGTATGGTAGCATTTGGTAGCAAGAAAATTTCTGTCCAAGATGAAGACATGAAAACCAGGCTGCTACCATGTGACTAGATAAACCTGTGAAACTTACTTGAGAATATATGATGTGGACAGCACATTGGCTTGTTGGTTAACATATCTGTCTCTGAGGACTAAGGTCTCTGGTTTGAGTCCCTATCTGGCTGGACTTTCCATGATCTTCCAGTGTATGAGAGAATGGTTTATTCCAGAGAATGTCTCTGGTTTATTCCTACAGTCCAAAAACATGGGGGTTAGGTCAACTGGACACCCTAAAATTGTCCTGGTATGACTGCATGTTTGTGATGGATAGAGCTCTGTCCTTGGTGTTATCCTCCCTCCCCTTCCCTGTATCAAATGCAGTCCCCAAAGCAGGCTGTGGTTTCTGTTTGAGGATACTTTTTGGTGATTGGCTGCTGCTTCTCATTGGTGTGTGTGTTGTTTGTATGTAATAGCTGAGTGTTGATTGTAAGGTGTAATAATGCAAATAAGAACTAGGTTGCGATGTGAAACCCCACCATTTGTACATTTTGACACAAATCTGCATGCCTATCCTGTCGGTATATACTGTATATAATAATAAACATGTCTGCTAGGATGATGTTGTAGTGGAGAGAAAAGTTTTTTCAAGAGAAAAGTAACAAAACAGATTCCATCCGGCTTGGACTCTCAACCAAGAGGTTTGCTGATCAGAAGACCAGCTAGCTGCAGACATAATAGAAGCATACAGAAGAGTTATCAGTTCAAACTACCTCCTGTTGGGTGCCGCTCAGCTTCCAACACATCCCTGTCTTTAACTGTCCATCTGTCTGAATACAGACAGTGTGACCTAATGCAGCAGTCTCTGTTTCCTTTGGCAGACATGTTGTGCTTCTCTATACTTTGCTAATGGAAAACCGAGGAAATACACAAGTTTAGATCGGGAAAACTTTTTGCGGCACTGTGAATTCATGTATTTTGATTTATAAAAGTCAAATGCCATTACACAGATTAAGATGTAAATCATAATAGAGTTATTATTAGGAAATGCAGCTCCATTAAAATATAACAAGACAGATGTTTAGTTTGGAAATACAGATTATTTCCAAACTATGTTTGGAATATTTATGTTCCAGATGAAGGTGAAATCTGTATTTCAAGATGACGGTGAAAATAGATTTTTCATGCATTTTTGTGCTGCATGTTTAAATTGTTTATTCCATTCCTTCAACACTATTGACAGGCATACCAGGAATTTACTTAAGCAGGTTGTTGCAAGACAGCCAACATTCAAGGACACACAAGGCGATGTGCAAAATGAACATTCAGACATTCATGAACATTCATTCTTCAGAGAAAAGATGACTTTCTTGACATGCTTTTCCCAGCAATGAAAACAGAAATGCAGCCCATGCAAGAGGTGCAATGCATAACTATATAAAAAGCATAATTTGTGTGACTAGTCTTGAGTGTAATAACTATTATTGATGTAGGTGAGGTGCAAGGGTGAAGAAATGTGGGTAGAGTATGAATAAATAGTGGTACAAGTACAATAGTGGTAGTAGCAGCATGTAATTGAAAATGAACTCCAAACAATTTTCCAGGTTACAGCATAACCACTGAATGGTGGCAGTGACAAAAAAATAGCACAAGAACTTAGCTCAAGGATAACGAACATGTCAGATAATAGAAAAGAAGAAGCATGTAACCACATGTAATTGTATAAACCATTTAACAGTCTATGAGCCAGCTACAGTTTAGCTTGGAAGACATTAAGAAACAGAAAAGAGGAAGAGTGAGACCAGATGTGTTCAAAAGCTGCATTCACAAATAAAACTGCACAGATGACACCTCTCGAACCTTCGCTGTGATGGCAGAGTGGTAAAGACTTTGGATGGGTGGGGTCATTGTCATTCTACAAGGCCCTGATGGAGGGGAGCTGGCAGCCAATCGCCTTCTCAGCAGCGTGAAGAACACACTTCTCCCTTGCACTGGAGAGGATAGAAGTGTGGAACCAGACAGCGGTCGAGGTGGGGAAGACACGCCCAGCAACACTGGAGAGGTGAGTAGGGACAACTTTGTGAAATTAGAACTGCATCCACTAAGCTTTCCTTGACGAAGGTGGACAAGTTACAGTCCCACTTCAGGGTGCTACAGACGGTCGCATGACTTGACCAAATTCATAGCTATGGCCAGGGCTGGGGTGGCAGGTGCACTGCATGCAGACGTCCACCTTCATTTCAACTGAGCTGAGCGTGGGGAGCTGCGGGTTGAAGCATGAATCAGAGCACCACTTCCCTGTAAACAGATTCATCTTTGCGGGAGAACCAGCTTGACCAAGTCCATGGACCAGCAGTCAGTACAGTGAGAACAGAAGAGGTGAAAGTACACACTGTAAAGATTGGTACAGTGTAACCATGCGTTTTGGCAAAAGACGTCATATAACTTTTTTTCAAAGCAACTTGTAGCAGAGGGTTTGTGCTTGAAGGTAGTCTATGCATTTATTCTTAAGATATCCTTTCATTTTGGCTTGATCAAACTGTCAAAAAAACTTTTCAACAGAGCCTGAACACAGAAAGCAAAAACCATTTTACTGCCCTTTCTGAAAATGAAAGAAAATATTTTTTTTACTACTACAAAATTTGCAAATGTCCTTAGTGTTGACATTTTTTTGATGACGCACCTTTTCTGGGCTCTTTCGCAGGAATAGTAGCTATAAATATGTTTCTTGGCTATGTGGATTTTATTACTGGCATTGGTTTCTCACAGTCACAAAAAGTCTCCATTTAAATATGCATGTGCAGTTATCAGAAACATCCATCTGTCTCAATTTAAACATTCACCTATCCATCCATATCTCCATCTATACCCATCTTACCATCTATATATCCACATCTCCATCTATATATCAGTATCTCCATCTATCTTCCTATCTATCCATCCCAAGTCTGTGAGATTTTCTTCTTCTTCTTTTTTTGCCCATGGGATGTGATGTTCAACATGGTGATGATGTAGTCAGTGAAACCTGGGGATAGAATATGAGGCCAGTATCCAGAAGGCGCAAATGAAGTGTTGTTCTTGAAGTACTTGTAGTATGTGCTAGTGTGAGGGTTCTTCGACAAGGGCCTGTCAGCGCACTTTAAACATATATAAAGCATGTGTAAATGTGTTAGAGTATATCAAACATCATTTGCTGCTAACTCAAAAATAAACCCTTAACAATCCAAAAATAATTATGGTTTTAATTATTCAGCAGTTATTACATTCAACTGCTTTTTAAAATTAATCTTTTTCAAATGACATTGCTCTGTTTTTTGTTTGTACATTTTAAGAAACTACATGAGACTTGAAGAAAACTACCACACAATCACAACACTTCAAAGCCAGCAGGATTGAAGACCTTCTGTCTTTTTCAACGGATTAAAAGCATTCATAGGCAAAAACAGACATAAAAGCAGTCCATCTAATAATACTGAATTATTAGTATTGCATAGTGTTTTATACCAAGGCCTGTGTGGTTTTAACCTTGGGCTTAGTGATGAGTGTTTCCCACTGGCAGGCCTTGCAGGAAGGAGGCTTCATCACTTCTGACATCAGAGTCGCTGCAATTGCAATAGGAGAGTGAAAGGGATTTATTTTACAGTGCCAGGCTCCGGTGGCTGTGGTGGGCGAAAAGGAGAACGGTGGAAGGACACCCAGAGGTGTGAGGGGAACAGGTCCCCACAAAGTACTGTCTGAATGAGTACCTGTCTGCACCTAACCCCATCAGACAGCTTCAGCTTTTGATCACTTTCCCTCATTCCTTTGTCACGCCACGTGGCCATGGTGTTGGAGAATATTTGTCCTGACAGCTCATTTTGTCCTGATTAGCTCATTCTGTTACAGACACTCAGGTGTTTCAAGGTGCTCTTTAAAAATAACGGGAAACAAAACTTTTTTTTTTTTAAAGTATTTGTTCTGTAACAAAATATATTCACTTAGGATTAAAATCTGCAAGACCACGTGCATATTTGTTTATCTCTTCAAAAATACTTTTTTCATTTCTTTGTTTATTATTTTGACTGTTCTTATAAACTGTGATTGTGTAAACATTCACAGGCAATTTAAATGCAGATGCTGAAATTTAAAAATACTGAACTTGTTTAAGAAATTAATATAATTATATATTATAATGTAGTCGCCGGGGAAAGAAACCACACCGACGGCTTACGAAAAGAAAACAAATGGTGTCATTCTATTACAGGGGATTCATAAACCGGGGACATCAAAAAAAAACATCTTAAGTCTTAAAAACATCTTAAGTCAGGAACCCGTAAACAAAATAACACAGTAGTAGGGTTGTTTTATCACCGACACTCCATATTGGTATCACTCGCATCTGAGGTAGCGCTCACGCAGCTGCCTGCGCACGGTGCTACTCTACAGTACTCGCTTCCATCCTGTGAAACCCCAAAGAAATATGTCCCTCTCTCCGTCCGACACGGTCCTAAATAGTCCAATCCACTCAGAACGCGGAATAGAACGTAACTTATCCCCAGTGGAACTCTACCCAACTAGCTATGTACTCCCAGTACACTATTTAACACGATACCATATGCCAACACGGAACAATCGGCATACATGGGCCAGAACGCTACCATAAACGCACACGGGATAATAGGGCAGCAGTGCCAACCTGTTGGGAGTTTGAAACACACAATAATTACACTCTCCTTGAGACACACACACACACACAGAAATGTTCACACGCTCACTTCTGCTCACACCCTTTGCGCTAGGAATTCTTTCCCTTGCTGACTCGAGCAGAATATCTCTGTACCTCACAAACCTATAACGTCGTCAACCACATGGAAACGCGCCACATGTGAAGTATTCAATTCAAGTATTCAATCAGTCATGTTTTCCATCAATATACCATATATACAAATATTTACATATATCGAGGTTCATTAACATTTTACATACACATAAGCCAAATTTTATGACCTCTTCTATCGACATCCAACCGGAATGACTTCCGATAACACTTATAGCGCAACCATCAATTCTATTTTTCCACCTTTTATCAAGCTTCCAATGTCACGAGGAATCGCCACACCCATGTTCTGGTTCACGCACACTTCGTATTTTATCACCCGGTTACAATAATAATACATTTCTAAGCTCTCCAGCTTTCCATGCTGTATATGAGGCAGTGTCATTTTTGTTAGACAAATAGGCTATTTTTAATAATTAAAAATGCATGTGCTCAGTAATATAAACTAATCAGCCTATTTTATTACTCATCATTTCATAGGAACAATTGAAAACGTATGGCCTAGCTAACTGAAATTACTCAAACAAAACTTGAAAAAGTGTAGATGATGTTCGCGTCTTTCACATTTACCATTTAAATAAACAGGACTATCTCACCTAAACAATATAAAGCATGCACCTATATCTGAAATAATTATTTGGGTGTTTTGTGACTGCTACGTCTACTGAATGATGATGTTACATTGCATGATTGTAAAACTTGGCAACTGATAATATTTATGTTTTTACAGTAAAGGTGACACGCTTCTGATCAGTCATTGCCATTGCATTAATGACTCACCTAAGTTTCCACGTGAGTTTCTGTTATGATTTTGTAAGCTTTGGTCTGTCAGGCCCCGTCCAGAACACAGCTTCACAACGAACTTGATGAACCTTCTTGAAAGTTCGATCGTGCCTTAGGGGACTGTGATATTGCTGAGAAACTGGCTTTTGTTGTTCGCCATTATTAATATACATAAACCTGCAGACTTCCATTCTACTCATTCATTTCTTTGTAGACAAGTTCCAGCAAAAACAATGTGTGGACACATTTCTTTGAATACATAATATCCAAATCACTCAAGTTCTAAAATCTCTAGAGCGCAATACCAACCACCCACGGTAAAAGTAAATTCTGATAAACTTTTTTTTTCGGTTGCAATGATAAGATGCACTGACGATCAAACTTATAGCAGACATTTGAAAACATTGTCATAACCTCACACCTGGAATGGATGTCGAAGCAGAGTTTGGACGAACACAGACGTTACGCGCATAGCCACGTGGGTGGCCTTTTGCTGTCTTATTCTTTAGTATGTTCGCTTCTTCTTCAGTGCCTTGGCGTGTCAGTGCCCTTACGTGATCGCAGTAGGGACTTTGCATTGTGCATGCTCACAAATCCCTCTGCAAATGTCAACAATAAATAAAAGGAGACGCTCTCCACCACGGTGTCGTTGAAGACGGAGCTGTGGAATCACGGACTACCTTGAAATTCACACCCCCGCTGCTCCTTTCCAGGTCACCAGGATATTGTAAATTGTAAGACATTCTCGTGCCGAAACCATCCTTCGCGATTCTAGGAAGGCCTTGTGAGACACGAATATATATATATATATATATATATATATATATATATATATATATATATATATATATATATATATATATATATATATATATATATATATATATATATATATATATATTCTAGATAGATTGATTTATTGGCGCTCATCTAAAACCGACACTACATTTTATATAGTTTTAGTATAATTTAAGCAGAAATCGAAAATACGCATACCAGAATTTGCATTGCTCATCCTAACCGGTTGGTTTTGTTTGTGACAGGTGTGTCTACCAGGAGCGTGGTACTGTCAGGTGTACCAGGAAGTAAAAAGAAATCGTGTACAAAAACATAGCTTTCTATACTCTGTCATAGTTACGAGCAGACCTGCATATTCTATATAACAATATTACAGTATTAATGTCAGCCTGAACGACACGTTAAAGTAATGGTGCAAAGTACTGTTCGGTACACGAAACTAGCATCAGAGATTCAAGATGAAATAGAAACTGCTCATGGTGGCAGCGATGAAGACCAAGTGACAATCTACTTAAAGCAGTGAGTGACAACCGAAACGAGCGAGAATTTGATTTAAACCGAGCAGTATTAAAACAAGCGAGCAAAAGGCTTGTTTGATATGTCGTCATTGTAGCCGTTTACCAGATCCCATGTACTAAGTAATAATTTTTTCTTCGTGCTCAAATAGTGAAATCGTGTACGTGTGCGTCGAAATGGTTTAAATGCTCTTTGGCGATACAGACTACGCTGCTTAGAGGAACAAACTAAGCCACTGACTCGCAATAAATAGTGGAATAGCCTAATCACAGCTGGATAAGATCACTTTTCTTTGTATGGAGCTTTTCACAGTATACAGTGTCAAAAAGCAGCCTTGATTCATGAGAAAGCCTAGTGATCTTTTCATGGCCGCCACTGGATGGTGATCGTCTTTGAATTTCTTTACTGATCAGTATTGATCACACGGCCCTTCTAGTGTAGTAACTCCACTGCTAACGCAATATTTCATAAAAGAATAAACCACCTGCAAGGTATTCATTTTTTCTCTTCTCATCAAGCCTCAAGTTTCTCCGTTTTTTAATTTTTTTTTCCCATATTCTTATTTTGTGTAAAAGCATGCCCTTTGTATTATAATTTTGTCTGAGAAATCTTGAATGCTACAATAAAATCACATTCAGATACATACAAAGCAGGCCTTTTTATGGATCAAAGATATATTGTTCTAGGATATTCTGAAGACAGAGCCACCACAATTGACAGCCATAAGCCTTTGAATAAGTGTCCATCTTTTCAGCTTTGTTTACTGTGAGATCTTATGGCAGCTGAGAGGCTCAAAGTGATGGGCCATCCATAGAGATGTCTTGACCTTCTCATGTATTCTGAGCAATATCACAGACTTGAGCTATGGAGTGGCAGAGTGACATATACATCCGGAAAGACTCAGCTGTCAATCTGTATTGTCGGTTCATTCTTCTGCAATTGTCCATCTCTCCAGCCTTCAGAACTTTTCCCTCTCTTTCTTCTTCCATGCTGTTTGTCCCTCTCACATCCCATAGGCCTACCAACGGTCTGCAGGGAGAGGCGGGGAAGAAAGACACATGGGTCCGGGTGGTGATGGCCCTCGTTCTGCTGGGCATAGTCTTGGTCTTCATGATTCTTGAGTGCAATGGCTGGTGGTCAGGCCTCCAGGGTGCAGGGGGCAACAGTTCCTATAGCAAGATCATGAAAACCCAAGAGGAGCATGACCACCACCTCCACGTGGGGGATGCCAAGGGTGACGACCACAAAGGCGGAGATCATCACCATCATCATGATCACGCTTCACTGTACCACCATGCTGTTGTCCTGACAGCCTCAGGTTTAGATGATATGTTTGGGGTTTTTTCACTTAGATGACACTGTCTTGGCACTGTTATGGTGGATGATGAGAGAAAACACAAATTGTTGTGTTCTTGCCTGTCACTGCTTTGATGAGTCTTGGTTGTGTCTGTAGATAACTGTTCCAAGGTTGGCAAAGAGCTTCTCCAGGAGGGAGGAAATGTTGTTGATGGAGCAGTTGCATCTCTGCTCTGCTTGGGAGTTGTCCACCCCCACATAGCAGGAGTAGGTCAGTAAAATATCCTCCATTTATCAATTACAAATCAAATAATTTAGTAATACACAGCCCTAAATTGAAATAATGTGTTCCCACATTACAATCTAATTTGATTGAATTGACCATTTGGACCTTCAGACTTTGATGATATTACATTTATTTGGACCGGATTAGGTCTTATATGGCACTGATGCAATTTCAGATGCAATATGAGCAAACATTTGTTGTGCTTGGAAATGTCCTTTCAACATGCCACTGGTGATATTTGCATCTAAATTATAGTGCTTTTTGGTCAAGCTCATAATCAGTATAACATGGTAAATTTGTTATATTTATAATATACGCTCAGTCAAGCACTTAAGTAAAGTGGTATAAAAAGACCATTAGAGGTGTGTGTGTGTTCTTAAAGTGGAAAACTCATTTGTGAAAGGTCAAAGCAGATGTATAAAAAAACATGGCTATTTCAACTTCCGTAACGCAAGATCAAGTCCATTAAAGTAAAAACCCTAAGTTGCTTAAATAATATATAAATATTTGAACTTCTTACTTAAATGCATGTTTTTATTCTTACCAATTAGACCTGTAATTGTTTTTAGAAGATTAATAGGAGACTATAAAGGACATTGTGCATAATGATCATTGATTATTCACTTAATATTATAAATGATGGTTTTCATGTAATGGACTTGGAATAGTCAACTATAAATGAGAGGAAATAACGGATCTTTGGAACTTTGTGCTATTTTTCAAACTGTATAAATCATTCGAATAATTTTCACATCCCTTTGTCTTTTAAGGTGGTGCATTCTCGGCCATTCTGTACAACGGCACAACAGGATCACTCAAAGTAATATATTCCACTGGACCACAAGTGCCCTCAATGCCTTATGGAGTCCCATCCATACTGCAGGGTGTCAGAGAGCTGCACTCTCGATGGGGACATTCAGAATGGCGCAGTCTTTTCCAAGGAGCCATCGGCTTAGCTGAGGATGGCTTCCTGATCGACGGCATTCTCGGAAGGGCCTTGGAAGCTCACGAGGATGAAATCACCACGTCCGATCTATGTGACCTGTTCTGCAACGAGAGCAGACATCTGAAATCAACCGGCATGCTCATGTCCAACCGGAATCTTGCCGAGCTCTTGCGGGGTGCCAGCCTAAATGAGTCCCATTTCCCAGAAACGCTGGCCATGAAATTGGCTGAGGACCTCTCCCTGCATGAGAGGCCTGCTTTCTCCGCTGCCGTTCAACGAAGCCATGGAGAAATCAATGAGCCTCTTATCGCTGAGGGGGAGAAATACACTGTCCTTTCAGACACCTCCCCTCTCACGGGCTTGATGCTATCTGTTATATTAGAGCGAGTCAGGGAGCAAAGCGTGGCCTTTCAGGGAAGCGGAGATCTTAACAGTGTTGCTGCCTCTTACGCCAGCCTCTTTAACTTGACTTGGGTACTCAACAATACGGGCGAGAAAAACCTGGGCTCCACAGAGTTATTTGGTCTTAACATGCGGGGCAGTCACATTGGGGTGCTGGACAGGCGCGGCAATTTTATCATCATGTCGGCTTCTCTGAACGCCACATGGGGTTCCAGGCGGCTCCTGCCATCCAGCGGGGTTATCCTCAGCAGTTTTACCACAAACATCTCACACTCACCTTACGTCAGCTTTCCGTTAGTTATAAAGATCAGCACTGACAGCGACCCTGAGAGCGATGGCGATGAGGGAGACAGTGAATTGGAAGTCATTGCTGTTGCCGGAGGTCTTTCTGCTGTGTTTAATGCTGCCATTCTGCTGCATAACAGGGTTGACTTTGGAATGCCTTCGGCGGAGGCTGTTGGCAGTCCACTCCTCCACCTGGAGCAGGGAACCACTACGGCTGTGGCTGTTTGTCTGTCTGCCATTTCAAATGGCTCTGATATTTATAGGCTGCTCCCGGAGTGGGCTGGGAGGTTACAGGAGGTGGAGGAGTGCGCGGATGACTCCGTGTCCATGCTGCTGCGCTTCCATGCGGACCACGTTAGCACACATAGTGCCCCTGCTGTCACTGACCACACCGATGGCTACTGAGGGAGGCTCAATTACATGCCTTAGTGGTCCAACACTGCAATTAATTATGATATCAGTGCACTAAACAAACCTTCCTCCACAACAGAGGCACACTGTTGTCTTTGATTTTGATAACCTGAGGCTAATCAGATCGATGTAAATCAATCATCGATGTAAATCAATCGTCCACTCATTTACAGTCATCTACAATGATGTCACCAATGTGTAGTTACTTTTTGTTTAATGTATTAGCAAAGGTCAGCTGGGGGAAATGTGTTTTGCAGAAAAAGCCTAAGTGTGTTTTGCAGAACGAGCAAATGGCAAATGCAAAAAAAAGCTATTAGCTTTGCTTCTCCCGCACGTGGCACGGTTCAAAATCCACGTGGACGGGTACCAATATAAGCCTGCCTCCCAAGAGCCGCCTGCTCGTTACGTTAATTTAGACAGATGCTTGCAAGGTGTGTATCGATGCCTTGGTTTGCGTGCCTGGCTCTTATCAGAGTGCTGCCTAAGGGTTTACCTGCATTCCCCTCCTCCCTTTGATAAATCACGATTTTGCACACAGTGGGTGAATGGTCCTCGCTGATGGAAAAATTGCTTTCTTCGTTGGTGCAGTATCAGATTCGCCCCCTCAACCCCCTGATTGTAAAAGATGCGGGCCGTCTGCCACTGCCTTTGATTTCGACTCTCCTCTGCTTGGAGGTTTCAAATCACAAGTGTGGCAAAAAAAATGCAGGATGGAATATGCTATGGCTCAGGCTATTTTGTATTACAATATGCCAAGCCTGCTATGAGCCCTATCTGTAATGCCATGTTTAGGGTGAAACTATTGTCCTAGCTGATACTGATCAGAAAATGGTAATGGTAGTCTGATTCATTAATAATCTGATAATCCGATTAGTAATAAAGTGAAGTGCCATTGTCATCATTTTTTAGCTATCTGTGATGACATAAAAGCAGCAGACTTTTTCTGCCAAAGTTTGAAATGTTTACTTTGTTTTTAGTCTGTCATGATGCACTGAAACTATAACAATATGTGAATTTGCAATGAATTATCTAATTTCAAGAGGCAGATAATACAACTAAAAATAGTGTGCTCTGTGTTGCACTGAAAAGACTTTCTGTATGATCTGTACTGAATATCACTGCATACCCTGAAGTAAATAGTATGTTCAAATAATTTTTCAGTCTTTTCCCCTTCTGTTTTTGTCATTTCTTCTGCAGTAATTTTGAAAAGCTTGTCTGTATCAGCAGTAGTAGTGACTAGTAAGTCTGCTCATTTGCCATGCTGGCGCAATACATTTGCTTGTCACTCTGTTCTCAGTGGCTGCAGGCGCTATGAATATTCAGATTGTCTCTTAATTAAAATGTTCCATTTGTCTCCACCCTTTTGGCATGTTGTGACTGGGTTTCTGCCAGCTCGACCTCCTGCTGAGGTATTGTCACATAGACTCTACTCAAGAATACCGGATAATGAATATGGAATAAGTTAGGAATTTATAAGCCCATTTAGGGATTTCAGAACAGTGTGGCAACCCTATCCCTTAATTTTCTAGCCCTAAACACCAAAAGCTCTGAGGCATGTTTTTCTTGTAGGGTTCTTACAACTAATTTGTGTATATGCGTGATGTTATTATGAAAGGGCTTTGGCTCAAATGGAGTAGAATGCTTGGCTTTGGAAAATAGGGCATCTGGAAGGTACAATATCTGAGATTCAGTGAGAATGTAGCATCAAAAAAGATCTTAACAGCTTCATAATTGTGGCCTTGGTAGTGGATTATTTGTATCATTGTAGATTAGAAGTTCATCATCAAAGGACAGGCAGTGCCTCCAGCAAAAGTATGCTAGAAAGTAATCTGTTGACATGGCTCGGAGCGCATCTTTTATGTGATTAGATGCCCATTTCTGTTATCATTCTTGTCATTCACTCATATCAGCAGGGGAGGCTTAAAATGAGACCTCAGCTCTGCTGAGTTCCTCCCAGCCATAGTTACTAATAGCTACTGAGCAATGTTAGGTGACTGGTTCTGTATGCATGCGTTGCACAAGTATGATTATTTCTGTAGACAGCGTTGCCTTTCTGGGCACATGAGGAAAATAGCTGTGATGCATTTCTTCGGTTTTTATGGCTTCCTCAGTGTCCCTGTGCTCCACGCCATCGCTACACTGTTCCGCTCACCCATTATTATTTAAAAGAGGGAAGCAGACGAGGACTTTCCCCACGTGACAGGACCGTAGGGAGCGTGTAGCTGAGAAGGGAATCTGCACGATATCCAGTCCGCCCGTCGAAGATGGGCATAAACTGCGAGATTCATTTGTGCAAGAGGCATTTTGCAGGAGGAGGGCTGAATTTGTTTTTGGTTGTGGGAGGCCATGGTTTGTTAGGCAGATAATCCCCACACACTGCATGTGGAAATGGGGAACTAATGCATATGAAACAGATATGCTCAGAGAGCTCGCCTGTATCGGATGTGTCATAATTGGCAGTTGGCGATTCCACGCGGACGAGCATCTCTGCCATCATCATCGTAATAGCAGTTTAATTTAGAATCGCTGTGATCTCAAAACCCATGCAGTGCGTGTTCACACTGAATATCGTACTGTTTCACAATGGCCATTAGGAAGCTGATTATTAGAAGGAATGCTTTGATTACTGCTAGGTTGCTAAGCAATAAAAGGGTGTGGGGTGATTGTCAATGTGTTTACTGAGGTTCAACAACCCTAGTCCTAATGGAACATGGTATAAATACAACATCACGTGAGCTTTCTTCATACTTGTCAATTGGTTCTGTAGGGAAATGCTCGAGTAACTACAGAGCATTAGCAAGAAACTGAGGTTATTACGATTTCCTTCAAAAATCATCAAGACTGACACCTTGAGCACACGTGAAAGGCCAATGTGCTCACTGCATGAACACATGGCACGACTTATCATGCTCCTACACAGGGCCTACCTCCCAACATCAGTGAGCAAAATGCTCTTGTACCTTCTGTGAGTCAAAATAGTTTTTATTACATAAGGTACAAGTGCGCCGCTGGGACATGGCAGACCACAGATAAAGTGTGGACTGCACTTATCTGCTGGGGAACGTTCAAGGAAGGAGCACGCTCAAGGCTTTGCTGCCATCGTCATGAACAGCGGCAGTGTCAACACCACACGGAGGCCGACTTCGCTCCGCCGCAGCGGTGCGAGAGCCTCGTCTAGGAAGAATTATTTATATGCTCTCCTCCTCTGAGGCCTAACCCTGTAGACTCCCATCTTCTCAATATACTGGAGCATGACGCCAGAATGTGGTCCTCCGTTAGGAACTGAAGTGTGGCCCACCATGTTTCCCGACAAGGGTCTCACTTGAGAAACACTTGAGAAGCTACTTTGATAAAGAAAAAATAAAATGTTTATTTGTTTTATCAGTTGATAATGCATTAAAAGTTACCCATCTGACCTGATCCGCTCCAGGCAAATACAACAGCAAATATGAGGTTATTCATCTGAGGTTTGTTTTTTTTTTTTTTTAGAAAAAACAAAAACAAAAACAAATAAATAACAAAACCCTGGTCTTGGCAATGGACTCTCTTAATCCTTCTGTACAGTGACTATTAGCAATTCTGCCAAGGCATTAAAATGCAATCCAAAGTACAGTCAGACATTCCACAGAAAACAACTATACGTTACATATCGTGTCACATAGCTATACTTATTTATATAAAAAAATGTACAGTATCACATTTTTGTGTCTCAGTGCAAGTTTAGGAAAGAAAGAAAAAAAACAAAAACAAACCTGTTACCTTCCTAAATACTCCTATGAGCTCTCTTTGCTAATGTCTTTCAAACCCCAAAGTTGTTTTGGTCATTTAAGTTTCCAGAGAACAATAAATAATTACATGATACATTTGTACTGTCAAATAGCAGCAGCATGTTCATCTCAGACTTTGAAAAGTGTACAGTAGTTACGAAAAACAGTGCAATACTGTTACCGCTATCGTCACAAACAACAGTGCATTACTGTTACCGCCACTGTCACAAACAGCAGTGCAATAATGTTACTGCTGTTGCCACAAACCACGCCAACATACTAGTAATGCAAAAAAAAGACCATTATAATAGTAATCTGATTAACAACATCAAAAGAAAAAATACCAAACAAACCCCCCGAATAAAACAAACAAATAAACAGCCCTCAAGTGTCTGTACATGTCCTCTCAGTCTGATGTTATTTACAGTGTAGTGACAAGTTCTCTGGCTTTGTTTTCCTTTTGTTGTTGTTGGTTTTTTTGTATTCCAAAGGGAGGAGTGAGAAGGCAAACGAGTGTCCTTGCGGCGGGCGTCGTTGGGGGTGGGAGTTGGGAGGGGCGGGGGAGGGGGGATGCTATCAGCTGGTGCAGATACTGTTGATGGTGATAATGGCTGGGTCCACCAGGCCCATCTCCTCATGCTCGTTGACGCAGAGCTGGTAGCCGCAGCCCCGGCGGCGCTTGAGGGGCGTGACCTTGGCGTCGGACTTGGTGCGCGGCGGCGGCAGCAAAAAGCCCACGCTGCCCGCGATCAGCATGTGCCAGATGCTGTGGATGTAGAAGTAGTTCTCCTCTGTCTCCACGAAGGCATAGAGGGCCACGGCTGAGGCGGCGATCATGGTGCCCGGGAACAGGAAGAAGACCCAGCGCTTCCAGGTGGGCGGGTAGCAGCGGCGGCGTCGGATGGTGCGCACGGTCTGAAATGTGCGCACATGCACGCATGCACACATGACCGCACGCACAACAGCACACACGCGCACACACATGCAAACACATAGATACCCAGGAGTGGGTAACAGATGCCATTTAGAAAAACAGTGCTGCTTGTCTGATAAAAATGATGCTCAGTACGGTTAAGGCTAAAGGAGGTATAGAATAAGGGTCTAATGTAATGATGTATGGCCAAGTATGTGTCATTTATGACTGTTACCAATTTCACTATATCACCTTGATTTTATCTTGAGTATACACAGCAAGACAGATACTGTAACATCAAAATCATCACATATGCAGGTTGCAGGACCAACCCAATCAGAGATTCTAAGTTTTACCATTAACTTCATGTCATGAATCTGTGTCATATGTGGAATCGATAGCCATAAAGTACTTCAATCTCCATGAAGCCAGATAGGAAAACTGCCCAGCTACAGTCTGTGCTGGAGACCAGTCCATGCCCAACTCACAGAGGCTGTCTCCCTAGACACCACAAACTCCATTATTCCCTATCACCCATGCTTTCACTGCCAACCATTATCGGTAATGCAAGCACTTTGCGCGGGACCAGTTCTCAAATGAGCACTCCCTGCATCGGGATGACCTACAGTCATGAAATCCACCTCCTTCTCAGACCCAGAGCTTCCCACTCTCCATGTCATTCCTTCCCCTGCCCTGCCACAACAGCATGGACTTGCTTGTTGTGCTTTGACCCTTTTTTTTTTTTTTTTTTGCTGCGAGCGGTTTCCGGGACTCTTTTACGCTGGTGGCTTTATCTGGCGCATGGCTTTGCCAAAGGCTGTGTGAACAGACTGGGGTGGCTAGCTCCACACTCTGCTCCAGCAGAAAAATACGTTGTGCTGTCTTCCTTGGTATTCGGATGTACTTCCACTCTCCACTGCCTAGTGTTTGCTCCCTAAAACAGCAGAACTAGTCTCTTGCCTGAGGTTATAAATCCATGGGCAGACGGAGGCTGTCCCTCAAGTCCCCCAGTCCATCTCGGAGTATGAAACAAGTGGTATGAAACATCCTGTGGCGTCATCGATTTAATAAGTCTTTGGCTGTAACTACCCCAGTCAAGCAATTATAATAGTCATTACTTTGGATCTTCAGAGAAGGACAGACTGCCTCACTTAGATGGATGTTTCATGAAAATTATGGAGTTAACGCTGTAAAAAAAAATAAAATAAATAAAATAAAATAAAAAATTACATGAGAAAAGTAGAAAAAGATGAAAAATCTTTTTAGTATCCAATTAGCATTCAATTAATCACTTAAACTCAAATAGGTTAAAGGCATATTATTCAGTATATCCTGAACTTTATTGGGTAACACATTCTGAAGGGCACTGTTTAGAAGGCTACATGACACCTTCATGATAGCTGACTTATAAATGCAGCTGAAAAGCAGTTCTCATAAAAGCTGCTTTTGTCAACTTTGATGTCAGGTTCCTATAACAATGTGATACAGATATTGGGTGATATTAGCATGTGTCTTGACACTGTGTAGTGTGCATTATGACAACACACTTTGTAGCTCATTAGTTTTTTTGGTATGTCAGGATGATGTAATGCTGATAATATGGAATAGCACCTTGCCAGGTGAGGCTGTTGTTAAAATTAAATAATTATGAGGCCTTAAATAAGATGCTTTGTAGTATCTCCTGTACTTGTTTTGTATGTTTGATTATGTATGCTTAATGTAAATGATTATGTTTTTGCCAGTTGTCATGACAACTGGCATGACAACTCAAGGCTGTAGTTACAATACATATTGGGGTGACACGTCCCCCCCAGTATTGAGATATAATCAAAATGCCCCCCCCCCCCCCCCCCCCAATATCATAGCGGTTTGCTAAGTTACCTGGAAAGTTAATTAGCCACACATTCATGAAGCGTCCAACAGTCACGAGTATATTCAGCTAATGTTAGTTTTTATATTTCATTACATTTGTTAGAAATCCCACGTGAAGTCTCAGTAATGTGTCATTGTAGTGATGTATGTGAACATGTAGAGAATAATTTATTGTATACTCGTATAATATCCTGTGTAGCTGTACCTGTTTATGATAAATGGCATTATTAGTGTTTGCTTGAAAGAGTGAAAGCAGATTTTTATTAGTCAGCTTTTGTCAGCTTTCATTCACTGGAAGTCATAAGAGGAAGGGGGGCAATGACATTCAGCAGTTTTTTTGGGCAACCTCAGAAAAAAAGAAAATAAACTGTAAGAGAATGAGTACTAGACAGAGGATAGAAGTATAGACGAGAGTTGTGCTAGAGTTGAGTCTTTTTTTGACAAAAAATGGTCAATAATCCATTCCTCAGGATCATGGCAAGAAATACCAGTTGTGTACTGATAATATTTTTCATGTTCATTCAAAGTAGAGAGAGAGGGAGAGTATGAGGATACTGACAGGTCAGGGAGAGCAGTTGACTTGGAGGAGAGTGAGAAAAGGAGCAAATATTGATAGTGAAGCTCACATAATGCCATTACACTAGACTCCTATTAGCCTTCATAAATGTATCCAGATTATTTATTGTCCCCAGTTTAGTGATATTTCTTTCTTGTCCTCTCTGGTTTATTCAGAGTAAAGAGAGAGAGGGAGAGAGTATGAGGATACTGACAGAACAGGGGGAGCAGCTGATATGAAGGTGAGTGAGAAAAGGAACAAATATTGATGGTTATGATTAAGTAATGACTTCATAACATCCTAATGTTAATTTAAGATATTCCTCTAGTAGATGATCATAATAATAATAATAATAATAATAATAATATATTAAAAATAAATATGAACCATAAAGAAAAGCCCTAATTTTAAATAAACCAAAAACATTAAAACTAAAAAAGTAGTACCCCAGTGTATGTGTGGGGGTGTGGTAATTAATAAAGCAATTAAATACATAACTAAACATGAGAGAAGAATAGATGACTAGAGAGGAGAAGAGAAAATAGTACCAGAGGAGAGGAAGAATGACATGGGGAACAGAGCAGATGAGAGACTTAGAAAGGAGAGGAGAGCTGAGGAACAGAGAGAAGAGATGAATGTAGAACAGAGAAGAGAGAGGAGGAGAGAAGACCTAGAGAGGGGGTGGGTGGGAAAGAAAGGATAGGAGAGATGACTGGAGAGGAAAGACAAGATATGACTGGACAGGAGATTAGAACATAGGACCAGAGGAGAGGAGGAGAGCGGGCTGGAGAGGAGAAGATAAGTCGAGACATTAAAATGAGAGGAGAGCAGAGCAGATGTTCCTGATGCCCTCCCAAGTGTACTTGTAAGTAAATAAAAATATCAATTTCCTAATCCTTGGTCAAAATATCTTGACCCATTTTTTGGTTATATGAGTATCGTTATACTTTATTAGTCCCTTAATAATAATAATAATAATAATAATAATAATAATAATAATAACTTAATTTCATGAGTTAGTGAATTCCATGCCCCCTGGGTTGATTTGGTCCCCCGCAAAGTTCAGTTCATGGCTAAGGCCTTGTGAGAACTACATGTAGGTGTCATGTAGCCTTTAAAATGGTGCCCTTCAGTAAGTTATATTATAACTTAACTTAGTTATAATATTATATTATATTATAATATTTTAGTTATATTTTAACTTATATAAAAGATATGTAGTTACAATAGTGAGGCATGATTCTGGAACCCCCAGACTCTGAAGGGGTTAAACGTTACATTTGTTACATTTATTAATAATCAGTTATTATTGTCCATTTAGAATGTAACAATGTTAGCAACTTTCACTATTATTTCCCATGTACTGAACTGCTATATCAAAAAACAAGAAAATTGCCATTCACACTGTGACAGTACAGTCAGACATACTATGCAGATACACTTAAAACCTCAGCTACTGTCTCCCCACTGTTGCGTAACCCTCTACTTTTCTCTCGTACGTATGCCTCTATTAGTCATGTAGGTCTTTCCTGACAGTACAACACAGAAGAACCTTGACAGTTATTATATTTTATTATGGTTTTTTTTTGATGGTATTTCCAAATGGCTCATCAGTTTTGCTTTACCCATCACCTTTGTTTCCACACCCACACAGCTGCCAGGCTACGTCCAACCAGGTTCCCCCCTCCCCCAGTCCACAGAGCTATATAAAAGTCTTCTCCAGGTTTCCTCCTTAATTGCTGAACTTTTGACATAGCTGTGTTCTCTAGTGCAAGATTGCATTCCCTGCCATGCCGGGCTGTGAGTCGTGCATGCAGGCCAGAAAGCCCCCTCCTGTCTATTGTAGAATGCAGAATATATCCCTTTAACTGGTATTGGTTGACTTGAACTGTTCTGTGTGGTGGTACTTTCTGGATTTCACTCTTCGTGGTTCGATGCGTGCCTTATGACAAAGGTTGTCATCTGTGATTGATGCCCATATCTCACGCGCTGTATGACTGCTCATACTCAAAACAATGGGAAAGCTCCCATCACAAATTCATATCTCACACCTGAAAGTCTTTCATACCAGCACCACAGGATTTTCTCCTACCTCACAGAGAACCTAATACCTCACTTTGAAACTCAATGTTTATTGAGCTGGTTTATGTGAACTGACACCATTGAAAATTGCTTTAAGGAAAGTTGAGCTCAGTTAAAACAAGTTCACATGAAATGACAAATAGCTTTAAAAGAACTAAACTTAGCTCCTTGGTTGCTAAATATAAGCTCAGTCATCAAAGTGTCTGACAGAATGCCACAGTAATAACAAAATAGACCATTAGTACATCAGAAATGTTCTTTTATGTTATTTATTTATTTGCTTTATTATTATTATCATTAAATGTATATACATTTTGTGGGGATTCCAGCATACACTTATCAAATGTAACACTCATATCCCTGAAAACTTCATCTACTTTCCCCCAACCCCTCACCCTAACCAGAATTTACATGAAATAAAACCAATTGATTTAATAATGTTAGTAGTTTGTTTTTTTTAAATGATCAAATATAGCTTCAAGCCTCATTCCAGTGCATAATATGTATACATGTATATACTTCAAAAATACCAGGATTGTACTCATTTCCTGACCACCTAGCAGGCCGGACTAGGAGAGGCATTTTTACTGACTGACTCCCATTGTTGAAAGTTGTACACAGTAGCAGTAGCTAGCTAGCAATAGTCAGCTAGTAGAAACAAGGACAAAGACATCTTGGTGTCTGTGAAGAGTCATCATTGTCCTCTGATTAATCTAGGTAAGAATGATTATTTTTGCTTACATCTTTGCTTTGCTGGAATGTAGCGTAATAATGACTTTAATGGTGATAAGGTTTACTGTAATATTATTAAACTAGTATATTCTGCATTTTTAAAGTAAGTTTTTCCTCCTCACAAACATGAGAGGCCACAGGTATATTTATTGGCTAGCTCTCTAGGTTGCCGCTTTCAACATGATTATGAAATATGGTAGCTGTCCTCCATCACCACTGTGAAGTGTATGTATGAAATTATGTTTATGGAAACAGGGCCACAACTAGCTATGAGAAAACTGTTTTTCCCCTGTGCCTCCAAATTTGAATTTGAAAATGGAAACAGTGACGTTCCAATAATTATGGCTGTGTTATGTAGCCTACATTGCATAAAAGCTTATATCCGAAGATTTCCCGAACAGTAGTGACTCAGTTGGTTCTCTACTGACTTCAGAGGAGTTATCTAGACTTCTAAGTGTCGTGCTGCACTTAGCTATACTTAGCAGCTGTGTGTTATACTCAGCAGGTCAGCTAGAATTAGCTATCAGGATATGACGTGAACTGAGACTAGAACTCAGTGTTTGTACCTGTGAACAAAAAAAAAAAAGTGAGGCTTGATGTGATGCTTCTTTTACCACATCTTATTGCTAAAAGATTATTCAAAATTATATTTTTTAAAATGAATACTTTTTTTGTGATCAAACTACACAAAAACTTTACAAAAAACTGTACTGTCACGGACTGCAACTCCCCCATAAGTCACGTGGTACGGCCCGCCGCGTGCAGGGGGGCCCACATGTACTGTTTGTGTTGTAACCACGCCCCCCCGGGATTGCACACACGTGTACAGGGTTTAATGTTAATGTTTTCTTGCTAATTAAACCCCTGTCCGTGTGTGCTTCCTTTGTTGGTCATTGCCATTACGTATGTGTCAATCCTGTGTATTATAGCCGAAACGTTGTTTTGTGTAATCATATATTAATGTATTGGTGTTCTATGTTTAACGTTAAGTGTACAGTCATGTTTTATGTCAGTGCTATGTGTGAGTGCCACCCTTGTTGTACATATTTAATGTCATCAAATGTTTCACATTGCCAAGGGAGTCTGTGCGTCCTGACCCCCGTCCAGCGGCACTTGGGCCAGCAGCAACGTTACACACACAAAGACAGACAGGGAGATGCAGAGAGGTAGGCTAAATGATCCGGGTTTCACCTGGTATAAAACTACAAGGATATTAATATTAAAATCAGAAGTGTCATGCCTCTTCAAATGATCTGTAGTTAATTTGAATGATTATTTGGTTGTGGTAGCATAATAGACAAGCCCTTGTGCTTTCTAATAACATGCCGAATCATAGCAGAAGGTGGTGAATCAAATCCTCACCTTGAATGCGTATCCTAGATCACTCTGAACAAACAGCATCCACTAGCCTAAACTATCGGTGCATCTTGTTTGAACTCCATAGGTCTTCTTTCAGTTGCAAGTATCCTAAGTAAATGAGTTAATATACAAGCTATCATAACTAACATCAGTTATTATTAACAAGCGAGCTGTTTGGTGTGAAAATAAATGCTGTTCTGAGAGGATTTGCATACCTGCATAAGTGTTGGCTACTTGCACTCCTTTTAATGTGCTTGCTGTTGGAAACCTACCTTGTATAATAAATAATTCACTAAATGAATTTAAAAATATATATGTATTCAAAGATAAATACATAACTAAATAACATCAAATAGTCTAACAAGTCAAAGCTGTTTATTAAAGTAATTATGAAAGAATGGAGTGATAAAATAGAGTGTAAGTGTAAAGTATAAACAAAATTAGGTGTGCCACAGTTTTGTGTTCCACTTTGAAATGAAGGAGTAAGAGGGGTTTGAGGAATTAACTAAACATTATAGTAAAAACAAAGGAACAACACAATAGTGAATACAGTGGTGATTAGAAAGTGGTGTACTGGACCTACACCTGATCTATACTTATCTGGAAATTATCAGACAACCGCCACCTCTTAATGCACACTCATAATGTACTGTTATCGTGCATCTCTGATCCACTTCCTGCTGTTTGTATGAGCACTGCTAGCCAGTGTCACCCAAAAGAGGGTTTCCCATTTTACTCTGGTCCTCCCAAGGTTCCTTCCTTACACCCAAGGGAGTTTTTTCTTACCACTGCCACCTTTGGCTTGCTCATTCTGGGTCTAGACCTGGTTCCTGTAAAGCTGCTTTCAGACAGTGCCTGTTGTTTCAAACACTACATACAGAAAAATGAATTGACTTGAAAAATTACTTTGTCAAGTAACCTAGATCACACTTCTACAGCATGGACCTTTTTGATCCTGGTTACAGCCCTGTATGGAACAAAAATGTGAAAATTCGCATAGCTTGTTGATTACATAGTGGATGGAGCATTTTAAATATGATACAACCCTGCTTTGTAAGGGACTTGTTTTTTCTTGTAGGTGTCAACACTAGCTGGGTGACATAGAGTAGTCACATTTTAACGTAGCAATGATTTCTTGGAAACTGCTGTCAAGGACTTGAGGGGAAAACCTGCATTATAATTACCTTATTTTCCAAGATTTAAAGTTGTTAAAATTCTTTTTAGATAAGTGAGTACCTCCCTTTTGTTCAAATGTGCATACAGGAGAAACCTAAGGGCCTTGATATTTAACATTTATGGTTCAATGTGGCTGAAAGTAACAACTGAACGTTACAAAGCAGACTAATGGTGTGGCACTCTACACCTCAGATTGCTTGCAAGATATCTTCCAAGAACTGAGACAAATTTTTTGATAAATGCTGTGCACTGAACAGTAGTAGCCTGGTTAAACCACACTTGCCTGTTGTTCTGATTTTATTTTATGAATAGGATTTATTTAAATCATTAGTTTTTAATATTTTAAATACATTGGGTTCAGTTTTCACATTCTCAGACATATAGTCTAAATTTGTAAGGTTCTGTGGTTTACATCCATGATCTTGAATAAAAGAATAAAGTGCACTGCAGAATGGAGAAATTCTGACATTTATTCATGGATCCAGTATATTCACCAGAAGCATTCATCAGCAAAATAGACTTTATCTCCCACCATCAGGAAGGGTCTGAGCGAGAGTACATATTGATTGAATGATGCATAAATCGATGGTTGCTTGACACTTGGCATGTTGGAATACTGGCATTTTGCACCTCAAATCTAGTTACCACTTTCTGAATGCTCAATGCTGAAAACAATTAAACCACATTGAGAAGCAAGAACATCTCATACAGGCGGGCTATTTTGGGAAAGGTTTTAAGGCTGTTCACACCATCACTTGGCTGGTTGTCTTTTCTTCAGGCGCTCTGCCATATGAAAGCTATGCCTAAAATATTTATTTTTTTACTTTGGCAGCTGTGATTGAAGTGTTAAAAGTTCAGTGCTTGCTTCTATTTTGATAGAAGGCTGTGCAGGGCTCAGGAAGGTCCTCTACAGCAACAGCAGCTATGCAAATTTATCACAGGCCTCTTTGTCTGCTTTTCTCTCTCTCTCTCTCTCTCTCTCTCTCTCTCTCTCTCTCTCTCTCTCTCTCTCTCTCTCTCTCTCTCTCTCTCTCTCCTCCTCTAACCTACTTTTGTATCTCTACCTCTTCCATTACACATTTCTTGCTCTCTCTCTCTCTCTCTCTCTCTCTCTCTCTCTCCCTCTCGCTCTCGCTCTCTCTCTCTGTCCACCTCTTCCATCACACATTGCTACTGTGTGTCTGAAGTTCCCTGCTCTGCTCCACTGATCTAATCAGAATTGGTCTGTGCACACTCTCAATGTGAGGCATGGCAAAACAACACAGCCAACAAGCCAATATGAACAACATTTAACAGATAAACCCATTTTATATGCACTGGGCACTGCTGCGTTGTTACAGGCTAGATGAACTGTAGTTTTAGACTAAAAAAACAGAACAGAGGTATGCTTTCAGATATATCTTAACATAGGATCAAAGAAATGAGAAGTGAGAAGTGTTAACACAGGGCACAAGGCCATAAGCATAGGCTATTATGTACCAAATGTATGATGGTTTGGCTGTTGTTATGACACTGTTCAATACCTAGGGTCACATTTCATTCCATTTTCCCCCTTGAGTTGAACATGAAAGGAGCTTGCAGGACATTTCAGAACAAAGACATGTTAATACGGTTAAAATATGCTGTAAAACTACCTTAGTATGCAATAGATCTGTGTTTTCTTTCCTTCTGTGACATATTCCATCGCTTCCATTTTCTTGTCACTTTTATCATTTGAAGAATAGTGTTCCCTTTTTCTATATTTATCATTCTAAACAATCAATATTTCATAAATCTCTATTGGTTTCATTTCAGAAAAAGGACTATTAAAATTAGTTTGAGACAATAATACATAAACAGAATGGGGTCATTAAACAAATAAATAATCAAACAAACCTTGTGGATATGTAGGTACAGAACACATGTAGTATTTATCTGTACAAAACACATTCTATAAAAACATAAAGCTTTCATTGCTGTGATCCAACAACCTGCTGCATTCACATTTTCTGTAAATAAATCACCAGTACAACACAGCCCTTGCAGTTCTCCAAACCATTCCTCTGCTGTATATGTAAGTGTATCCATTTTTATATAATGAAACTCCTGATGCATGCTGGGTACAATGCTTTATTTCTAACCTTATTCAGCCTTCATGTTTTTCATATAAATGCAGAGGTAAGGGGAAAAAAAATAATCAGACTGAAAATGTCTGACACTGTGACTTTTGCTTTGATTACTCTTGTTCCCGGCACAGACTGTACAGACCGTTCCCTACCTTCCTCTCTCTGTCTCTGTGTTTCTCTATTGATTTGTGTGGTCGGTCGCCATATGCGACGCATGATTCATACTCGTCATTGCGAGCGTACCTCACAGAGTCAGTCATGAACTTCCTGTTGGGTCAAAATAATGCGTGTCGCCACCTCTTTGTCTAGCTAAACATCTACATTAGTGTCTGTAAAACATCACTGTAACGACTGAAAAATGAATAGACAAACACTATTTCTAACCAAATGTCTGTCCTAACTCATTGCCTTCGTGACCTTCAGGTTCATGTCATGAACATTCAGCTGTGATAAGGTACAATGGAAACAGCAAGTTTATTAAAAGGTTAATTGTAAAATTAATATTCAAATAAATCTGCAGTATTTTTTGTACAGTAAAGTGAGTAGTGTAGAAAATAGTATATATATATATATATATATATATATATATATATATATATATATATAAAATCAGTGAATAGTATATCATATACTGTACTTACCAGTTACTAGTGCTGTATCCACATCTATAAAGGTCTGCATATATTCAGCAGATTCATTATAAACATAGCAGTGATCATCTGGCCATGTACTACATCCTGTATCAGCATTTTCCAATAAAACTGAGTTTTCTTCCAGTGGTATTTAAATGGCAACCAGTATAATATCTGATATTGTACTTTAACAGAAAAATCTGGATGTAGGGTAATCGAGCTTCATTCCTTAAAATTAACTTAACTAATTAAAATTAAATGCACATATGCAAGTTCACTGTGCAGTTTAACTTTTCGATAAAAAACAAAACTTGGTAATCCCAAAATATAATCTAACAAAATAACCTCCTGTTGTATATGTTTCAGTCATGCCCATAAAGCAAATCTTGAATGTGAGTGGAGGGCAAGGGGATCGTTTCCTAAAATAACTAGGAAACAACTGACAGCAGCATTATGTGCAATTATAACACCACCATTAGCTCACCATAAACCCAGCAGGTTTGTGTGAAAAAAGGTTACACAGACCAAAACTGAATTTTTGTGGAAAACACAGTACCATCCACTAACGCAGTACTTCATCTCAATTATTGATTTGGTTGATACTCTTAACCACAGAAACTTAAAATCAGTTTTCTAACCCAGAGGCACATGTCTTTGAAGCATCAGGGGGTCAAGTGCCAAGCACATGGGCCTTCCAGGCCTGGGATTCACATCCACAACCTTTCAAGTGCTGTGCTGTCACTAGTGTATTATTAAAATGGAATACTTGTACTCTTACTTAATTGCATTTCCAATAAAAATCCACACTTTTTACTACTTACATTTTCATCTAGATCTTTAAGCAAATGAAACAGAAACAGACTGTCGCTTGCTTGAATGATTACAGAGCAGTAGCCCTAACTTCGTTAATACTCGTTAAGTGTTTTGAAAGGCATATTTGTGGAAGTGCAAGCTGACTGACTGACACCCTCCAAGACCCCTTCCAGTCTGCAGACAGTACACTTAATTCTGCAGCTCTCACACTGATTCGCGTATTCTGTTTGTAGATTTCAGGTTAGCTTTGAATGCTACCATCCCCACAGAATTAACCAAGAATAGGAGCCTACAACACACACCAACTATTATTTACACGTCATTTTTATCTAAGTTGTAAACTGACTAAACAAGGTCCCATACCACATCCTTCCTCTCTGACGAGTGGCAAACATACACTTTACTGCATAACAATAATGTTTGTGGTATATTTTACACAGTCACTACTATTCAGATTAAAATTTATTTCTTGCTGCAAATGATATTAATTTGAGATGAACTATTATTCAATACTATGAATTCAATAATATTATTCAATAATATGAACCCTGCATTTTTTGCCAAACTGGATAACTTATGCAAGACATTGTGTACTGCAGTTTGGAATTGTATTGTAAATTAGTAAAAAAAAAAAAAAAAAAGGCACATTGTTTATGACAGTTCTGTATTATATTATTTTGCACCGTTCTTCTTAAGTTGTACTTTTCTGATGAAAGTACTTGGACATTTCTTTTTATTTTTACAACTGGCATGGATTTGTTGGCGAAGTAAATTTTTTATTGAGATTTATCCTTTGTAGTTTTCATAAACATGAAGGCCCTGTTAAGTTCATATGCACATCATATAGCATTTAAAATCATGAGTAGCGTTATTTCTTTATTGTAATTATTACTTTTATGTCGCCAATGTAATTTTAAGAACTGTTTTAGAAATTCCTAAGTGTGTACACGAACATAGTTTGACTCTTATTTTGAAAGGATCATAGACGTAGAGGAGCACAGTTATTGCTGAGGTGTGCAATTTAGGTCAAATTTCTGCCTATGACATCCAGGGCCTCATCCTGCCAGTGTGTGATGGAACACGTTATGTCAGATAAGCATCTGACACACATGCCTAATGTGATGCCTCCGTATCGTAAGCCCACGGCTTATGTGACATCTTCATTTAAAATAAACGAGGCAATACTCAAGGCAGATAGATGTTAAGGTAGACGAAGGCGCTAAGGCATGGGCGTTAATTGGCCCGAAAGAGACTGCATATCACTGTTGACACCATTCTAATTTATCTTGCTTCGGATCACCAATGCGTATGACTGAGAGGACGCTGCCCCCGATCCATTGCAGAGCTAATATTACTGTGTCTAAGGTTACGGCTAAGTTCTGTCACCTCCCCACGGCCATTACTTTTTTATCTGCTCACTCAAGGAAGCACATTATGGTGCAGAGGCGAGTTAGCGAAAGAACAAGTCGGCTGGTAATTGAACTATGAGGGCATGACTAATGCCGCTCGGATGAAGTAATGTCACTGCCCTGCGTTTGTCCTAGCTAGCATACTGCGTGTGATGAGAGTGTGCTACATTGTTCCACGCTAGTGTGTTCAGAGCAGAGCACGTGGAACCTGGTGGCCCACAGTAACTAAACAAATCGCAAATAAACAAGCCACATCCCCAAAGCGCCAGGTCGAGAGAGGTTCCGCACAAGCACTTAGCATTAGCACTTTACTGTCGACCCCCAGGCAATCAGAAAAAAAAAAACATCAAAATTTAAACTTTTTCTAGACTGTGCTGCATTGCTGTTCTGTTCACATTAAAAAAAATTACTTATCACATAAGCATAATATGCATTCACTGGGCACTGCCTGTTCTAAAGTTCAAAGAATGTTACTTTTACAACTTTGTCTTTCACAACTCTGCAGTTGCAGGAAACCATACAGACCTTCCTAGACCAGTTTCAGCTTGAAGAGGGTTTCATGCCAAATCTTTCCAAATATAAAATCCTATTTTAACAAAGCCACAAAGTCCTGACCTCATAACATCTACACTGTACGGCTGTGGATGCCCAGTGACGCATCTACCACACTTGCATTGTCATACCTTTCTGCTAACAGCTTTACAAAAACCTGTGAATCATTTACCAGTCTGGCAGTATTATCAGAGGCTCTTACCCAGGCAATGGCCATTATGCCCAAGGCAAAGAGGCTGGGGCCGAGTAGGTTCCACAGGCCGTGGCGGTCCAGCTGCAGAGCCATGGAGAGTGACATTGCTCCTAGCAGGTACAGGACCTGGTGGAGAGGAGAGGCATAAAGTCTCATGTGCTGAGTGTCCGGTTAGGAGCAGTCCGCCTGGGCCACCTTCAGCCTGCAGGAAGACTGCCGGTGGAGGCAGGTTCTGCTAGAAGCACCCCCAAGCCCATTCTCTGCTCCCTGCTACTATCGCCAAAACCCAGTTTTGGTATGATTTGGGAGATTTGATTAGCACGAACGTATTGAATCTCTCAGCAAACACACACACACCCACACACACACACACACACACCCTAAATTGCTCTGTCTGTGTACTGCAAAATGACTGTGAAATGTTCTTACCCATGAAAACAAATGTGACAAATTGCTAATATTAATTTCCTATATTACACTTCTAAATAAGGCTAGATAAAATATGTTCTCCTGCATATCTTAAGAAGTTAAGAAAAAACCTGTCCACTATAAATTATTCCAGTTGATGGAATCCTTGGTAAAAAAAAAAAAAAAAAAAGCAACATGTTATGGTTTTAGTGAAAAGTACTGCATATTCATTACAGTGTAATTGTCAAATAAACTGCAGCTGAACAGAACTGAGTTTCTGTATGACTCAACAGCTAGTCAAGCAGCCCGGTGTGGTGAACTTTACCTGTTTGATGATAGATTTGAGCCTGGCCATAGCAATGACAGTGACCCACACAGACATGAGGGAGCCGAGAAAATCACAGAACTGAAGGACATCATACTCCATAATGCAGAAGACCACTATGCCAGGCTGATCACAAGCATGGTAGAACTAGAGAGTGTAAAAAAGAAAGATAGCGAGAGAGTGAGAATCAACATTGGACAATGTGTTACTTTTCTTATCTTCCAGCAATCAAGGCCAAACTCCAACTCCCAAAAAGGCCTGCCCCCGGCCACAGCTGCTGCTCCCATTACCTGACCTTCTCCAAACCCCTGCCTGCTAATCATTCTCAACTGTTCCTTGGTTGTAATTACCCTCTGTATATTTAAGCCTGTCTTACATTAGATTGTTGCAAAGTCTTGCTCTGTGAATCCACTGCCATTCTGAGCTATTGTTGGTTGTTCCCACTAGTAATCTCTGCATGGTGCCTTCTTGTTCTCCTTCCTGTTTTTGCTCTTTTGGTATTCTGTTGTCCTCACTGTTTGTCTTTACTCTGTTTTTGATCCTTTGCTTCTTTTTGTTTTCTCCCTGCTGTCATTTTGGTTTGATTAGCATGTTCAATAAATTATGCACCTTGTTCAACCTGCTTGCTACTCTGCTGTCATCTTCAACCCTGACAATAGCTGAACAGTTGTAAATATATAATAGCCTATTTGGCATTTTATTGTACTACATGCAGTGAGGTATGTACAGAAGTTCTTACAGTGGAGAAGAACATTGTGAAGATGTAGACAGAGGCTTCCAGCAGGTAATGGCTGCGGATAGCGATGGCCACAGGCGGTACGAACATCAGGTTACTTAGGCAGAGTAGCAGGGTGGACAGCAGCTGAAATCCATATGAATAAGCTTCTGTGTTGTCTGTACAGGCCCAGCCATTCCAGCCTGGAACACACAAGACAGGTGTTAGAGGACTTGCTTTGAGGCTGAAGCTTTTAAAAAGGCTCCAGTGGAAAGGCAGTTGCAAGATCACTTGCAAGATGCTCCACCCGAGCAAACAACAACAACAACAAAACACCATCATTATGATGGTAAGATATTATCAGGGCTATTATTTCTGATTGCCAGCAGAGTGTGTAACACCACAACATGCACTATATTGCTTGGATAACTTGCTGAATTTAAATCCACACACAAACATGCACAACCATTAATATAAAAACTCTCTCTCTCTCTCTCTCTCTCTCTCTCTCTCTCTCTCTCTCTCTCTCTCTCACACACACACACACACACCTGAATAATACCTCCACAACCGACTCAAACACCGAGACAAGAGAAGCACACATACACGCACAGCAGGTTCATAAATATAGATTGGATCCTGTAAGCCTGTCGTTATGTAAACTATGGCGGCAAAAAAGAGACGCATTGCACTCCTTTCTCACCAGCACCTTCCTTGCACATGAAATATGACAACAACCAAAACACTTTATAGCTGCCTAATCACTACAACCCCAAACAAGAAAGGCACAGCACGCTTTAAGATTAACCGGGTGTCAAAAGCGACGACCAGTCGTCGCTCTTTAAGACACTTGAGAAGAAAGGTTGCACGCGCACACAAAACCTGAGCGCTGCTTGCGCGAATTAAAAAGGGATTTTTTTTTTCTCCAAAACGGGCTGTTAGCTCGCAAATATTCAAGGACAGATCGTGCAACTGACAATAGAATTCGAACACCAGAATCCAGAGGGAGAAACAAAAACCACGACGCACGAGGGAGGTAATTGAGAGGCCGTGATTAGCATTTCTTAACATTATCGCGTGTCCTCTAATTAAACAACAGTTTGATTTGGGAGCTCTTATTCACAGGAAGATATGAGTGACATACTCGTGGGTGAATCATTAAACTCCACCTGCCAATTACCATGTGATTGGCGTTAGACTGTCGAGAGGGGCGATTGCGGTGAAATTACAAAATAGCTCAGCGATTAAAATCACATTAACCTTTAAACTGATTGCAATACGAAGTGTAGTGATATACTGCATAGATTGAAACGGGTTGAAAGCCTCTTGAAATTCCTAACATCGCATTCGTGGATGGATTATAAGATTCATCTGAAGGTTTTTTAAATCCCTAAGGAGCGATTCTATTTACAAAGCGGGGAGAAAAGTTTTCGTTTCAAGACTGGTCACCTGCTTTACACTCGCATGCAGCATACAGGTAGTTATTGGTCCGGAGGAGCTTGCACTGGCCATACGTGCCGCAGTCGTTAATACACGGAGTCAGATATGAGCGTAGATAAACTTCTGATGTTATATTGGAGCATGCCTCGAACCTGCAGTAGACAACAGTAAAGGGCATTAGACAGTATTGCAGATAAGCGTTCTCTCGGGAGCTTGTTTTAAGCAACCTTCCTCTGACTTTGAGCGAAAGGCATATTGAAACGTTCACCTGAGAATAGCTGACATGGATCATTGGCAAGTTTAAAGATTTAGGAAATATAACTATGTAGATTGCTCAAAATCAAAAATCAAGATAAAACTAGATGAAAAGCGACCTTAGGTTTAAGGACACCTTTCACATCTTTTGAAGCAGTGCGATATGGGGGTGTATTCCCCACTGTGATGGCAAGGACCGAACAGCATGTTGTCAGCTTTGAGTGACTGTTTCAAACTCGCTCAACTCACCAGGTCAGTTATAATTTCATGTTTTTCTTGTATGGTTTTTTTTTTTTTATGTCTGCTTGTTTTTGAAAGCGCCAAATGGTTTTAGCATGGTAGTTGCCAACACAGAATAGCAAACTCTGTCAACCTTGATACATCTTGAAGAAACAAATACAGTAAAATGATCAACTGCCACAGTCTTTAGCTTAAAGGATTTTACTAAGTAAATGCATCAATATTACTTTTATTTAGGTGAATGCATGACAGTACCCAGCACAAAGGACATATAAAGGGGTTTGCTATGCTTGTGCGGAAGACAAAATGCAAGCCTGTGTTCCCTTAAGTGGATCTGAATTTGGCAGACATGTGTTAAACTCACCCATGCTCTGTGGAACAGAGAGATCGAAGGCTGAGGTACCAGGTTCCTGTCTGGGGGTATGGGATCCGCAGCTTAGTAATATTTGTAGTGGTGTTCACGGATAGAAGAAATCCCGAAACAGATTCTGTAAGATGTATTAAAAAGATAAAATACCACCAAGTCATCTCAGAATCAGAATCACTTTATTTCGCCAAGTTCATTACACATACAGAGAATTTCTCTTGGTGGATGCTAACAGAAACATGACATTTAACTAAGCAAATAAAATAAAGGGTAAGAAGAAATAGAAGAAAGATTAGAGTACATATAAAAAAGATATGATGTATGCATGTGAATATGTACATATGTGTGGTTCTGAGCAAAATTGGGGAATTAACTAATATTTGCAGGATATTAGAGGATGATATGAATGCGTCATTGTTTAGAATCTTTTGGTGTTTACTGCAGTTAATGAGTGTTACAGCACTGGGGAAGAAGCTCTTTGCATGTCTGGTTGCGCTGGCCTTGATGGCCTTGAGTCTTCAACCAGTATCTGGATGATGGTGATGTCCAGAGTGAGAGGCACCATCTATAGTCTTGCCAGCACGCTTCGTGACCCTGCTTTTGTAAATGTCCTGAAGACATGGAAGGCTAGATCCAGTGATCCTCTGCTGTACAGATCTCTGTTTATCTGTTTGCTTTGTCTGTTTGTCTGTCATGACAAAGAACTACCCCAGGTTGTACTTAAACGTTTCCTACCAGATTCGCATTTCACAGAGGAGTTCTCTCGAAGGGATAGCGGCATTCCATGATTCAGGCAGCCGAACACGGTAACATTCTCTCCTTTCACCGAGGACTGTTCAAAACAGTAAAACACGTTTGTTAAAAATAACGTCATACAGTAATGAAGGTAATAAAATAAATAAATAATAAATAAATAGATAAATAGCGTGTTTAAAACCAAAATATATATGGTACGCAGATCATTTAACACGGTATATTTAAAATGTCACATTTTTATATGATACGTGCTTTTGGAGTTGCTTGTGAGTAGAGATAACGGGGAGAGCATCTGGCAGCATATGCCCTCTGAATGTCCGCAGCCATCTGAAAATAAAGATGTTCGCCCTCGTGTCTCCCTCGGCACATGAATAATAGAAAGGGCTCCGCGAAGAAGCGAATCCAGGACACGAGGCAAATTAGCGGCTCTTGCGCAGGCATTTCAAAGAGAAAGCGAGAGCGCGCGAGAGAGACCTAACGGAAAGTGTCACGTCCTTTTCAGCTAATCAGAGTTGTTAGAAAATGCCGCGGGGCGCTAACCTCGCTGGGTGATGCAAAGTAAAGGGGTTTAATAATTGAGTTACTTGTGTTGTTGCTGCTACCTCATTATAGCGCAACAAGACATGATTGACCCCAAAAGAAGTTGCATTCCCCACTGGCTTCCAGAAAATTGAGCTCCCATTCTGTAATCGAGGCCTGTGAGCTGATCACTGCTGAAGGGTTTTAGGATCTATATCCAGACCCACATCAACTCAAGCCTGAAGGTAGGCATCAGCCAACGCAGTGTATTAGTCATTCCAGTTTCGAAAACAAGCCGATATAAAAGGGAAATTAATTTATATGCTGAAGAAAAGGAGTGGATGGCAGTGATGTGATTGTGAAGAACTACAATGTCAAACAGAGATATCCATAACGCTGAAGCCTTTATATTAATCACCATTACACAGATTGCCATTTTCTATGTTCACTGTTGCTTTGTATGCACCAAGCACCACTGAAATGCTGACACTGATCCAAGCACCTGTATTGAGCTGGCCTCAGACCAGACTCCAATCTGGAAAGTACACTTTCAAACAATGACTGATGGCAAGAGGAGCTGAGCTTAGGGCAGTCCTTGGCTATCATTCAAACCACTCTGAGAATTAACAGCTGGCAAAAGTGTCCACTCCCACCCTGCCACAGGAGAGACCACAGCATAGTGTACAAGTCAGCCGTCAAGCTGGAAGACCACACTTACCACAAAATGGCCATTATGTACACAGGAGAGCTCCTGCAGCCAGTCACTGACACTGGCCAAGGTTATTGAGGGCAACAGTTGATGAGGAACCAATGGTTTTTCATGTTCATTTTACACAAACCACAGTGCTGTCACTAGCTGGTGTGTTTTTTTACAGTCAATGATCACGGATGTAAATCACAGTGCTCTCTTGACAGGAAATGCTCACATTCTTTCACTTCATTTCCTGTGATGTAAGATGTTCTAAACACATATTCTACCTGAAATTCAGTTCATCACGGTTATTTTTAATCTGTTCAGTTCTGGTTTTGTTTTGTTTTTACAGTACATACTGTATGTTCAGTTCTTTTAAAAATTAATTGATTTTATTTACCATTTTCCTAACCCTTTATTTCAATTAATTTAATTGTCATTATATTTCCAGTGCATAAAGACACAATATCATTTAAAAGAATGTACCAGTCAGTACAATGTATTAGTGACTTCAGTTTCACAAAGAGTACAAGCTCACATGACAAGGAAATCCATTTATGTTCAAAGGAGGTGTAGAGGACACCAGCGATGTTCTTGTAGTGCGGATCTTCCAGTCAATATATCTGAAAAGATCTATGTATCAGATATTTATGCAACTTTAGAATAGCATAACTTAAATCTAAGCCTGGCAAAATTAATAATCATAAGGATAGTGGAACAGATATCACCACAGTCATACATGCATATAATATTGGCATAATTTTTATAGACAATACAAAACAATAAATACTGTGTGATTCCAGACTCTTTCTCTTTACAGTTAATATTAATACTTTTGGGAAACTGGTCCCATATTTATTTACAGGCAGACATTTATTTACAATAAGTATCATTCACTAAGTATCATATACTAAGTATTATGTACTATGTATTAATTAACCATTGTTCATAGCCATTGCTTTGCTTCCAGCTATCGAGCCTCACTCTCCACAGACCTTGTTTCCAAATTATCCTTCTGGAGGCTCACTGCTGTTCAGCTAGAAGGATAGAATTACCATGACAACATCAGGTTCTTGGACCTCACAGTAGATGCAGCAGAGCTGGTGGCAGGTCTGAATGAGGTTCAACATCAAACTGTCTAAAATAGTCACACAAAGCTCCCTGGGGGAAACATTTCTGCCCCTGCTCTCACACACAAGCACACTCACTCACCTTCACAGAGTGTGGTTTCTCTCTTTCATTTAATTGTGCACATGTGGACACATGCGCAAAGACAGACACACACATATGCCCACAAACGCGCATACACACACACACACACACACACACACACACACACACACACACAGAGGTCCTGTTCTGGCTTTTTGCTATAGCTCATTAGCCCATCTCTCCCCTGCTTGCATCCAATCAGGTATGAGTGTCTGTTTGAGGACACACTCTGTAGCTAAGTGTACAGTGTGTGTGTGTGTGTGTGTGTGTGTGTGTGTGTGTGTGTGTGTGCGTGCACATTGGCCCCATCATATTTATATTCATACAGAAAAGAGGCCAAGCCACTCAGCTAAACACTCTGTTTACATTTCCACTGGTCCAGAAAGTCAATAGGAGGTTAAGCAACCCCTATGTGATTTTATTTTATGAAGGAAAAATCAACAGAGAAACAAGTTTGACCTTGTTCACCCAGCTGTGTCTCTGTGGCACAGGTGATGAGACAGTTAGAGCAACAGCCAAACTTGTCAAGTAAGTTAAATGCTATAAGGAATTTAAAATGTACTGTCATTTCTTGTCAAGTATTTCATTACATGTTCAAATACACAGAGGAAAACAATCACATTTTTAACATCAAAATACTTTATAATGGATGTTAACAGGAATTAATGCATTGAGTAGCCAGTTTAGGTATATCTATTCTACAGCTGCACCTATAGGCCAGTCCTTTGTTGAGGAATCCATGTCTTTAGATGTTAACTGACTAACTATAATTTCTCTTGCCTTCTGCACAACCATTTCCATTACCTGTTTTGTAAATAAGGGTAGATGATGTCTTATGGTATTATGCTATTATGTCACATTCATAAGTGTTTGTATAAACAGTATTTATGAAAGCATTTGCTGTGTAGATGCATATTAAATGTTTTCAGCTAACACTGTCCTTTGGTCAAAACACGTCAATCAATAAAGAGGGCAGTAAAGGCTAACAATGTACACAGGATACTGAACTCTTGTAAAGTCAATGAACTGACTTCAGAGTACAATACTGGTCCCAGGAGTGGTGGAGTACACATTACACTTGAATGTACGGCAGCCTGCTCCAAACATCTGTAGACTAAATATACCTAATGATGTAATCAGTCAGTGTAGGCTCATATGCTTGTAAGTGCCAAACAGTGTAAAGGATTGTGGCACTTAATGTGAACTAGTGAAGTCAAGTTGAATCAGTCTTATGTGAACAACATTAAAGATGAACACAGAAATATATATACAGCCACCAACAGCCACATTAGAAACGTTTATTTATTAGAAACACCTTGTAGGTGTCTGTTGCCATCTGGCACTGTGCATATTTTGCATTAGCCACTCTCCAGCTTTTGTGAATGGTCAATTTCAGACCACAGGGCGTCTTTTGCCTGGGTTTTTCTGACTGGGAGATAATTCTCAGCACAGCGGTGGCTTTGACTGCTGTAAGAGCTCCAGCAGCACAGCTGTGCCTGATGTACCAGGACAGCACCCACTGTGATGACACTGCCATGTCAGTGTCTGTGCCATGTTGAGAATAATCTGTCACCCAATACTATCCAGTCAGCAGTGGTCCTGCGGTCAGGAACTAGCTAGTTGTGAATGGGGTAGAGGGTAGCTGAAAAATTGTGGATAGCAAGTGTGATGACAATCTCCAGTTGTAAATCTGTAGAATGCACCTCTAATATAAGTATCCATAATAAAATGAATAGTGCAGACTGCCAAGAAAATACTTCAGTTTTGCCTTATCTTTATTCAAAAAGATATTAGTTATTTAAATTGCTGTAGATGTATTAAATTCCTATACAAACATTCATTTAGGATAATTTATTTATTTATTTTTATTTTTTTTACAGAAAGGATAGCTAGTTAGCCTGGCTAGGATGTCATCTTGAATGTGATACACAAATTAAATCATCCTCAATTTATTTATTTAATCCTGTGTGATTATGCTATCATGCTGTAGATCACAACATGCTCACAGTCAGCAATGAATAATCCCAGAGTAATTACCATAATGAATAATCTCTGTTTAATTAGCATAATGGGTCTTGCTGAGCAGGCAACATGACTGTCAAGGAGGCAGGACAGTAAATTCACAATGACTTGTACTGCTTGATATTCTGGTGAGCCAAAACTGCCAAACTGAGGAAGTGGCTTTGTGTGAACTAGCCATAATGTAGAGTAAATTGTTAAGTGTCACGTTGGGGCTGCATTTGTGCACAAAGCATGCAGTCATCAATATGTATCTCATAGCAGAAGCGTATCTAGGTTTCAAGATAACTGTCGAGACTGCCTAAGAAAAAGGATCCAGTGCTGCTGGATAGACTTCACTGTTAAATAAAGTTGTTTAGATAATAATTTTGCTTAACACATGCATGTGTGAAGTAGGTTTGAGGGTGAGGTCTTACTTAAAGAGAAGATTTCCAGTGAATGGGTGAGAACATCTGTTCTCTGTTCATCACTCTATTTATGACTGTTTACTCTGTTTATGACTGTTTAAAGTAACTGAAAGCCAGGACAAGCCTAGAAGAAGTACATACAGGTGTTGAAGAAGATAATATGACACTTTATATCTATTTTTCTCTAAACGTGTAGAACTTGCACCGTTTTTACCCTGGGCTCCTATAGGTACATGCAATGTGATTCCCCTGCTGCTAAAATATTTCTGATCCTGGCAAGATTTTGCCAAAATAGATAATAACGTAGGCTCCAGAGATATACATTGCTGCATTTAAATTTAGCTCTACTGGTTACAAATCTGAACATTTTGTCCACTGCTGTAAAGTAATCAATGCCAACAGCCCCAGCTGCTGTGGGAATATTCAGTACTATTTATTACATCTAAGTCTGAATAAAATATGTGACAATACATTTTGTTTGAGAGACCATACTGGTTGACAGGCTCTGTCAAGAGACACACCACAGCTTGGGAAAATTACCAAGCTGTGCCTCATAGCCTATAATATGTAAAATCATTATCTCACCAGGGCTTGCTATTGGCATCATTATAGCAGTTCTAAAATTGAGATGTTCCATTCTAAGCATCAGTATTACCACTTGCGCAACACTGAAACCACTGGCCAACAGCATGAATGGCGCATTGATTTCATGGAAAGAAGGTTCCCATTTTCAAATACAGGAGGCTACTCATTTTGCCAATCTGAGGCCATCACTTCGAGTGTACCGAACAAACGAAAACGAGGTCCTTTTTCTCCAGCTGCCTCTCTTTATGCCTATCCAGAAAGTCTCATTAGTGCCAGGTAATTGCATTTTTCTTCCCAGACCAGAGCTGGCTGCCCTCTAATGGATGCCATTTTCCATTAATTACAGAGTAGAGGACGCTTCCAGGAGGGCGGACAGGGAGGGATGAGGGACACAGACAGATAGGCATGTCCTCCATTGATTTCCTCTGCAACTATGGACCGTGCTTTTGCACCAGTGTCACACCATATGTGGTCGCAGGCTAACCTGGTTCTGCATGAATAGTGCCATTGCTGGGAATGAAGTTCAACCCTGAAATGTCAGCAAGCAGAGGTTAATCAAGGAGAGGACACCCACGGCTGTGAAGAGCAGGGAGTTTCATTGTGCCCCATGGTAGACAGGAATCCTTCAGCCAAGCTGCATGGAATACTGATTACAGGAATCATATATATACATGGGAAGTGGGAATGCTAGTATGCACCTGGAGTATATTACCTGTATATGTACCTGGAGTGGTTTCTGACCATGCAGTATGAAGTGGTAACAGCTATCATAAGTCTTTTGGATTTACACAGTTGATTTAAACAGCCCTTTTTAAAAAAAAGTTACCATTGTTTTATTTTTTTGATGAACACTCATATTTTAGTCCAATTAGAGTCACATCAAATTGATTTATTATTGTTATTGTCAAAATGACAAAAATTAATTTTCCCACCAGAAATAAGGATGTTTTAATAAATTTACTCAAACAATGAAATTGGAAATCAGCAATATATTCAGAGATTTATGAGCAAAGTGGGCTTATTTGGCTATTCATTATAATGTCTAGAAGCTGTTGCTTCAAACAAAAAACAAACCTTTCAATGCAATTCATGTAACCATAGTGTATTTTTCTGATGCTGACATGGTACAAGGTATTGTGAGGAAAAATACAATTGCAGTTCAGGATACAGCATTTTTTTTCTGCCCAGATCTGTAGGCAGTTGTTTCACAGCAAACCTGTCTCTCACCAATATAGCAAAGTGTGATGAGGCTGCTCCTTTGACAGAAATGACAGACCCCAGTGTTTGCCCTGGATGCGAAAATGAACCCTGACCAGTAGTTTCATCGTGCCACCACTACCTTTGCCAAGATTAAAAACATAAATCCTTTGTTGCTGGATTGTATTTTGGTCACTGTTCTAACTGACCACTGTATCATCTTTCAGTGTTGTTAACTTGCCAGTTCTTAGCTTCAGCCTTTTGTGAGGGCTTGACTCACGGCACACTGAGCCAGGCTACTCTGTGTGGTGAACGCCTTCAAAATCGGTCTGTTCCAAGTGTATTATTCTCTTCATCCAAGTTGCTCGTGACTAGTCCTGAGTCCAACAGAGCCAATAGCTAAAATGGCTCCCATTAACTGTCCTGCTCATAAACCTGCAGTACAATATCCATCACCTCATCGTCCTTGTAGGATAATTCCCAGGTGCCATCATATGGCAGCAGGCGGAAATCATTTGCTTTACGACAGCAGCACACACTCAAGAGGCCAGTCTTTACTCCAACTTTAAAAGAGGCCCTTTTTCACAATGCCCAGAGCTGCCATTAAAAGTGAAAAGTGAAAAGGCAATCTACTGCTAGCTTCCAAAGTGCTGATTGAGGAAAATGACTTTTTAGCTCACCGATGCAGGTCACTTTAACTCCTTTGGCTGCCTGGACTGACACAGGACTGTTTCTAATAGCACAGTGCTTCACATGAGCAAGTTTGATTTTAACAATAGGGAAAAATAATTTCAGGAATATGCAAAGCACATAATATGTCCTTTTGAAGTGAACAGTTGTGTTTGAGGACAGCTTCCTACTCTTTCTCCATATGGTACGTGAATTGTGATCATCCGATCATTTTTGTTTTTTTGCATACTGCTTTCCTTGACATCTACAGTTTAAAAATTGCACAAGACTGGATATGTGTTGAAAATGTTACTGGATTCAAAGGTTCATCTGCAAGTGTATAATTATAGTTTCTGAGCCTTCTGAAACCCAATTTTCCCATCTATAGAACTTTTATTTTAAAAGGATACAGTGCTATGAAATGCCTATTCTCACATATACTGTTTTGTGCATTTATGGTGTCAGAAGAGAAAAATCACTCATCACTCTTTCTCTTTCACTACCAACAATCATATCCTGTCTCTGTCTGGTCAGGACCACTCAGACACACTTCAGCATTCCCTCTTAGCACCTCACGTTCCACCTCTTGGGTATTGAAAGCTTCATATTTGGCGTTTTAAAATAAGCCCAGCCAGTGGCAGCTTATTTTCTTTGCTGATATCACTCCAGGAGATATCACTCCATTAACGCACGTTGATGAAATCTCAAGAGGAAATGGAGGTGAGGAGGATGTGGCTGCGCTTTTGTGACTGAATGGGCCCAAGATCGAAGGGCTGCTTAATAGATCCCACCTCCCATTCCGTCTGACCTTTTGAAGCCTTCCACTGACATTCAAATCAAGGATAGAGTACATTTCTGTTATCGCCCCCTTGATGTTCGCATGGAACCTCTCCAGGTGATCCATCGTGATTCAAGCTGTGATTAAAGATCATATCCAACAGCTTATATATTTTTTTGCCTCAGAAACAAAGTGAAGTTCAAGACTTGACGGCAGAAAATGACAGTGACATTTGCAGCAGCACTCTTCAGGTGTTACCATTCCCACACTGGCTACTGCCTGGCACTCAATTGATTGCTAACATTTGTTATTAATCAGGCTAAAGTGCACACATTCTCATCCGTCCATGTGCAGTGCAGTGTTAGAAATTTCCACAGACCTAACCTTGAGCCTTTTGAAATGCCACACGTGCCTATTCCTTTCAGTTGCAAGGGAAATGGGAAGAACTGAATAATTCAGGCTTTAATCCTTCAGACACCTCAGAGGTGTCAGAGAACTCATTGCTTCTATCAAAGCTTTCTGAATATCGGTGTCTCACTGGAGGTTTCGCAAGAACAGGCTGATTTTCTCACAATGTACCGGAATACTGCATTAAGAATTTGATTTATCAGAAGATAATATTTTGTGGTAAAGAAACTGATGTACAATTTTAGACATACAAGATAACTATAATTTGAGTTCCACAAGGTGTTATCCTTGCAGTTAGCAGCCAGTGATAAGAGAGGAAGGTGTGAATATCATTCCCTGAGAATGACAGTTATCTTCATCCTTGCTTTGCCTTGCTTCATCCTTGCAACTCATTTTACATGACTTGCATTATCACGATAGATATGAAGCCATCAATCATAATACCCTGGTGCAGGGTCGCCATGGGGGGAAGTAGGGCAATTCTAAGGGCCTGTGACTGATAGGGGCCCTAAAAAGTATTAGAACATTAGGCCAGTTTTGTTTTTTTTTGTTTGTTTGTTTTTGGGGTTTTTTGAGGGGGGGGGGGGGGGGGCAATGTTATATGTTATGCCCCCTGATACAAAGAGGGATATTAATCTTGTGTTGGCTTCAAAGTAACCATAATGTCAAACTCCAAAAATTATAGGTTAAAGAAACTGTGGCAGCAGTTTCTGTGAGGGATCTTAATTTCAATATGGTATTTTGAAGCCTTTGCATTGACAATTTTATAATTTTACAACTAATCTACTAATGTAAAGTTGTCCATTCCACAAATGTTGCTATTTATACATTCTGTTTTCCTGTACAGAAACTTCAGTCCTAGGCCAAAAATAGGATTCATAGCATAGAGTCTCTATCATCTATTTAGTCAAAAGTACTGGGGCTCACCTTTGCCAAGAGTAATCCTGAGAAAATGGTCTATAATAGATTAAAGTCTTTCTTTCAGTACAGTGTGTTCCATCAGTACTCACCACATTCAGTTTGAGCTCCATGTTGAGAACTCCTCCACTGTCCAGGACAGGCATCAGGTTGATGGCAAACACTGCTGCCCGGTCTGGGGGAATGGAAATGTTGGGCCCGAAGAAGATGTAGAAGTGCACAGAGAAGGTGTCCAATTCATTGCGCAACGTGGGTCGGATGGGCCAGCACTTATTGGTGTCGGCGGTGGGTGCCAAGTAGATGATGCTGTCTTCAGCTGTCAGCAGCAAGCCCTGATCTGAGGCATTTCGCGACAGGTTGGGCAGGCTGGCAGCAGGCAGGGTTTCTGACAGAGAGAAGCCCATCGCTATGCCAAATGACTGGGGCATATTCATGGCAGAGGAGCCCTTAGTGATGCTCGGCTTGGAGCAATCTGGAGAGAAAAGATCAAAAGAGGGTTTGAGCTTGAAAGTCTTAATGTATGCATCGATTGATCTGAGGAAGATGGGGGGATGAAGGAGAGGGATAAAGTAAATGTGAAATGAAGATGTTGTGCTCTGAGGAAGCTCCAGATTGAATATGATGTGGTAAACTGAGCATACAGGTCACAGCAAGGCTAAAAGTATCCACCTGTCAGCCCTCCATGTCCAGGAGCTGCATCTGAGAACCTTTCTTTGCAGGAAAAGCGCAAAGCCTTCCTTTCCAATTTTATCCAGAGAGTTTGCATAGGACTGTCAAGATGTCTCAGTGAATCACTGCAGTAATGCAGGAGTAGCTCAGTGAACCTTCCACAGAGGCACCAGTCATATCTTAGGGACGCATGACCCAAGGAACTCTTGACGGAATACAAAACCCCTCAAATTCAATATGCTACATTTTTAACCAATATCAATTTCTTGTCTCATCTCTGGGTTCTGCAGTGTTTTCTGATGCAGTACATAAAAAAAATAAAAACCTGCAAAGCCTCCTCTGTGTTTGGAGTCTTAATCAGATTTGAACAGCTGTCTTGCATTTCAAAAGCTCACAATGCTTTCATCGTCGATTTGTGTTGGTACTCATGGTTTTGGCAGTCACAACCTAGAGGAATACTTTCGTTAAATCCATAATTTAATTAACTCACCAAGACCCTAAACTATATGGCTCTATTCAGTTCAAGAATGACTTGGTAAAACATCATTACAGTATTTATGCCACCTCTGTTAACTTGGAGCTCTTCTCATTCATTAAGCAATAAGAAATATTGTAATTGCTGACGTGCTGATAAAGCAAATTCTGTAATTCCCCCTTGTATCTCATTATTAATAAACAGATTTTATGTCTTATGATTCATGCTATCTATAATCAACTATCTATAATCAAGACCGGAGAAGGAATGTCTGGTGTTAATTTTTTTATGGCTCAACAGCAACTTATCTGAGTACCTGAGATTATGGAACAACAAGTGTTTTCTGAGAACATCCAAAGGAGAAACAGGATCAATCACTTATTTAAAAAAAGCCTTGATTATTCTGTTAATCATGCTACATTTACGGGGTGCCTCTGACTGATCAAATCATGCCTTTTCCACACTCCTCTATAATTATCACCATTTTGCTCACAATGTCATTACCGCACAAGCCATTGGTACATCATGATGGGCAGAAGCATGCAATTATCGAGCTGCAGAGGTCTGAAGGAGGCAGACGTAGCGACATGTGGCCTAGACTGGGGATGTCTGGCTTGGCACCCGAAACAGCTGGCCTCCATCTCCTGCACCTGCATAGCCACAGGTGGTGTAGCAGGAAGTCTACATGCTGGCTCGAATGGGAAGCTCTTACTGCAACCACGCATGAAAAGAAAGTATAGCTCGTGTGACACTTCACCCACAGGGACTCCGTAAAAGACAAACAACATGTCACTTTTGCCCAACAAAGGCCATGGAAAATTGTAGTCTGGGAAAGTACTGCGTGAAAACAGTCACCAAGGGAAAAGTAAGTCTCTGTAAGTCGCTGAAACTCTAACTGAATGAAAGCATTTGGGAGTTTATAATGCAATTGTAATGCGGGCATAGCAGTACTTGAGGGCCTCACCACCCATGTCATAAGAATTCACAGTAGGCACTGAAGTTGCTTTAGTGAAGAGTGGCATTGTTTAATTAATAAAGTCTAGCAAGATTCAAAGACCATGTAACATGCTAATGTTGAGCGCTCCCTCTGCTTCCAGCCAGACCCTGTAAAAACCACTGCTCCTCACCTTCACACCGAGCATTTGCCTTCAGAGAAAGATAAAGTGAAACAGCAATTTTCCGTAGGAATCCTCTCCCAATCTGACATTTTCAACTCAGCAACTGAAATGTTTAAATGCGGGTGCACTGACAAGCCATAAACAAGCACAGATTATCAGAAAAAAAGAAGCTCAGCAAGACGCTGAGAATGTGGAGGTATTTATTTTTCATGAGGTGCTACTCCCAGAGCCCCAGAAACTCTCGACCCTGTAACATTCTATTGCTACTGCATTGGCATACAATTGTCTGCCTCTATTGCAGTCTGTTTCACTCTTATTGTGGATTACTCTATTTTCCTTTTTATCTGAGACTTCCATTGTGCACATATATTATAGATACTAGATGATGAACATTTATAACCAGAGTGGCATCCCTTAACGAATAAGTAAGAATGCGTACAGGAAGTTAGCCAGGCCTGACATCACACACTTATACTCAGTTCCTGGGAAAAAACTCTTGTGCCAGCATCAACTCGCAGTTCAAAGTCTTAGTGGCTTCTGGGTATTTACAGCAAGGCTAGCATCTGTTCATGTAAATATATGCAAAGCAGACTTGCTAGATCAAAGATTCACTTATTGGCTTTGGCTCGAGGCTAATACAACATCAATTTAACAAAGCACCGCTATAATTGCCCTGCTTACAAGTGGACAATGGTGAGAGGCAGAAAAGATGGAGATGCAAGCACACACACCAAAGCACATGTCATATTTAATGCTTCTTTGTTTTGGAAATTATAATGCATTTTATCCTTTCCATATTCCTTTTGGGCTAATACATAGAATTCGGGTGGAATAACATGATTCTTTTGTACAGTAAATGATAAAACAGTTTTGTTGGTGGTTATATTCCCAATATTATCTATGGTAAACAATAATCAGATTTGTCACAAATTAGTTAAAAAGGACATGATGTAATTAAGAAACTGATGTTATCCTTGGCTAGTCATGTTTAAACATTCATCAATGAGCACAAAAGAGGCAAAGTAAGTCTAGTGTAACAGTAAAGGCTCATGCTCTATTACAGTGCCAAAAGACAGTGGATATAAAGTGAATTACCACCTCATCTAGACTGATTTAGTGTAAGGACCCATCTTCTATGCATCTATGACGGTGGACACTGGGGAAAAAAGGGGACAGTCAGTGCAGATTTACTGGCACCGTCCACTGCGTTATTGTTCCTCGCTCTGTTCATGGCTTCCTCTCTCCTCACACGGGGCGCCAATAAAATCCAGCTGCGCGTTATCTTTTGCTGGATAATGAAAGGAGCGGCAGGTCTGATATTGATTTAAAAGTAGTGTGTGAAAAGAGCGGGTATTGTCAGTGAGATTAACAGAGCAATAAAATGTCCGCAAGGGTTACTGAGTAACTGTGGGGGTAAAATGTGTTTGCTGAAAATCATGTTAATGTCTTGTGACAGTAATGTATAATCTTGTGAATCATATTAAAATGATAACAGGAATCTAAAGGTTGGGGTGAAACAAATACATAAATAATGATATCAGTCATAGGGCTGTTCTTTATTTGCATTTAATTTCAGGCAAAATTACTATCATTACCCTCTAAGAGTACACCAGTATGTTCTATGTTCTAGGGCATAATATATAATTAAACATTTCTTGAATGCTTAATATAGCTAAATATTTCTAACTGACATTAGGTGTGATGGTTTTCAAAATCAGTGGTTGCATAATATTCATATCCAAGCGATAAATAATTTGGTGATGATGGCAGAAGTGCGAGCTGCTACTGGGCGTGAGCTCCAATTTTCATTAAACTCCCACAGTGGTTCGGAGAGACGATGAATGGGAGGAGAGGACGGCTGAGGGCGTCTGGCCCACATTTCTGGACTAACTTCCACCCCCAGCCTCCCACCCATGCCAATCACACCCCCAACGTGGTGCTCCTGCCTAACTCTGATGTAAATTTCCAATTAGATTTTTTAACAAAGACATTTTTTAAACTTCTGGTTCTCTCTGGGTTTGGGGAAGAACAGATGGGAGAGCGCAAGTAAAAAGGAGAAGTGCTGTGCAGGCGTTTGCCTACGGAGCCGGGGGCGATACTGGCCCCTCTGCCAAAACTCAGCTCCAGCGGAGGTCGGGTCAACTGAAATATCACAGGCAGAGGGCACAGCGCAACTGCTGATGCATCGCTATGGTAACTGGGCATACTAAGAGGGACAGGTGGGAGGGGGAGTGCGTGTCTGACGAGGCCAGTGCAGTGCTCTCCTCCTCTTCCCCACAGAGTTCTAATAATGCATTTCCAAACACTCTGCTGTGAGTGCCACATATTTCTCACAAGGGCTAAACTCAGTGAGAGAGCTATTTAATGTGCCTTGAGCTGAGCCATGTTGTCCAGGCACAGACATTTCAAACTCTGAAGAAGAATAAATGGTGACGATACCTTTGAGTTGGGTGGATGGGAAATGTCTTGACATTTAACGATGATATGTCTCATATTTGCTGTTTCTTCTTCATGATTTCAAAAGAATGGCAGAATAAGAACTGTAATGTGAAATGATGCCCTTTTCACCATAACAGTATATATTCCAGTTTGTACCACTGGTATATTTCTCATAAACAAATACTATATTAAATTGTTGTAAGAATTACATGATATAGATTATGAAGCACTAGCACAAGACAGAGCAAATGAAATTCCTAGCACCCCATTACAACATATAGACAAAAACTTATATATTTGTTTAAAAAGTTTTATCCAGCAAAGACGGTCAGCCAATAAAAGAAAGAGAAATAGACTTTATATAGTGATTATGGCGATCTTAAGCGATAAAAATGAATCCGAGACCTTTATTGTGCCACCAAAAGCATTCTCCATCTCTAAATATTGATTCACCAGAATACCAATTACTTTGTTGTTATTGCTGTGATAGAGACAGGTCCCTAATGCTATTACCCGAAGACAAACACTTCTGGTCAAAACTGCAAATAAAGAGTTAACTTTAACATGGGTTATTCCTTGTTCAGAGGGAGCCTCAGAAAAACCTTTGTGCCCTGGGTTTGCGGACGAACTTTTTTCCACAGCAGCTTGATGTTCTTCATCATCTGAACAAGGGCCTGCTGTCTTGTGCTTAGAAATGGAACAAAAGCTCCCCAATCCCACTGATAGCATCTTTTGTAGAATCTAAAGTGATCATTATTTAAAGAACTCTCTGACACTTAACACTATCATTGAGCCCCAAGTACCAGGTGAATTAAGAATACTCCATGCTGTTGTACACACTCTGAGCAGTATAATCAGTGCATCACAATGCTATTGCCATAGCCAAATATAGAAGAACATTAAATAATAAGAGTTAATCTAATAATCCAACCAAAAGAATGTCAATAACAAATAACATAAACCAGATGTACAAAGATGCTTTACCAATATCATCCATAGCAATTTCATATTTTTCATTCTGAGAAGCAATCCTTTCTCCTGTTCTGGATTTTCAACTCTTGTAATATTCTTGTTTATGGATATTATTCATAAGATGGGTCAACATTTGCTCACAACAGGAACTTAAAAGCTTAAGGCTCAATGTTCTAGCTGCTGAAAGAGTTCTGCCTCCCACACACTCTTGCATAGACCTCTCAGTGCACAGAACACTGAACACTGACCTCTGGATTTTGAACTTCAGTTGAATACTGTGGACAGTGATGTAAGGCTGCATATGAACATATATTCACAGCCTTGCTCCTTGAGTGGAGCTTGTTAAAAGACTTTTAACAACTGAACAATTGGCTTAAGTATCTTGCTTTTTGCTTTTTGATAGATCCTTCAAGCTGTAGTAGGAGGCAAGGAGAGAAAAGCAGAACTTTGCACACTATGGAGATGCCAATATCTATTTCAGTGGGTCTTTTCATAGACGAGTCTTGGCACAAAAGCAAGAACATTTCACAACTTCCTGAAGGCATTAGAGTTGCTAGTGGGGTGAAAGGTGGTGCTCTAGTACAGGAGTTTTTAAACCAGCCCTGGGGCACTCCAAGCCATCCCATGTCTTTCAGCTCAACAGACACCTCAGTCAAGATGTCAAGTGCTGCATGCTGCTGATTACCTGATTTAGGTATTGTTAGTATTAGAACGCAACAAAAATGTGAACTTATCTGACATTGCCGAGAACCAGACTGAAATCAACTGTTCTATGGTCTCACGTCAGTAGGAGATACGAATACATTTGGTGCATTCTGCATGTCCTGCAAAAAGTAATCTGATATATCAGAATAAAAAAAGAACTAAACCCCAAAACTATGCAACATACGTTGAAAGTGGTTTCAGTCTTCAGTTCCATGTTCCGCTCTTCCCTGTCTATAAACAGCAGCTCACAAGCTGAGATTGAATCACTGGTACAGGTCGGCTAAGGCTGGGGTTGAGGATCAGACAGGATTGTGTTAGGCAAGTGACATAAATCTGGAAGTCTAACATCATCCAGGCAGCTAGGGCTAACACCTCTCCAACCCAATGCAAGTGCAGTGCCCTGTTTTCTCATGTTATGCAACAGCTCAGTAAAACAGGCCTAACCAGTCACCATTCCCTAAAATCTCAATTTTGCATGAAATCCATATTTTGAATGAATGACTTTAATAAGAATGATAACTCACTAGTTTGATTCATGCTATATATTAACTTCATAGGAGGTTTAATTCCTTCCTCTTTATTTAATTAAAGTAGTTAAGTGTTTTTTAACAACACTAAGACAACAGTAGCTCCTCTGTATAGAGATAATGTATTGTCAATGTTATTGACAATGAAGAAGAACATTATTGGTTCATTATTGCTTCATTATTGGTTTTTACTTATCTATCTGCCAGATGCATTCATATTTAGTAGTGTTGTTTATGCTTTTTGCCATATCACTTTGTCACATGGTGAGCACCCTACTTGAACAGCCTTTTGTCTTTCTTACAGTACCAAATCAGAGAAGCTCTCAGAGGATGGCTGTAGGTGAAGCCTGACAGATGCCTGGCAGGTGGAACATTTCAGGAATCAGCAATGGCTAACCTGACACAAGAGAGAGATTAATCTCTGGCAGCTAGACAGGGCTGACCCTTTTCAAACTGCTCATCAGGTCAAAGAAGGCACAGAGTGATAACTAAACAGAAAAACAGCTGGAAAAAGTACTAGCTTTGCATGAATGGAGGTGAGAAGGTGAAGGAAGATTTCCAGCTGAAGGCTGTAATGAACGTAGATGTGTCGAAGAACAATCCGAAAACATGCTGGATCTTTAGAAAATATGAAAGGACATTCCAAAGCTAAAAGGGGACAAGTAATATGTAATAAATGAATTACGTCTATGTAATAAATGAATCACTACACACACACACACACACACACACACACACACACACACACGCGCACACAAACATGCACACACAAAGACACTCGTGCTGTTCCTATTCAACTCGATAAACAAAAATGGCATCAGTGAAACCCAACAGAGTATTAAAACTTATGTGAGAGTATTTTGGGAATTAATGCCATCTTTAATTCATACCTTCCAAGCTGCCGTCACCATTTCTTTATGCCCCACACAGTCAAATAGATTAATCAGATTTCTGTTGGTCAATTTACATGCAAAATAACCCCGATTATGGCTTAAAAATACTCCTTTGACAGAGCCACAGAGACTGTCACACAGTAACACGTTGCAGCGATTTTCAGAATGAATGGAGTTCGTAGGAGACTGAAGGATGTTAAGGATTCAGTTCAGCAGCGGAATGGCACAGGTGCTTTCCAGGACGAGCGCTGTCTGCAGGCAGTGTGCCAGCGTCTCCTCGGGGAGGAATCGCTGTCTAACGTGTCTTGTGGCTCCCACCGGGAAACTAGCGTTCGCCTCCAAACCGCTTCTGTTTGCCCAGGGCTCCAGACATGATCCGCGACCGGGTGCAGATGCCCTACGGGCAGACACTACATCCCCCTTGCCTGGCACACACGGTTGACAGCAGACCTTACATGAACAGGCTTTTCTGTCTAAAGAAAAAACACAGACAGCCCCGATTTATTAAAGACAATGTCTGGAGGAGATGAAAAGTTCTTTCCTGAGTTCCAGCTTTATCTGAGGGCAACAAGGTTGTTTTACACATTGCAAGATGGATGTAGGTTTTCCAAAACATCTGTGTCTAATGCACAAAGCCTGTCCATGTAAAATGGTCTTAAAGGTTAATATGTGAGGTCTTTAGCAGTGGGAAATGAGTCTAAGGCAGGAGTGCCAAAGTCAGCAAAATTTAGTAATTTCTCTGATCAGACACACCGTCTAAACCTGGCAATTGATTGATGAGATGAATCAGGTGCATTTAAGCAGGTCAGTCATCAAACCACACTGGTCTCTGGCCCTCTCGGACCAGGGTTTCACACTACAGTGCTACATTAACTAATATTAGCTAATAAGTAGGTGTGTCTGAGCAGCACAATCACTAAACTTGGTTGTACTTTGACACCCCTGGTCTAAGGAATAGGACTTACAAAACTAATTCCTGGGAGTGTTTGTAAATCTTCCACATGCATTCAAACGATACAGAGTTAGGAGATTTCTACTAGAAAAGACGTACTTAAGTGTGGCCTGTAGGCCACATGCTTTTAAGTACCTTTTAAGTGTTGTTATTCTTCACTAATATGTAACATCACTGCTTGCTTCACAAACACATTTTTGAGTGCTACCTCCTTTAACGTGCCGTATGGACAATCAGAACCCTTTTCATATGCTGTGTAGGTGCAAGTTAAACTACTGCTGGTTTCCTTGCGGCTCTTCCATACACACAATGAATTTAATTGTGTTCTTTAACTCGGTAGCCTGTAGCAAACCTAACACGCTAAACCCATTTTAATTGCCTCTCTGATTCCCTGAGGTCCTGATAAGGATGGGTCAACAGACTTAGGGAGACTGCGTCTTTGCCCCTCCCTACTGTGATAAGAGCTCTTGTGAAGAGACTTGTTTACGTCTGACTGCCTTTTTTCCCTTTTCTTGCCCATGATAAACCCCCCCACCCCCCCACCCCCCACCCCCCACCCAATCACTTCTCCTCCACGATAGCAAATGGAAAGGTAGTGTCAAAAAGGTGCTTATCGTCCTGGAGCATATTCCATATCTTTCAAGTTATCTAGCCTCAGCAAAATCTGAATGTCTGTCTGTTTCTTGTTTGTTGCATGTGTGACATCCCTCTTTTTCTGCTGTCCTCCACTGACTCTTTGATGTAGGTAAAGTTTGCCCCTTGAGCTTTAAAGTGATTTGTGCGTTTTCACTCTGGCACCTGTAACTGGCCTGTAAATACAGCCCTGTTAATTAGAACTTACTTCTTAGGATAAACCCTGGCTTTCTGAGATTTGCCAGTAGGTGAGTTATGAGGTGATCTCTTAAACCAATGAAATACTGTCATGGGTGGCCGACCTCCCAGCAGGAGGAACACGCCCACTTGCTGGGAGGACCACAGTACACACCTACTCCACTCCCAATCACCAGCCTACTGACCATGTGCACCTGTCCATTGTTTCTCCCTTCCACTATTTCAACTCGCAGGTCAGCAGGGACGGCGCTGCACATTAGTGGATTACCTGTTGGAGAACCGACATGGAAAACCATGACAAGTTCACTTACCTTTTGTTTCATTTTTGTTGCTATATGCTAGTGCCTTTAGTTATGGTAAATAAAGAGAACATTCTAGTAACCACACCTCTTGCTCCATCTGTGCCGCCAGCGTCACAAATACAAGGTATTCACTTTGACATGTATATAACCCAGTGACATGCTAAGGTATTAATAATCAGTGGAAAGCAACTAGTAGTTCATTCCAGAAGGATGACAAATGGGCGTCTGTCTCCAGGCGTTCGGCTGGACAGAGGAGCTGAAAAATAGGACTGTCTGGCCTAAAACCAGACATCTGGCTCAAAACCAGATGTCTGGCCACCCTACTAATGGCCCTGCTAATGCTGGTCAGAATAGCTGGGTTCTGTTCCTAGCTTCATTTTATCTTTTAGGTCTGGATAACTTGTCAGGCTTGATCTTGTCTCTTTGTTCCTTTATGTCACTGCAAGCCTATCACCAGTAAACACCTCCGAGCACAAAAATCCTTCATCTTCAGTCTTCAGTGAGTCTTCTTTCCCTGTGACAGTTTATGGTTTTAAAAAATCCTGGGTTGCTCTAACATGTATTTAATATTTCACACACAATTTTTATTTATTTATTTATTTTTACCTTGAAGGCATCTGAAAGTTGTGTGTTCACAACTGCACACCTCGGGAATATCACAGCATGATTTCAGAGTCATGTTATTCTCTTTTGAATGTGAATTACTCAACAAACTAGGCATGAAGTTCCACTTGTGAGTGGTAAGAAGACTGGCATGTCACATCTCAACAACTTTATCTCATCCTTTGTGGCAACTACAAAGTGAAACAAGATGTTCCTCCCATAAATGTGGACAAAATGTCAGATGAAAGAGAAGTGATGGTCCACCAAAGTATTTGCGGAAATCATCCGTGGCAGCATCATAGAGGTAAAATGTCCATGTGATTTTTTTTTTTCTCCTGAATGGGAAATATACTGAGCCAAAGAATGTTTTGAGATGTACTTTCCAGGCATGGAGATGAAAGCAGTCTGAGCACCCCTGCAGACCCCAAAGCAGCACTATTCTTATCAAATGCTCAGATTCAGAGGCTGGAATGCCCCCCCCCCCCTCTGACAGACTACAGACTTCGAAGATGTGAGAGGCTTCACATGCAAATGTGAAAAAAAAAAATTGTCGCTAGTAATGACAAGTATTGTCACATGATGACAGCATCGACAGGATCAGACGTGGAGGTCAAACAGCAAAAAGCTACAAAATAAATTCATAAACTGTGCCTCATAAACTGGGTGTGTGAAAGAATCCATTTGATTTCCTACGACATTACTCTTGGCTGATTATTACATTAAAAATTACACTGCAATTAACTTCAGCAGCAATGATATAAAAAAGTTGCCAGTTCAAACCTCACCACCGCCAAGTTGCCACTATTGGGCCCCTGAGCAAGGCCCTTAACCCTCAATTGCTCAAGTTGTACTCAATAATTGTAATTGTAAGTTGCTTTGGATAAAAGCATCAACTAAATGCCATGAATGTAAATGTAAATGTAAAAGGATAACCGCTCTTTCAACTGATGTAATATTATTTTGCTTTTACGGTGCTTTTGTCTTGCCTCATGCAAGTGCTTTTAATATGCCTGACATATGGAAAGAAAACAAATATATGCAACTATCATAATTCCCTGATCAAGTAGCTTGAAATGGCCGATAAAAACTGCCCTGCACTTTTGCCAAGGTATTTCTTACAGAGCGATGCTCCGCATGCTTACGCTCATGATTTACTCACTTTCAGATCAATCCGTAACGCCCTTCTGCCATATCGGATAAGCTCTGCAGCATCTGAGACATCCTTCTAACTTGTTTGCTTTGCTGTGTTGAGCTCACTGCAGGTAATTAGTTTACTGAGACCGACATCCCGCACAGCCGCCTGAGCGCTGCTTTGTTTGTCTAACTGAGTGCACAATTTAACTGGGAGGCCTGTGGCCATATCAACACAAGTACTGACCGAGTACGTTTGGGCCATAAACAGAAAGAAAACATTTGCTTGGAGAACAGTGCATTTTGCTGCTTCTATGAAGTCCTTTTAAAAAATTTTTATCTCTCTGAAAAAAAAAAGGTGTATGCATGATCGTGAAGTTACAATTGTATAAATATGTATTATTTATTATTAATTTAATTTATACAACATACCTTTTCTTTAAATCAATTCATTCAAGATTATAGTCTGCAAATACATTCCTACTGTTTTCATTTGTGAGAATATTGCATCCAATATGCATCGGAAATTGGAAGATAAAACAGACAACTCACAAAGGTATAATTATAGCAAGTAATGGTGAGTGCTGAGCAAAAGGGTCTTTATCTGAGAGGAAATAATGCTGTATGGAGTGGGGGCAGCTGCTATACATTATCATTTGCAAACGCTACTGATAAGAAATATTTGAATATGAAAACAATTTGCTGTAATGAAAGTTTTTTTTCTTTCTCTGTTTTAATTACTCCAAAAAGGCAAAGCCAGAAAGTCAGGTCATTCAATCAAAGGAAATAACAATTCTGCAGTTTTATCAAGGGAAATATTCATATACATAGCTTCAAGAATGTATGTGTATGTGACTGTGAGTGTATTTGTGTGTGTATCTTCATGGTTTACTTTAACATTCATAGAGGCACTGAAAACTAATGAGTGCTCCTTATGCCCACTGCTGCACTGTGCCTACAGCCTCTCATTCAGCCCACTGAAAAATGATCAAGCTTTTTGTCATTTGAATGGACTTGTGCTGTGTGTAATCTATTATGAAGTGAAATATAATTTCAATATAGTAGGTAAGCACAGTTTAGAAAAAAAGTAGAGTCAGAGTAGGGTCAAGAGACAGGAAATGTAGATTTCAGGTCACTGTTTAAGGACACAGAGACAACGTTGTAGTTATGTCAACGACGGCATGTCACTGTCCTCTCACTGCAGTTGATGCAGGCCACTTTTGGATGTCCTGGATGTGTAGTATTATTTGTAAGGATAATCACAAGTGAAGATTAATGGAGAGTTTTGAGGGTGCATCAGAGGTGCCCTACTCCTAAGCTTGGATTCATATTAAACATTTGGGAAGCTATCTGAAATGTGCTCAAATTGGAATGATCCCATTAGAGGGGACCGAAATGTGCTGCTTAGCCATGGCAATGACCAGTGTTTGATATGGTGAAGCACCTCTGGCCATTTCTGACTTTAGGCAGGCGGGAATACATGCCAGTGGTTTCCAGCTGGCACTGACACTCGCAGTAGAGATGGGGGGGGGGGGGGGGGGTGTAATATTTTGTCTGACTGCCTTTGCCATCGTGCATCAATCACAGCGGCAGGAATCAGACATGGCTGCCTCTCATTATTGCCTGCCATCAGCTCCCGTCGATGTGTCAACTTCGAGGGCAACTGCTGCTTTGTCTCCCCTTGCGGCTGTTTGATCTCTCTGCTGACATGTGCTCCCTCTCGCCACCTCCGAGAAAGGTCCATATCCACAAAGATGCTCAAGTCTTCATCCCCAAGGCTGACACATTGACTGAGCCTCTTCAGGCCAGGTCAGTCTATAGACAACCTCAAAGCTTCACAAACCGAACTTTATGAATCCAATTTTGCCCTTAGCCCGTGCATTCTGTGCTGCCTTTTCCCCTGAGATCTCTCTTCTGCAATTTGGGAGGGGGGCATTGAGAGTCAATAAAAATGCAATCCGCCTGTGTGAAATCGTTTTATGGCTCCATGAAGGTTGGTCATTGCAAAGTCATGGCTATTGCTGTGCAATATATGCCAGGATATGCAATAAAGTAACTGGCCTTAGGTAAAAAGAACATAGCATCCAGTATTGTCAAAACAGGGAAAATTCCTTCAAATCGCAGGTGCAATTGACCTGAACATACCTCCCCTGTCCATCATTTAGAGGCTATTATATTTTATTGAGGATGCATGTTGTGCTGTGAGGGGGTAGTGGGTGTAGTGGATATAATGAATATATTTACAACTGGCATACTGTATAGATTAACAAAAGTCTAATACAAGAAAAATCTAGCAATGCAGGCATCTCGCTGATTGCCTCAAATAATGAACAGGGAACTGTTAGAATCATTATGTTATGACACATCATTTTGTTCTCATTTTTCACAATTTCACCAACTCATCAGCACTACCAACACCTGACCATTACTCCCACACACCTGTTTCTCATTGCAGTTTTTGTCCAATTCCAAAATATATTGGCTCACTCTTTCTGCAGTCTGAGAAGACTTACCAGTTCCTTTTGTAGTTCTGGGCATTTCTAATTACTCATAGCTTGAATGCTGATATTTAGGCTTGCCTGCTCTGTGGTGTTTGTTGATCGATCCTGTTTTCACTTCTTGTCTACCTGCTGCATTAATGAAGTGATTCTGCATTGATATCTAAGCCCTTTGACCCTTTTTACATGAAGAGTCTAGGGAGTCTCCCACAAACAGATAACAAATACTAACCATCACTTTAAACAGTGGCTAGTAGTTCATATCTTAAATGATTAAAATGCTTAAAATGAAAATGCTTATGAGGGAATGAGCCTTGTGGTGCATTATAGGTTAAGACACAGAAAGTCATCGGTTTAGGAGTGGAGCTGGATTATACTGTAGCATGATCCCCTCACAGCAATGTAAAGAGTTTGCCATCTCTCCAGGTAAAATCATTTGCATTCGAATGCTAAGGAAAAAAAACCTAAAATAAATATTGAAGTTGTAAGGTTCCACTAATGCAAACCTCAACAAAGGTGACAAAATAAAGTTAACATGTGTTGTGTATGGTAAATCTTTCATCACCTTTGCTGATGCTTCAATTACAAGCATGTGACAGAGAGTGTTCATAATGTGTCTGGAAGGCGTGGCCCATTGTGTTGGAAAATGTTTTGCAGAATCCCGAGACTGTCAACTTCAATTTAGCTGCCAGAGTGTCACTCAGCCAAGGAAGGGAGATGAGGGCTCCCCCAAGCCCAGAGCTAATGAGTGATGATCACAATTAAAGATACTATCAAGAGAGCAGCTGCGATGTTACCAACGGCAACCACATGAGTGAAGAGAAAACAGGGTGTGCAGACATGGAAAATTTTATGCTACATAGAAGCAAGTGTGATTTTAACAGAATGCTTCTATTAAACCAGGACTGAAAAATTAACCAAAGCCCTGTCTCATTCATATATCTCTCCACAAACTGTATTTTAACTGGCCATTAAGGCAATTAGCCCCATTGGTGATTGTTAAAGCGTAACTATTTTGTATTTAAGGAAGAGGGTGAAAGCAAGCGAAAAAGAATACAATGAAAGCCAGAAAACAGTTTGCATGGGCTAGCTACGAGCCAGCAGTGGTGCTATTGTTTGAGCCGTTGCTATGACTCATTACAAGACCCAAGGAAGCTGGGTCCTTTTTACATTCTAATGAATAATATTTGTGGCAGCAGAAACTGTTGGACTGGAGATCAGTATTCTTATTTCTAAACACCTGAAAAAGAGGCCTGTGACTCACAACAAAAAAGAAGCAAAGACATGAAGAGAAACACTGCCAAAGGTAAAACACTGTCAGTGTAGTGTGGGTGACATCGCTGGGAATATGTGATCTAGTCCTCTCCTTCTCAGTCTCTGCCTCAGCTCTAGGCTCTTTTTCATCACTGGCACCCATGTGTTTTTAATTATACTACCATGGCCTGTGTATATACAGAATGATGTGTGTCTTTCACCGCATGCTTGCTGAGGTTCTGATCACATCTACTCCCATCACTTAGCCATGGTCCTCTTTCAGGTACATTTTCCTACATTTTTTTGCTTCGGTCTGCCTGTTGCTGGTTCACCTCTGCATTTGAACACTCGCCCTGTTTGGACAGCAACTCCATGAAAAGGCTTTAAGAAAGCCACTCGACCATATCCAGCTTGCAGCCTCCAGTTCCCATATATTACACTTACAAAATGGTTCAGGTTAAGCAATAGTCCTGAGGCAGTTTGCACTCCCTTCAGCACACAAATAATGGTTTGGTAAGGTGAGGAATGAAAGTCCCCTAGCTACAAAAGATCACCAGTAGCTAGCTATGGATAAAAAACAGCAAAGAAAAAAGTCATGTAGTTCAGGCTTGAAGAGACTACAAATGATCAAGAAAATACTGACCAGGAAGCTTGAGGCCAAGCTCATAAAACGTTAATGCCTGTCTGAAGTGAAAAACAAATTTGTTTTGTCTGTGTCTCCTCATTTGTTTTGACATGCAGCATTTTGAGGACATGGGTTCATGATTCAGGTAGCTGAACAGAATATTTTCTCATCCGTAGAGAAGTGAAGGATCGTGGCATTTCAAAGAGATTTAAGACATCACGGCATTCCCTATAAAGTTAAATGAAAGGTTAATTCACTAGTCACTTTATTAGAAACATCTACCTTGTACCTACATTCACTGGCCACTTTATTTGGTCCACTGCTTGCATTTTATAGACATATAATTTCAGACGTTAGCCCATCTGTTGGCATTCACAGATTGTTAGCAATCATTTACCCTTTGTTGTCTCTGACCACAGGGCCACTGCTGACTGGGTGTTATCTAGGTAGCAAGGTGGCCATTCTCAACACAGGACTAACACTGACACAGTAGTGGCATGGTTTGGTATGTTGAGTTGGGACAAGTTTATCTGACACAGCAGTGCTGCTTCTGTTTTTGAGGTCAGGGTCTATAAAAGACCTGTCACCGAAAAGTATCCAGGCAACAGTGTTCTGAAGTCAGAAAATGACTAGTGATTAAGGGCCTGAGGAAAGTTAATACAAACTAAGCATGGAAACAGATGCACTATAGACATTGTACACGTACAAGGTTTGAGTGTAGGGCAAGTGAAATTCTGTTATACTGTATCCATTCATAACATTGCTATCGACCACAATCTAACAAGGAATCAAATTCGATAATAGGTTACCGGTTCACTTCATCAGAGCAACACATTGAGTTTTAATTAACTGCCAAATCATTTTTCTGCGATGGTAGCACTTGCTTTAACATAGATAAAACACAACTTATAAGAAGAGCCAGAGAGGAAATTGCAACCTGCTCCTTTAGCATCTGGATGGCCCACAAACTCACACACATAGATTCCAGTTTGGAAAGTTTCTGTTGAATCTCTAGATGTTTTTTTTTTTACTTTCCCCTGACCCTGTGTGTATTGCTGCTTAAGGAGCTTGGCCAGTGTGGGAAGGAGAGTGGGAAAATGAGGGGTTCAGCTGGTGGCTGGCCAGCTTTCAAGAGCCCAGAATCATGGCAAGGTGCCAGCTTCTGCTATTTTCTGAAATCGATCTGAGGAGGAGGGCAGAGCAGGACACCGCGGGGAACAATTAGGTCTGACAAAAACGCTGACCGAAAAAGTTGGATTTTTGAGGGGGAGGGGGTGGGGGATGCTACAAGGTCATGGTTTACAGGGTGTGGACTTTAACAGGCAGCCAGACCAGAATGGCTTACCAGAGTACTGGGTCAGTGAAAGCCTTGTTTAATTATTAGTGGGGGGGGTTTCGCAGAAAATGAGGCAGAATGAAGCAGAAGCCCAAGAAAGGGAGACCTTCATGCATCTTCAGCTATTGTTTGTGCTGACAGCTTTCAAGCTCCAGGCTCTTCTTCAGCAAATCAGAGGCACAGTTAACCGGGCACACGTTTGATAGATTGAATCACTCAATCCAAAGTTTTCCACATTTCCCACGCTTTGTATCACTGGCTTGCAGGATAGCGATGCACCATGCAATGAGTTAAAACACAAAATAAATTCTACATCGATGATCAGTGTTTTTTGGCCATCTTTAAATTTGTCAGCAATAATGGCATCTGAGCTTGTTTCTGAAGCTACGTGTCACACTTCCAGCCTCGACTGGTCCCATATACGACTGTGAGTAGAATTTTCTTTCTGTTCATAAAACTTTGTTTACAAACCCTGCTAGCACAAAATGTGTGTACTTTTTTTGTCATATGTAACCTTGCCTTTCTGTTTCTGGGTTACACCTTGCAGTGTAATCTTATATGTTTTCCTCAGCCAGCCAGGATGTTGCTGGCAGCTGTGTACATCAGTATTTTTTTTTCTCAAAATATTTTAGAGTTTTTCTTTTGCTATGCAAAACTCTGAGCTATGGCTCCGTTCCTGTACATTTGCTCATTGCCCCCAAGCCTTATTATTATTTGTATTAATTAGGCAATGGCGTTAATCATAAGGTGATAGGTGACATCAAAGGGGTTCAGCCTCAGTGCTGTTAATTCCCTCCTTCAAAAACTTCAGTCCTTTCCAGAAAAACTTTCCATGTACAGAGTTGGACTCTAATCAAAACTGTTGTAGTACACAGAAAAAAATGTTAATTTTGACTTTTGCCATCAGTATACTTTTAAACGGCAATGCTTGTTCATTTTCAAGCACTGAGTAACAATTTACACTCTCTAAAAGATACTATTTGACAATTGTCTGCCTATCATTGCCGCCATCTGTTTATTTACATTGTAAAATTAACAGCACAAGTTTCAGAAGGTGAATGTCACTTTAAATTAAAAATCTGCTCCTCCTCGTCTTTTTCATCGCTATATCAGAACCAGGACTAACGAGGCCTTTGGTCATGAAATAATAAACGGGTCAGCCTCCCCCTCTATAATAAACTCCGTCATTAAGGGTGCGTGCTATAAAACGCAGCTGTGATCCCCCGATCATGTGAAATATAAGCACCTACTAACCAGCAGGACCACTCCATTAACTTGCACTCCCATGCTTTGGTGTACTTTGGAGTGCCAGCAGTGTCAGTAGTAAAACATTCCGCCACCAATTTAAACGTGCCGAATGATATATAAACGTATATTAAAAAAAAGGTTCATATCAACGTTCGCATTTTGGAACTGCAGCTTGATGGAGCAGGCCAGGCTCTCGGTCTCGAGAGCAATAAACTGCAGCGCAGTAACTCCATGCTCGATTTATTAATGGCTCGATACACAATGCAATTTGAGAGGCAGACAGGTTTCGCCCCCTTCTCCTCACCCAGAGCAATAACACGCTCCGTGGGTAGATCGGCCCATCATAGCCAATTGTTTCCCTCGCGCATGCTTCGCCTAAGCTGGTCTGAGAGCTTTTCAGCCTCATTGGACATCAATGGTCCTCCCCCGATCCCCGCTTACCTTCCCTGGGCAGTGACGGCACCGAGCATCATGGCAAGAACAAAGAGCTTTTGGAGAGCCCAGAGAAAGCATACGCACACAGAAGCCTAATGAAAAACGGAAGAAAGGGACGAGCCCTAATGAGTAGATGTGCTTTGCACGTGCTGATGACATCGCTGTGTAGTTGTTGCCGAGTTAACACAGAGCAGCGAAAGATTCTGAAGCTGTAGTCTGTGATTTCTTAGCTGGCACATGGCCCAGTGGTGCACAATCTGGTCGGGGTAACATTTTGGCATTGCACAGAATCTAATTAAACAAGCAAGGTAAATGGTCCATTGCTTCCAGAGTATTATGTTCTCTATTCAAATGTTTTAATTACTTCACTTTTTGCAGCTGCTTTTGTGGTCTAACTGTATGCGGATTCAATCTTCCAACTTAACATAGCAAAGCTTTCCATTATATGGTCAGTATGGAGTGCATTCTTAGAGTGTGTTGCTATGTTACTCCTTTTTAAACAGTTTGCTTCTACCATCCGATTAGTTACTCTTGCAGTCTAATTGGAGTTCTTCAAGTAAACCTGGTTGAAGTCATCTGCTTGGGGAAAGGTTTTTTTTCCCTCTTTCTCTTACCTTTTTACTCATACTATAATGTTGTGGGGTTTATTTTGGAAACTGCATTGTGATTTGTGCTAGTTTGTTTGTGCTAGTCCAGCACTCAGGTTAAACCAAACACTGAAGTCTCCATTTGTATGGGAGTCCAGAGTAGTCCTGCTTTTCTTTCTGCTGACATAGTGGACTTTCCTGCCAGCCAGTAAAAAAATAAATGCTATGGTTTTCTTTTCATCCCCATGCAATGCTGGCCTGGTTTCATTAGCTTCAATATACGCCTGTAACTGTAGAAACACTTGGGCAATTTTTTTGTAATCTTACCATGTCTAGGCTGCACAAATACAGTGTTGCTCAGGTTATCTACGTGTGGAAAACTCTGTGTTGGTTATTAACTGGGAATGAGAAAAGGGTATATTGTTTTGTTTTTCTAACATGAAGCCTGACCTTAATGTTTTCTCATACAAATCTCTAAAACAACAGGCAAACCTGCTTACATAGTAGCAACTACATAGTCTGTGTAGTATGTTGTAAGTTGTAGTTATATGTTCTATGTTGTAGTAATTTAACCAGACTATGATGGTTAAATTCTCTACTTTAAATAGCTAATTTCAATGTGACCAAAGCAAACTGTCAATTTTCTTGGCACCGAAAAGGATGACATATACTTTGATTCTGTAGCTATTAGCCAGTGGATATGAAAATTCATTTTTGAGGCTGGCTTCCCTTCTGATGGTGTGCTTCATAATTTCTCCATTATCTGTAATTCTAATGTGCTATTCTCATGAAACTGAATAAAGGCACTTTGTCACCACTGGGCATTCATTTCAACCTATGTGGGAGTGTTTCACAGCTAGGTATTAAAAAGGAACTGGATATTGTTCATTAAAATGTATATTTGGCCTCTTTTTTGTTGCTTATGCTGTTGTCTGCATTTCCATTCACACGTCCATCAGATAGTCTTAAAAGGTTCATTCAGTTGTTTTCAAATTTGCCTAGATGGAAAGCGTCTTCATATCCGTCTCTCTGTATTACACAGAACAAAGGAATTAGGCACATTGTTGCTGCTAATCTTTGAATTATATTAGCCTACGTTCAAGATGCAAGCTAGATAAGTCAAGATGAATGACGAATCGCTGAAAAAGAGAAACTGAGGCAGCATTAGTTACCAAATATTAGGGATGCTAAGTGTACTGATTTACAGGACATGGATTTTCAGTTTGTACATTTTTGTTGTTCATATGGGAACAAATAGAAAAGCCAAGAGAGAATGCCACCCTCTTTGACAGATAAAAACTCAGGTACACTGTTAGGGTGTACATTCCATGCTCTGCTGCAACAGTATGGTGCAGGTGATTGCATTGAATCTCTCATCTATTTCACAGTTTCTGCACAATCCAATTGTAGTATTTATCACATTCGCTAAAGATGCAGAGTGTGGAGGAATTCATCAACACTTCATTGTACCATCAGGCAGAATAACGGTGTCGATTCTATTCCTTGACGGTGGCCTTGTCTGAGCCCAGTGAGTATCCCAATTTCTTACCAAGATTTATGACACAGCTGCTGTCACCAGACCATTTCACCACTCCACCTGGTTCAAACGGGGAAAAATGCTCTTTGCAATGAAATCCCAGTGTTCTGAAGGCCCGTACTATGCCCAAATGCTTTAATTGGTAAGCAATCAGGTGCTGACACCCAGCAATGGTTAGGAGCCATATGCTGTCAACATTTGTGGCTATAAATCCCAATAAAGAATTAATGGATCCCGTGTCAAGTCATCAAGCTGTTCTGCTTTAGTCTTGATGGTGCCAGGCTGAAATGTTTCCATCAACCCTGGCATGGCTCGGAGTGTCCGAACATTGCATCATGCCATGGGGCACGCATGGGTAGAATCCCCTGCCAGCAAAATGGCCTTGAGCAGATTCATTCCCCAGCAGCTCGTTCTTGCCATGGTTCTCGGGTCATCTCGAGGATTCCCTGTTGCAATGTGCCTGTCTCCCATCACGTGAAGGCATGTCTGCATTGAAGTGCGCCACTGCAAGGTGTCACGCCACATGATAGGGCCACAGTTGGGCAAAAAGTGTCCACTTATTGGTGAGGAACTGATGGGTTTTTTGTTGGGTCCACTGTTGCAGATATAAACAGCAGGAGTGAGTTACTGACTCTTTTTAAAGCCAATTAAAACATTAAAAAAGGTAAAAGGGGATAGATTAAAGGGCAACCTCATTGAAAAATATGCCACAACAGTTTTTTCACTTAATTGTTATGATAGTACAGGAGATACAACAGAGCATCTTTTTGAACTCCTCATTTTTGTTCACTTTCACCAGTAGCTTTACTTGGCAAGCTGCGACATTTCATCATCATTTGGTATGTCACCTTGACATACCAAAAAATGGCTGAGTTACAAAGTCATTTGTCATAACGTGTCATAATGTAATTTGTCCCCACAAAGTGTCATGATGGCCTAATCTCACTTAAATTCTGTGTCACTTGACATAGTTGTTGTCATCTTGACATCAAAGTTGACAAAACCAATTTTTATGGAAGCTGATGCTTTTTAGAATAAGTATTTATAAATGTTTATGTGTGTTTAAGTCAGTTGTCATGAAGGGCACCTTATGTAGGTGTCATGTAGCCTTCTAAACAGTGCCCTTCAGTAGTTTTACCCTGACCTGTTTAAACTGTTATAAATGACTATGTAATATTATGTATATGTCATTATCTGACTACAACATAATCAAACAGCAGAGTAATTGGACAGCCTACTGTTCAAACCCCAGTCTCATGAAAGCATTACTTTTCTTAAGAATGTCATTTAAGATGTCTGTAAGACCTTACCTTTAACCTGGACACCGATGCGAAAGTACACATCTGCCGGGCTGAGGTAGCGCTCCACCAGGATGTAATACCACTGCTCCCAGGACAGCAGTGGCATCTCTAGTTCGCAGGGCTTGCTCTCTCTGCAGTCAACAGCACTGGAGTTGTGTACAGGTGGAGCCCTGGCTCGCATCTTCACCAGCACAGGGCAGCCTTCATTGCTCCGGTTTCTGGTGCTGCAGTCCCCCAGCTGAACCTTCACCAAAGAGATGTAGCTAGGAATGAATACCCTGCAGGACAGCGAGGAAAGGAGTTAGGTGAGGCAGAGCCTATTATCCAGTGTTGTTAATACAGACATATTTGCTCACATTTATGAATGTATATGCATGGTACAGGAAGAGGGATGCTTCCTCAGCAGGACAGATTAAAGAAGCACCCTCAGGCCATCCCAACATATTTATAGAGTACTGTTATTATCCAAAAGCCCAGCAATCTCTGAGGTTAGAAATTCTGCTAACTGCACTATACTGTATGCTGTGATCACTGCACATCAGATTGGTAAAAAAAAAAAAAAAATTAAAAAAAAAAAAAAAGAATAAACCCCTAGTGCATTTAATTCTCCCTTTAATGCCTTTTATATTTATCTTATATTTACATAACATATAATCAAAATCAGTATCAGTAATTGCTGTCCTGTAATTTTAATGCATCTATGATATAATAATGCGCATTAATTTTGATTCAGGGGTAGGGATGCAAATTTATTCTTGAGCCTCTGGACTGCAATTATCTAACACTTGTTTATGTGGAACAAAGAGATAAAAAGCCCTTTAGGTAGCTTTTCACCACACATTCATTTATAGATTAAATACCCTGAGAATAGTACCCAGCAAACATAACATGCTATAACATAGCTTCATACTGGCCAAAATGTATGACTTGGTGGACCATTATCATTAACATATCAATACCTGTTTAGAGTCAAGATGACGGAGCTATAAGATTTGACATATTTTGCTGAATTGCGCAGAGAAGCGTAGGTTATTCATAAGATTAATGCGAGTTGTCCTTTTTTTACCCAAGGCAAAATTGCTTCTCTCTCCTATTTTTTAGTTTGATAATTAAACAATGTGAAAAACACATCAAACACTTAATCAGACAAAAAGCAATTTGTTTATACAATCCATCAAGAACATAAATAGGTTACTTTGAATTTAAACAGTGTCTCCCTCTCTCTTCTCTCTCTCTCCCTCTCTTTCTCTCAAAGAAGAAAACTTTTGTTCAGGATTTAATGTTCTATCTTCTTTTTTATTTTCTGCACCATTATGTTTATTTCACAATTGATTAAATAAAATCAATTACTGAGTAATATGTATTCTGATGAAAGCTTAACTTAATCAAATGAAAACTTAATTTAATTGTTCATTGAGCCTTGGTGCATATAACAAGACCATAATTTAGTGGGCAAATCTGTAAATCCCAAATGCCTTTCTTTGTAGCCTTTCAGTAAATGCTGCAGAGAATTCCATGAAATATAAGAGAGGCCTACAGACTTCAGTGTTATCAAATGACCTTTGAAATCCAACAATGTTAAATCAAACATTCATAAAACCACATTAAGTATTATGATTCCTTAGATTCTTTATAAACATATCTTAGGTAGAGGGAATCTTCTGTAAAATGCTGTATGCAGGATATAGAATGATGAAGGTAAAGTTCATGTGTGTGTGCATGGATGTGCATGTGTGTATGTGTGAGTGTGTGTATAAGTGTGTGTGACTCTGAGACATAGAGACATATTGCTGTTGGTATGCTGAGCTGTACTACAAATGGCATAGGCATCTTAATCAGCATCACTGAAGCTCTTAAACCAGACATTAGATTGATGGGTGTGGAGTCTACCTGTGGAAAAATGAGCCACTCGGCATCATCTAATCACAGAACAATCAACCATTCCCAGCTGGGCTTCCGCGGGAGTTCATTTGCGTACTTGTGCATGCTAGCCTATGTGGGTTTGTGAATGCAGTGAGTCAATACATTTGTGTGTGTGTGTGCATTTGTATGTGTGTTTGAGTCTGTCTGTATGTGTGCATTCCTGCTGTCAAGGATGCGTGTTGTTCCAGGATGGGGTCATTCCACTTAGATGGAATATTTGGTTGAAATTATATCATTTGTTTTGCATGTAACAGAACTGTAGCAATAGTTTATTCCCTAATCTGCTGTGATTGCTCAACAGTTCATTTAGGCTCTTTTATAAAAAAATTTTTAGATGCACTATGCTGTCACAATAAGAGATTCCATTCCATATCCACTATAAGTGATACGTATATTAAAATGTTACCTGAAGTCCTAGATAAGCTGTATGGCTGGCTTCATATTTTATATCAGCTGTGAAAAAAGCTTGAAGAAGAGGAGAAGAGTTCTGTTCAGTAGAGCTCATGGTAAAGTTCTTAACAAAGATAATGGCAGGCAAAGCGCAGAGATGCTAACTGTGGCTAACTGGACTTTAATGTTACCTTTAAATGATACTCCTTTGTCTCGTCCAGTAGTTAGATAGCAATCATATCTTCAGTATGGATCAGTGTTCAAATATTTCAGGTCAATAAACAATGAACCACTTCGTTAAGCTGTGTAATTATAGCTATTACATGTAGAAAAAAAGAAAGTTTGGCATTGGGAATTGTGACAGAAAATCAGTTGGAAGATGAGGCTTTTTTTCCTTGTGGTGTGTGTCAGTAAAATTGTTTTTTTTGTTTGTTTTTTTAGCTATTGTGTGGCATATGTTAATTGAATAAATCCAATTAATTTAATTTTATAACTGTTTTGGAACAGTGGACATATATGGGTGAGTTGTGGTTTAATGGAACATGCCTGGGTGTTTTCATGTTATTGTTTGGTAGTAAGGTAGAAGACACAGTGGTAGAGGACAACTCTGTCAGGAAGAGTAATGATGGTGTAACTGAAAAGCAGTGTTAAGTGATTGCAGTGGTTGATTGTGTGCAGGTATAAGAGTCCTTGAGTACTCCTTTTGAATGCAGAAAGCTCTTGTGGTACATAGGCTAAGTTTGACATGTCCTGTAGACTCTAGAATATGCAGTCAGGACTGTGGGATAAAATAGGGATTGGCTAAAGGAGGAGGTGTTTGTCTGTGTGTGTGTCTTTGTCCATTGGTCTGCCTGACTGCTTTTGACTGTGTGCAACAAGTCCACTCACTTGTAGAGAACAGATTTATTGTGAACTGGAATCATCTGGTCTATGAAGTAGCCAGGGTATAGCACCGAAATTCCTATCAGCCTCTGGACTATGAGCTGAGGTTGGAAGAGGTACTGACATTCTTCTCGAAGACCCTAAAGAAAAAAACAAAAGGACAAAACAAAGCGTTCAATTTCAAACCTGTTTATCAGAATTTGATATCCAAAGTCAAGACATGCTGTGAAATGAGATAAAAATATCAGAGAAGATGGCAGCTCCAATTAAAACCCAGTTATTATTTTCACTGTGAAGTTATCACAGCACCATCACTTTCCAGAACTTTCATTCATATCTTTTTTTGTGTGACAGCACCTTTACCTCACACTGCTTGACAGTTTACACCTCTCACAAACTACAAATGATTAAAAAAATAAATAAATACATTTGTGAGCATATAGAATTATACTGAGGGGGGACAGTGTGTAAATTTAATTGTTTTTCACTCTGTAGTATGGAATGTGACACTGCAAAATTCCCAGTTAATAATCCCTAGTGTTCCCAGCTGGGCTTGAACAATGTGTTAATTAAACCCTCCAGGCGTTAATTCAACTCAGGGGATGTTTCTGTCCACAGGATCCCAATCTGTCTAAATGTCTCCAAATGTGTTTTTCTTCATTTTGAAAGTATACTGTTTTGCATTTTGGGATTTTCTTATAAAGTGCATCACTTGTACACCCTACTTGTACATCCTCTTCATAATGCAATAATATTACATTGGATTGGATGGATTTTTTGGTCTTTTAGTAGAAAAAATTGGCCCAATTCAAATATGCCTGTGTCTAATCTGTAACTACTCCAGGTTCCACATCTACTGATGTAACACCACAATGACATAACAGAATTCTCTGTACCACAGTCAAAACTCTGGTAGCCTTGTAGGTTTCAAGCATATACAGAAACAGAACCCAGTGTTAAAACTGCCAAAAACAATTTGAGAGTGCCTAAAACAGACCTGTGATTGCAGAGTCTGCTTTTGTTGGAACCAACAGCAGAGGATCACAGTTGGCCGAGGTGCCCAGAACTCCATATTAGTTTCCCAAGTGGTAAAAACACATTAATTTCAGCAGGAGTTAGAGGTGGTGTGGGCACCAATTAAAGAGGAGATGAGCTGTATAGATTTGCAAGGACACATTTTCACAGGGAGATTGCATGGCAGGTTGGGGTGAGGGAGGAGGGTCCAGGGGGAGAAGGGGAATTGTCGTTGGGCTGGGGAGGTAGGGTTGTGGGGGGGCTGTGTAGGAGCTTGTGTTATTTATTATGGTACACCCTGCCAAATTACAATGCAGCATTTCATCATTCACCCCCTGGCCTCTGTTTCTCACAGGTACCCCCACCCTCATTCATCACTGTCAAGCAGTGGCTAACCCCCACCCCTCCTCCTCTTCTCCTCCTTCTTCTGCTCTTCTTCTGCCCTCCATCCCATTAGGGGTTCTCCAAGCACTCCAAAGTGGAAATTCTCTTAGCATGCCTCCTGTACACAATTACCCAGAAGCCCAGCAACCCAGCATACCAGCTATCCGGCGATGGGGGAATGGGTGCCATGCGAAACCTGAAATCTGTTTTTCCATCAACTTCCGCCTTCAAGGTTCGCCAGGCAGCTCAGAGCAACACGGGATATTGTGGTGACACGTAGCACCGCACTTTCCACGCACACCAAAGGGGGTGATTGTGGGGTGGGGTGGGGGCACATATTCTCACATACCGATACTTGCGGCAGTCCTGTCAGAGACCTGCTGCAAATCATTGGCGGTTTCCTATTGAGGTCAGTCAGCCATGTTATTACTACATAAGGTAGGGAATGAGCAGCTGATTTATCGCCGCGCCTGTCAGCTCGGTGCGGTAAAACAATAATCCTGAGAGGGGAAGACAGTGGCAGCACAAACTACTTCCAGGGCTTGTCTGCTCTGTCCGGGGAATTGGCAAAGAATGGGGAAAGGGGCGGGGGTGGATGAAGAACTAATTGGCCCGCGGTGATGCACATTTAATTATATAATGCTTTTCGCCGCCTCAATGGTTATCTCATAATTAGATCTTCATTAATTCTTCAGTACGAAAGCATGTCGAATGCAGTTTTAGTTGTTTGATTTATTTAGTTATTTACTTTTAGCAAAGAAATGTCTGGATAGGCATGCTTTTACATGCTGGAACATGTTCTGTAATGTCCTGCTGTTGGAGAAGGTGCCTAATGTTCTCTGCCACATCCATTAGGACTCAAAGGACAAGTTTACAATTCACTTCAAATTATCCTTGCTATCAGAATTGTATGTTCATTAAAATCTTTATTACCATTACCATGCTGACTACAAGTTTTACACTGCCCTTAATTGCTTTGATTATATTGATAACTTTCATCAACAACTGAAAAAAAATAGTGAGGGAACCCTCCCCCCCAACAGAAGGGAATATTAAATTCAATACTTTTACAGAAGTTGTCTAATAAGAACAAAATTGTACTTATGAAGTACATAATTAATAATAACACAGAGACTGTACCTTACATTATAGAGGCTGTGTTTAATACCTTCATGGTCTTATGAATATTTGAAGGGAAGCTTAGTTTTTAAAAAACTTTAACTCATAGCAGTTTTGACATGCTAGAGGGCATCCATACCGATGGTGATGGAGCACGTTCTTGTTTCATTACAGCCGATTGCGTGGATCCGCTCCACTGGGTAGGTGTTGTCGGCCGTGTTGCTGGGGGAGTTATGCATTGCTCATTATCTCTTGTGTATTATCAAGGTCTAATTCACTCTTGGCTTGATTAGCGGGCTCATCCAATTCACCCCAAGCTGTCCAGCAATCACTTATCCTGATCTCTGTCTACTGTGGAATTCCTGAGACCTCCTGTCTGGACATAGAAGGGACAATTTAACGATAGCTTGATGCCTTCTGGGCAGGATTCTTGTTATCACTTCAATCTTGTTGCTATGTTTGTTAACAAATTGCCTAATGGGTAAACGCTTTAGTTTTGTGTTGTTTTTTACAGTGCTACAAAAGCATCTTTTAGGCATTATCGTTCAAGGCTGCCAGGACCCTCCAGGGTTCAACACTGTTTATTGCGGAGGCAAAAGGCCTCTGTCCTCAGCTCACAATGGCACAACGGAGTGGAAGGATAATAAGGATGGAAGGGGAAGTGCTAACCACTGCCACCTTTAAATAACACACTGGAGAAGGAGCCCCATCTGTTGTTTGTGCATGACTGCATACATAAAACACAGGCACAGCTGCTGCTAAAGGAGGCAGACACAGCCGCGGCTTTGAATGCCCTCCCCCTCATTCGCCAGCAGCCTCTGACCTCCTCTCACCTCGCTCTGCCATGGTCTCCAACGTGCGAAATTTGTCATTCCCATCAACACAGCATCTTCCTACGCCCTCATTTGGGTGATCCGACCAGAGGGAGGCTGTCTGTGGCTCACCCGGATCCAGACCCAGATGGAAAGGTTCGATTAGCTAGGGAGTGGAAGGAGGTTGTTGGAAGGGGGCAGTAATTGCCTCTCTGCTCAAGGCCTGAGTTGGCCGATGTGCAAAAGTAATTCAAACCCTCTGCACAGGCTTGCGTGGCCTCAAGGGTGGCACCGGAGCAGACAGGGAGTGAACTGGTGACAATTTGTGCCTCTGGGGCTTCTTGAAGCATCTGGCACAGCCTTAATGCAGAATCAGGAGAGGCCCATGCATCGTGGTGTGTGTCGCTTCGTTGCCTGTTCACTCTGCTTTTTCTGCTGCTACTGAGTAAATAGTGTTAGTATGGGGCTGAATATGCCAATGGCAGTTAATAGAGGGTAGTGTTTCCTGATAGGTGACTGTTTGTTGTGAAAATCAGTGTGGTGCCAATGGTGGCTGTAACTTCTGTAACTTCTATGAGCAGCCTGTGAGCAAACTTTGAAGCAAGTGTTCACCTGTGGAGCGGTAGAATGCCTGGTGTTTAGAAGTAGAGCAAACTGGAGGAAGGTGTACATAAGCAATATTGAACATCCATAAATCACTTGTCTAGCAAAGACCCTTCAGGGATCTGTGATGTCATTAGTGGTGCAACCAGCTCTAACCTGCCATACACTTGCTCTTTAAGAGGCCGTCCCTGAGCCTCGAACCTCCCACTTCCATCAAGGTCACATCAGCTCCAGTAATGACATGAGTGAAGGCTGGAAAACCCAAGGTCTGAGGTTTGGCTTATTCCCCAAATGGGTAATCTAGGACCTTCTCACTTTACTTCAGTTTGGCAGGCAAGGAGAAAAAAGCATGGCTTGAACAGTAGCTTTCACAAGGATAATCTTCTCATGTTTCTGTTTTTTTTGAGGATCCAATTGCATTAGTCTAAGTGACACCTTATTAAATATTATTGCCATGTAACAAAGGAAGAGTAATAACTGACACTTCTCCACAAACACTATTAGAATGTATTCTCAATCAAGCCAAACTCTAGTGAACCCAGGACTTAAGGATGCCCTTGCTCCAACTTTGTTTCTGGGTCAACAAACCTCTGCCTCTGGCTAATAATGTGGACATGTTAGGAACGGGTATCAGGATATCTGCTTGCCTTTAGCCTGTTGACAACAGCTAATTAGAAATGCAGTGGCAAGACACACCATCACTAAACTATCAGCTTTCCCCCAACTTCTGTGGCCTGTGTCCAAAACAAACACTGGTGCACTGGGCAGGATCATCCAATCTCCAAGCTCCTGACAGCTCCTAATTAGCACAGCAATTCAGCCTGAGAGCCTTGGTTAGCAAGAGGCAAACTGTCAGGCAGCAGCGCTTCCGGTCATCATCTATCCCCGGTGGCAGCCGCCTCAAACAGAGACGGCTGGCTGATCTGTGCTGCTGTGATTTCCATCATCTCTCTCTCTCTCTCTCTCTCTCTCTCTCTCTCTCTCTCTCTCCAGCTGCCTAACTGTTAACTCCATTTGTGGCTGCTTGCTCATAAAGAAGCCCCCTGAATATCCACCGAGAGAGGCATGCTTGTCAGTCAGCAGCACATACGGCGGATGTGGCGTGCCACAGCCCTGCCGTAAGTATCCAGCTCCATGCACCATCGCACCAGGCATCAGTGGAGCCCCCATTTCCTTCTAATCTCAACAGCACAGCCCGGAGCAGTTTGTGCCAACAGCATGCCAGATCTTTCCTTAAATATATGCAATCAGAGGAGGCGCTGCAAGTTAGAATCTAGCTGTGAGCAACGATTCAGTGGTATATTTTGTAATATATAGCTGGTTAAGTCACAAAGGTTGCATTCTGACCCTCTTGCCGTCCATTATGTTTCTGTGACATCAGCTGCTGTGCTTTCAAAAGTGCAAAGCACCTCGTACAGGGGATCTTATGCTTACAGGAGAAGTCTCGGTCATCGTTGAAATGCTGACAAATGTGTTCACCCTGGAAGATCCCTAGACAACTGGGTCCAAACTGTTGCTGCCCAGTGATTGATAAATGAAAGATTTGTTCTTGCGGTATGGCTCTACCCCTAATTATCCCTTCCAGCTAGGCCCTGCTGTAAGTCTGCTGGTTTTCACCAGTGCTGTCGCTGCTGAGGTTCTTAGTAAAGGCCAGAGTGCCGCACACTAATTGGATGCTGGTAGGAAGACTTGAGAAAAAATGACATCCTTAAATAGGGAGTTCACAGGGAGGAAAAGGATTGTGCATAATCCAGTAGAGTGGACGTTCCCTATCACTGCAACTCTTGCAGTTAATTAAGCTAAAAGTCTGAAGGGTAGGCCAACTGGGGAAAGAGATAAGTCATGCAGAGGAAAGATAAAGCACAACAGATTGACACCAAAGATCTTTGACAATAAAACAGGAGTAATGCAAGGATGCATATTGTGAACAAACGGTTCTAGATAGCACATAAGGATTATATTCCAGATTATACACTGTATTTGTCAAAAGGCAGACCAGTTAGAGGTGGTAAGGATACATACACTTTGGGCATATGTTCCCATATGAAATGTAATTCCATACTAATAAGTAACCAGTAATGAAAGTTCTGATAGATGAGAGAAGGAGCGATGAGAGATGAGAGAAGTCGTTGTATATTAATGTTGGCATCAAACTGATCCCTAATATGGTTATATATTGGGGACAAATACGAAGACTTTCTTTTCCACCAGATCAGAGTTCACACTTCACTGAATTGTTTACAAGTCAATTAGCATAAGCCTTCCATTATGTCTGGCTAATTGGCTATACTGTGTTCACAGACAAAACTAACTAGGATTCTGGATGAAAGTGAAAGGTCGGATGCTTCTTGGGAAAAGACTTACTTCATTTCTGGGACTTAGCTCACGTGCACAAGCTACTGAACATTTTGCACCATGCATGAGACAGCAAAACCACTGATGACCAGACACACAACATACACAGGTGTGAATGTTACAGATGCTTTTCTCACAGTAAAGCAATGATTTTAACCAGACAAACAATGAAAGTGCATGTAGATTAAAATAAATATATTTATAATGCATAACACAATTTTTTTATATATACTATAGGTGAGATAATGATGCAAAATCACTTGCTAATCTATACATAATTATAAGCAGTATTAACATAAGAATACCATGTTCCAAGTAGAGGACTCCTGTAAACAGTTCAGGTTTCTGATTTTTAAATTTCATTTCAGTTTTCCCTGGGGGGAATAATGCGAATAGTAGAGCCTGTTGTACACCTGTTGTGTTGACTTGCAGGAAGCCATTATTAGGCCCTGATTTAGCAACTGCTGACACGAAATAATTTAACAATATCCCATGATGCATGATTGACCCTGACTATAACCCTGATAATTTTATTCTTTCAAGAAGGAAATGCATTTTATTGGCTGTTCCTCCAGAGAAAAAAAGTTGTCTGCTATAATTCTCATATACAGATTAATGAGTTTGAGGGTTGTCAGTATGAGAAGGCTGAAGGGTGTTCTGAATTACTTTTTCTTTCATCATCATCATGATTATCATCATCTGCTTCTGTTCTGTCATGCAGTGACACACAATGCTCAATTAATTAAAATACAAGTGACATACAACCTGTTGTTTCACATTTGTCCCCAAACAACAAAAACTATTCTTTAAAAACAAAATTACAAAATTACTCTATCGTAAACCTGTCAAAAGTAGTAATTCATGATGGACAGTCACAAAAAGATTTCTTGATTTTGACTCACCTAAAAAACTAACATAGCTTTACAAGATAGAGTAGGAGATGTAGAATTATGCATTACAGAAGAAGGTGTCTATTAAAGTCTATAATAAAAAAGCCTTTTAGTTTGTCCATCTTTAAAGCTGAGTCCTTATTCTGACTGGACACGGATATGCTTGCATTCCACAGGCTCACCTTGACAGAAATCTTCCCCTCATCCTTTGGCAGGTGTGCGGCCAGGAACCAGTCTCCTGGGAGGGGGCTGGTGACATTGAACACCCCTGTGGTACGGTTGGGCAGTGTCCATGTCAGAGTGACAGCAAAGGACCCTGGGATGATGGTGTCCCTCGGGAAGCGGGTGTTCAGGGGGTTGATCACTGGTGGGGCCCCTGACCTGAAGTATCTGTTAGCCGGAGGGACAAATGACATTGTTACACAGCGGACACATCTGCTACACTGTGGCCAACTTAGGAGCTGGACGCTCACTCACTCAGGGAGAAGTATGTGTCCCCAGTCATCACTGTGTAATGTAATCTAAAGTCCCAGTGCGCGCTTATGCCTGTGCTTTTCTCATCACAGTTTTCATAAATCAAACAAACAATAAACACAGCACAATTAATTTCATGTGAGCAAACAACAGTGTGTGTGTGTGTGTGTGTGTGTGTGTGTGTGTGTGTGTGTGTGCGTGCGTGGGTGTGTGTGAGGGTGTGGGTGTGTGTGTGAAAGAAAAAGAGAGAAATGGGTATGTCTATGGGGAGTCACCCTGAAATCAATTAGAATTCAGAAAATGCTGCAATTTCTCTTTCCTTTACAGGAAGTGAAATGGAGCATTGTGACTAATACTAAATTATGCATGAAGTGAATCGTAAGCAAATATTCCAACATTATACTCTACTGTGAATGTTTCAAGTAATGCTTATGGATTTGGAGGGCACTGAAATGGAACAGTGCTCCATCTAGGCTGTAATCTCAGCTAAAGTGGAGAAAAAGGGCCCAGATGCAAACAGCGACCTGAGTTTTTTAAAATCTGATTGGTATTAATTTTTTCAACATTAGCTGTAGAGGCCTAATAAGGCTGTGCTTTCTGTTTCGTGCTTCTGAATCCAGCTCACTGTTCAAGATTAAAAAGGAGCCTGACAACCTGAATCTACCCTACATCATACTACATGAAAGTCTTGTGAATAAAAGGCCTCACCTCCTGTGATTACTGTCACTCAGCCCATTGCACTGAGACACTGCAGTTTGTCAATTGTCCTCTCTGACAAGCTTCAGAGGCAAAAGCCTCTTGTGAAAAGTAATCACAGCAAAGGGTGACAATTGCACTTCTTGTGCACTTTTCTCATTGGATTCTATTCTGTGCTGGAGCCTGTAAGTGAAGTGAAAAGGTTGAATTAGACTAAAGGTTGAGTAGTGAAGCAAGCGTATTGTGGATTAAAGGTCGCCGAAAGCTTTCACAGGTGGCGGAGGAGGATGGGAACATGCACCAATCTCACTGGCGCACATGCCACAGTGTGTACTCCACAGTGCACAGCAGCACGCATCTCCCTCCTATGAATATTTAACAAAGTGGGCCCACCTGCAAATACAACAGCTGCTTTCTGTCTGGCTGTCTGTAGACATAGTGTCTACCCCCTGTCTTCAAAACTACTGTGGTTCAGCCACTGGGTTGAGGTTTTGTGTTTTGTTGTTGTTGTTGTTGTTGTTGTTGTTGTTGTGATGTTTTTTTTTCCCTATAGCTTCAGACAGACAAGGAGTCCCAGAGGAGCACTTCTCTAACCAGGAGGGCCTAACGTCTTTGGCAGGTAAGAACTCAGATTGCAACTGATGATGCACTGTAGGGTTATTAGAAAAGTCCCCCTGCTTTCTGTTCACTCGCCATAGCTAACCAGTTTGTAGAACTGGAGCACACTCATTTCTCACTCTCCTTACTACATACCTTTTATATTAGCTTCAAAGTGGTTACTGAATAGTTGACAGTAATTCATTATTGAATTAATTATAGTAGCTACTAATTAATACTGCCTGAGATTAAAAAATAAATAATAAGACAGGTGTTTAAAATGCCTTGTAGCTTGGAGTTCAAGCTGACAACTTAAATAGACCTTAAACCATAATTGAAAATCCGAAAAGAATGCATCACTTACAGACACTAACCTGCCCAACGTATATGTCCCATAGTATATACCATTTAATATATATCATTTAGTATTACCTAATTTGTCTAATAGTAACCTCTGTCCCCTACTGCTCTTCAACTGCTATTAGAAACATTAGCAATTAATCCTTTAAACAAGACCTGTGCATATTTGCTTCACTGGTTAGTAACATGCAATTCCATAACTACCCTAAGTGCATCTGGACCCTGATGAAGCTGACACCTGCTCATGATGAAGCACTCGTGCTATTGAGCCCTGCTCCATGTTTAGCTTCCATCTCCCATTATCTGTCTTGTCCACCACTGCTGTTCACTCCTCATATTGATGTATTAAACCTCAGTGCCTGTTCCCTGCCACCTTATATTGTAAATTATATCTGCATAAGATAGATTTAACCCCAAATGCCATGTACAGGGCCTAATTAAAGAAGAGACGCATTCTAAAGCCATGGCTTCATCATCCATGGTACAGCAACATTGAGCAGAGCGGTACGATCCAGTTGGTGCTGCTTCCGAACGGATTATGGGAAAATCTTGGATCTGCCCATGCAGTGTGGAGTGCTCAGGTCCCCTGTGAATGAATCCCCATGATGGAATCAACGAGGGCAGCAGCTCACGCGCTGCCTCACTTTTCAAAAGGTCAATCTCCTCTAAACCCCCCAATGTCAATTAAAGCGGAGAGAGAGTCTAATGGGACAATTAGGTTCTTTTCTTTTTAGTAGGTGCAAAGGCTGGCTGCTGGAAGAAAGAAGCCTGGCTCTTTTTTTCATGGATACACCATACAGTCTCTTCAAACATTTTAGAAGCCTCTCTGTGTGTTCAGCACCGCGGACAGCGGACGGGCAGTGGGTCTCAGTTTGCTGGAAGCAGAAAGAGCAGAAGCCTACCTGTGCTGCTTGCCATAAAGCCACCTTCTTCTCCTCAAAAGCTTTAATGACACCGACTGGTAGATAAGCGACAGAAGTACTCTAATACCAGCAGCACAGCAGCTGCACAACAGAAAAGAACGTCCCACACCTGCGTCTTCCCACGGCGTGAGCTGTGGGATCACACATAAGCTACAGAGCTATGTGCAGCGCTAGGCGCTGAGCTATGTATAGAGCTCTGTACAGAGTTAAGTATAGAGCTGTGCTTTGGAAGTCACATGAGTAAGTTGTGCCAAGCAACAGAAGTTTGCACACTTCTGCATATGACCCACCCTCCCAAAAGCAAACAAATCAAAACAAAACCAAAAAATAAATAAATAAATCCACAAAACAAAACAAAAAAATCTACAGGCTTCATGTCTCTCATCTTCCAATTTACGCCTTGATTAGGTTTGTTGATGTGCTCATCCCTTGGATCTGATATTATGCAAATGAATGGCATAAATCTGGCTGTACTTGTTCTTGTCTAAACAAACAGGCATGGAATGCAGATTGGGTTAGAGGCTTTAATTGAGGCACAAGGTTGTCAGTCATTTTTTCACTGTCTCATGTTACAAAGACTCAGAGCGACTGGTACCTCAGTGAGCATATGATGGGAATTACACTAAAAGCCCAGATTGATATCTTAACTTTGACACAAGAATGAAGGAAAAACAGTATATATTTAAAGTAGATCAAATAATTTAACTAAGAAAATATACAAAACCTGCATGCCCAAAGTAAGTGAAAAATATGTCACTGTCATCCGAATTATGATTGAGGTCTCTCATTTACTGCTGACGTGTTTATAGAAAACATCACTCAAGGGGAACCTGATACCACAAGTCTTTTGTGACTGTCCTATAGAAGGACATAAAGATTACAATCAAATAGATGTGCTCATCATTCTAGGCTCATACAAGGGCAGAAGAGACCCTTGACAGGAAGTGCTGGAACAACCTTGGGAGTTCTGCTATGCTCCAGCTCCATGGTTTGTACTGGGCCTAATTAGAGTTGTCATGGTTGATCGATCCTGAGGCAGCAGCGTGTGGCTTCTTCCCTGCTAACTCACAGCCGTCCTGTTACCCCCCCCCCCACTCCATCCCCCTGCCCCGTCACCCACACGGCCTTATCTCCACACGTTTTAGCTCCCCCTGGGAACCTTGTTTAATTGCCCCCCTCGTTATGGCGCCCCCTGCCTGCTTTCTGACAGCCGGATCGACTGTGCGGGCACCCATGCGTGGGTCGTTACCACAGCGACCGATAACCGGGCTGCTCTGCTCAGAAACAGCAGCGAGGTTAGGGGCGAGCCGAGGAAGGAGCGCGTGGAGGAGGGCAGGGGGATCTGGGAGAGAGAGAGTTTAATTAGCGCTACGCTCCGTTCGGCCGTACCTCACATGCAGTGTGTGACATGTCTAGCTTCTCCATACAGTGCAGTTGTTCACTGCTCTCCACTGTGCTGTTCAAGGGTTTGTTACTGAACTGCACCCAGGGTCTCTCTAACAGCCATTTAAATGAATAGTAACTACACTTATCCATCAACACTCAATTGTTTTTCCAGAACAAACTGCATACATCAGACCTAAAATAAATACATAAAAATGGCTAAACCTTATACTGCATAGGCATACACTAAAAGATCTCTTTATTAAGGATACCTGCACTACAGCTGCACTTAATCAGCGGTCATGCATTTTACAGCCAAGTTTAAACTGTAGTCCATCACTTCTGGCAACACTGATGTTTTTTAAAGTCAGCTGACTTTACCAAAGTGCTGTAGCCTGTATGCATCATATCATCCTTAATCGGCTTCTTTCATTAGTGACCTGATTTTAACCAAAGGGTAGGTGTTAGCTGGATGATTTTATACATTTATAATTTAAATTAACTTGTAAATAATGTTTATGGAAACACTTAAAAATACAACATAATTGATAAATATATATAGATTCAAAATATGCACAAAATACAGAGAGATCACATTAAAACAGGATATTCATAAATTAAGCCAATGTAGTATAGTTGCAGAGAAAAATTATAAAATATAGACAAAATATAAAAAAAACAAAGAAAATGTAACCTGTAAGTACACATTTAAAACATATGTATCTAATGAACTGGCAACTTGGTGTACAAGTATGTAGCGTTTCCTAGCCAATCAAGCCAAAATCTATATAAATAATGAGATTAGATAAATTGTTAAGAGTCTCTCCCAAAGCTATCAAGCAATATTCTATGCATAGACAGGCCATCTATTCTGCATCAGCCCTCAAGACATCATTTTCATTAGCACTCAAGCTGTGACATCTCGGTGTATGTTTAATTCTTACAATATGCTCCCCTATAGTTCTGTCTGACATTATGAGTAGAAACGTTTTACATCAGTCTCGATGCCGTACTTTCAAATTTCCCTTGAGGTTCTCAGAAGAGCTGATCCAGTGCATGGGATATCGAGGGGATGGGGGGGGGGGGGGGGTCTTGGAAACAAGCTGAAAGCCCTTCCTTTCATGCTTTCATATCCATGTTTTCATAATATCACAAAAAAAAAAAAACTATGATGACCATGCAGTAGTTTTTTAAGGCCTGTTAACCTTTCGCACACAGTGTTCTTGTTTTAAGGTCACAGGAGGAACTGAGGTGTTCGAACACAGATGGCCCATAAAACACACTCCTTTGTCTTTGACTAACAACTCACAGAGACAGGGTTTGCTGTCACTAGCAGCCATAGCCCTCAAGGATGCGCTTTGTATTTCGCTGCATAATGCTACAAATTTAACACAAACGGGTCTTTCTGGAAGTTGGACAGCAGAAGCAAAGTCAGGCCATGTATGTGAAGTTTTATTGACAGTTAATGAGTTGGGAACTTAGATACTTCCATTAATCTCCAAACACCGTTCTGCACTGCTATTAGCTCAGGCCATGGCTAACGCTCAAGGACCAGTCAAGAGCCTAGGAATGAAGTGGAAAAAGAAAAAAAACAACCAAATGTGAGTTAAAAGAATATTTAGTGCAGCATGAAAGGTTCAGTAAGGCAATTGCAGTTGTGTTGAACTAATACTGTTACAACACTGCAATTTGAAGTGCATTGCTGTGATTTCAGAAAGTTGTTTAAAGTCTTTTTAACCCGTCTTATGTTCTGGGGAAACTGATATCTTCCCATCTCACATTCTAAAAAAAATAACAGAAAATTTGTTAGCTGTTGAAATTTGTTAAGCCATGCACAATGATTAAAGGATACAGTTAACTGTAGTATATCTATATTCTGTATAAACTTCTAAAATACATATGGTTGAGGTGCACCTATACTCTCCATGCCAAACAGTATATCACTCAATCTCAATGCAGATCTCCTGTGAACACTACACTGAGTTGTGAATGCCCACAGTCAGGGAAACCATTTCCGGATAGATCTCGGTGCGCATGGTTTCAGAGCCGCAAGCAAACATGCTTGCGTGGTCAGCGATCGTCGTTCGATACAGAGAAACCTTACTGTCGAAAGCAGATGTTGGCGGAAAGCCCCCGAGAAGAACTGCGGCCCACTCACACTGATCGGCCCACTCACACTGTCACGTTGCGGTCGGGGCAGTTGTCCCCGAATGTGCCCCCTTGCTCCTTGAAGGTGATGAGGTTCCAGACGGCCACCACGGTGTCATCAGGCACGCTGAAGTGGAACAGCTCCACACTGGCGAAGGAGCGGAAGGCGTTGAGCTTGCGAGGCGTCCGGGTGAAATAGTCCGTCACAAATAGGCAGCCTGCGGAACGGGAACGAGGAGAGAGTAAGGTTAGATGAAAGATGACATTGATATCTTCATCGGTTTGGTGTGTGGGGTGGTGGAGGGACAGGTGGGGGAGTGAGTGGGGGAGGGTTGGAGGGATCGGTGCTAATGCAGTTTGGCTGAGCTGTCCCTTCAGATGCCTTGCTGCTGATTTAATCGGCGGCGACCTGGGTCCTGTGTTTGGCTCCTGTTCAAAAACAATATACAGGCTCTATACAAAATTAATTTTGGTCCTGTCCTCCAGCGCGGGGCCAGAGAGGAGACCCTGGAATGGTATCTGCAATCTACTGTAATGAGCCGTGCCTTCCTATAGCACTGTCGTCGGCAGACCTAATGCCTTGCAATCTTCTCGTGATTTGTGAGGGGGAAACATTTATACCCTGCCACCCCAGCACATTCTACACTGGTCGCAGGTTCCCAGTGTGTTCAACAGGCAGGCACAATTTATTGCAATTTGTCTCCCAAGGGCAGGGGGAAGTGTTCCTAATGAACGCTGCCGTTCAGGGTCTTGACTACCGCCCTGTCAGTGGCGCAGCACTGGAGTGATATATGTTGGATGTGAGGCCTCCTTTTCTTCTGTGTACAGCCGTTTAACCTGTTCCAGGAAGAAGCTGAGGCTTCTCATATGGAGAGTTCAAGCACCACTGGGGATTTTCTTTTTTCTTTTTTTCTGTTTTTAACCAGTGACTTGTAATATGGTAGTATCCGAGTGTAGCTGAGGCATCTCAATCAGCCCTCTCTTCCCATCGCATAATCCTCCCTTTTGAATTCCATCCAGGTTCTTAACCTTTCTTGACGCGTAACAAACACCCCCCCCCCCCCCCCGCCACCCCCGAGAATGGCCCCAAAACACAGCTTAAGTTGCTGTTGTGAATGGATGGCGCTTAATTGGGCTGAGTAGCATTTATTCATGGAAGCTAGCCTCAGGGGTTGGGAGAACGCCATGATGCTAAAAGCTTTAGCCAAAGGGCAAAACAACCGTGTGGCAGTAGCTGCTTTTACAATATGCTTTGTGCTCAAAGTGCGCTTTGTGTCGAGACAGTTGCGACAGTGATGCGTGGGTGGCAATTTTGTTGCACGCAATTTTGCTGGGGCAGGAGGAGGCTGTCGGCCCAAATCTGATCGGCCTAGAGCTCAGCAGGAGAACTGACAATGCTCAGAGCTATCAATGAGCATGAGTGGCTGAGAACCCCACCAACAAGCAACCCTGCAATGTCGCACACAGCCTGGGCTCTGTGTGTGCGTGCGTGTGTGTGTGTTTTTAAATGATTGCTATTGAGGAGCAAAGGCAGCTGTATTCTAAATCCTAGCTGTATCCCTACACTGTGTACTACTTCCTCTCCTCTTCGCTGTCTCTCTTTCTCTTTCTCTGTCTCACTCTCCCTCTCCTGTCAGCCCGTTTGCTTAGTTATTTACAGGCACAGCAGATCAGCTACGCTGACACTTTTATTAAGTGGATGGCCTCTCAGAGGCACCATGCCAGGGGCGGCTCTTCGTCCGTGGGCTCAGACAGCCCAGGCTCGTCCCACACGAAGCTTCCTTGCACCATCGCTTCAGAGTGCAGAGGAAATTACACCGTGAATCACTTCGCACTGCACTCGTTGCTGCGTTATTATCCCAAATCTCATTATTTACCATAATGAGCATTTTTGGGGGGAGGGTATGGGTTTGTTTTTTGTTTGTTTTTTTACATTTTCAAATTCTTTAATCCTGATTAAGCACTTGGTTGGTGTGGGAGGCATGGTGGCACTGCTGCAGTGAGCTGGGTTTGACTTCTGGCTTGGCCGAGTTTGAATGTGCTTACTGTTTCTGTGTGGGTTTCTTCTAGGTTCTTCTGGGTTTCCTCCCTCATACATGTTAGGCTGGTTTGTCAACTAGGCCCAGTGTGAATAAGTGGGTGCATATATGCATTTTTGACCTGTGATGGACTAGTGTCCTATCAAGTGTTGGTTCTTCTCATGGGGTCTGTGCCACCAAGATAGGCTGCGACCTTGACTTGGATTAAGTGGTTTTGAAGATAAATTAATTGTTTGGTATAATTGAATGCTGCATAGTTGTTTTTTTTTTCATGTAAACATTTGGACAACATTATGCTTTGAGTGGCTGTTAGAAGCAAGGACCGGGCTCTACTGCTGTCATGCACTGACAGGACAATTCGCCCTGCAGCCGGTCAAGAGGCATGGCCATGTGGTGATGGCTGACTGTTGCATGTGTTGATGTGACATGTACACAGCTCAAGTGTCAGACTAGCTGACCTCATTTACTTCTCCACCCTGCCAGACATTTTTGGGACCACTTTTTCCCCCCTGGCATACAGTATCTAAAGAGTAGTAATAAAATTGACCACCAGGGACAGACTGCCTCCTGCTACTTGTGCTGAATACAGCTATACCATGTCTCCCGAGGGGGGAAGGGCGTGTACTGTATATTGAATTAATCTAACATCACACCAAACAGCTTCCATTTATAAATGGGGTAAACTATACGGTGGCACACATGACTTGTGGGGGTGGCTGTTTTCTTCAGATTTATGAAACCTGCAGCAAACAGTGAAAACATTAATAGGAAACACATTTGCACACGAATCCCTCACCCCTTGTTCACCTTCATTTCTACTTCCAGGCTGGCTCTGCCTCCTCAACCATGTACACCTTAGCCTCTAGTTCACCAGCTTGGCAACTGTGCAGGGAACTTCCCAGATCAATAGTGAGAAGAGGTTGGTTAATTAAACGAGAGCAAGTGGGGGATGAGCTTCCACGGGGGGGGGGAGGGGGGGGGGGCATGGAGGGGTCATTACTTCCCCTCCCTGGCCTCTCGAGTTGGCTACATTACCGCTCCCAATGGAGTGTACCGACGATAAATCATGACCCCTTTTTTATTACATTTCATGTCAATATCTCGCGAACAACAAAGTTTACTGCCACTCAATACAGGTGCCCTTCTTTTCAATTTCGGCCTGGGATTGAAGAGCATTAAAATTAATATCTCTCCCCGCCCGACTCCCCCCTAAGGCACACTCCGTCTTCACCACTGATGGCAGATCAATAATTCATGATGTCTCTCTCTTTCTTGGTGAAGTACAGGCATATTTTGCATCACTTTTGGGGCATTTATAAATGAACAAGCCTGACAATCAGGT